>NC_089681.1:13442900-13780816 GCF_031753505.1 Anomalospiza imberbis | reverse complement strand
GAAAGGGAGTTTTGCTTCTCTTGCCCTGTATTCAAATTTTATTTCAGCCACATGATTCTTTTGCTTTACAAAACTTACCTTGTGCCATCCTGTCAGTGATAGCACTACCAGAAATTCTTTCCAAATGTCACATACTAAGCCCTGCACAAGAGCCCTGTGACCAGCTTTACATGCCATACTATATGCATGCCCTTAAACAGACTATCCAACCCCTCCATGCCGCAGTTTCCTCCATGCCTGTGGTAACAGCAGCCTCCCAGATGTGTTGTGAAGTTTCATTTGTCTCTCTGTGCCAAACCAGCAGAATGAACCCGGCTGCCCTAAGTGCCAAACTCATTGGAAGAGCACCGTACTGGAGCAGAGAGAAGTGGCAGCTCTGCAACACCACACCCTCCCCTGCTCTGGGAAAGCCCAGCTGTGTCCCTCTCTCTCAAGGCAGAACAAGTCAATTTGCCCCTCTGTTGGTAAGGGCTTGCAGGTTTTCTAAAAAAAAATGTATAAAGGGGGAATTTTCTCAATTGCACTGCAAGCGGTATCTCCTCTGTCTCCAGCAGAAGGAGCCAAGGTAATCTGCAGAGAAGTGTCATACAAATTTAAAGGTAGTTAAAGATGTTTGTTGTGGATGTGAGACTGAAGGGAAGGATTACTGGAACATCAGTTCCTGCCGCTACAAATGTTTTTCTTTCAGTCAGGTCCTGCACTCTGTCCTCACTGTCCAAGATGGACACTGCCCTAATTCCTGTTCTCTCCTGCAACTAGCAACACCTTCAGAGGGAACCTTCTTCAGCTTTCCTGAAAAGGTTTTTGCTTCCTGGCTGAGTGCAGGAGAGCTATTTCACCATTAAAGAGCTATTTCACCTGTTATACCTGACAGACTGATGTATAGGAAGAAAGTAAATGCAAGGGAAACAGGGACTTCATAAACCTGCCATTCAAGTGTATTTTCATTTGTAAAGCCTTAAAAATCTTCAGACATTGAGCTGACCAACTGTTTGCATATAAAGCACTGAGAAGCAAGGGATCATGGCAGGACTGCTATGGAGCAGCCTCCAGGGACACAGCACATGGTTATTACTCACACAAAATCCATGTGAATTCTGGAAGAACCTTCACAAGATGGCACAGACCTGACAATTAAACCTTTTAATTTTCTTGTTCATCTGGATATTAAATTGCTTTATAATACAATGCAAACTGATCTGCTGTTACCAAACCAGAACCAACGTTCAAAAAAGTGCAGAAACTGTTGAATATTGTACCTAACCCCATAAAGAGGCTAAAGGCTGGACATGGAGAAGAGGGAAACAGCAAGTAGAAAGTCTCTAATCAAACTGTTAGCTGACCAGGACAGAACATAATCAAAAGTCATTAAGTACTCTGGTACTGTCAGAACAGGATGGGGACTTTTGCTATAATTTCACCATCATAATCATTCTGCTGGTCAGGTTACTTAACCTGCTTTCAGTACTTATCTATTAAAGATATGTGACTGTGGAAAAGGGGTTTAAAAAAGTAAGTTTCCTGTAGCAGGGTTATTCTAATTGCATAACTACATCTGAAGGATTTTTGCCAGAGCAAAAGGACTTTGCCAGGTGTGCAGGACACCACAGCTTTTGTCGTTGTGGCAGTTGCTCAACTGAACTGCCTCTAACCCATTGAACATGCCTCAAATTTACACCACCAAGTGCAAACAGTAATTACCCAAATCCTCAAAAATAGTGTTTGCTAGGCAGAAAAATTCAGTGCTTGTTCTCCTCAATGGACTTCTTGCTGAAGCCAGAGAAATATCAAGAAAAAGCAATATGTAACAGAAACAAGTGGTATTTCATATTTTCAAAATGGTCTAACAGGATTGGAAGGCAGAAGGGTTCCTTCCCTCTGCCCTAAGCTAACATTCACCCTGAAGACTTCCAGAGGCAAATTACAAATTTCCTTTAAAATACCTGTTGTTTCTGCAAAGCTCATGTTGCTCAGAGGGATTTACAAGGCTTTAGCTTTGCATTAGAGCTTTTGTGTTGATAAAGCATCTTTCAATGGGAAAAGTACCCTATGCCACGTGCAGAAGTCACCACAAATATTTCTCAGCACAGTTATTTCTGCTAATGCAGTAAAATAAAACAGCAATACCATGCAAGAACATGGAACCAAAGGCTGAAGAGAAGTAGGTAAGACAGAAGTAAATTACTGGTATTTACTGTCAGAGTAAGAAATTCAGTCAAAAAACTGATGTTTCCCTACACATCAACCACCACTGTTTACTGAAACCAAGAGTTAAATTGTCTCTCCCAACCATTTTCAATCACTAATTACATTTCAGAAGCAAACTTCTTGGAACACAATCTTATTTTTCAGAGCTTCAATGTTCCTTTGGTATAAATTTCATGTTATTTTGGGAGAAAATAAAAGAATTACATAATTTGTTCAATTTGATTAAAAACCCAAATAAACAGAGGAACAGATTAATGTGAAAGTAAAACAGCGGTGGTGGTCTTTAGTTTATGAACCACCACATTAAATCATCACTAAAGTTCATGTTGAAGGAATTAGGTTTTAAGAGAAAGTTATTTTAAATCCAAAGGAAATACTCTTTGTAGTACATGTAAGAACATAAAGTTTATCATGGCAAGAAGCCCTGCTGAAAGCTTACAGGAAAATATTTCTGTGCTACCAGACAACCACAAGAGACAATTTTTAAGTTGCAAGAATAGGATGTTTCCCGTAGCTTTGTGCAGTTATTAGAATTTCCATCCTAATATTTTGGAGGGATTAAAAAGTATTCAAGTTTTGCACATTACTAAATTAAACAGAATTAAGCAGATAGAAGATTAATTTTTTGTCTGGTCACAAGAACTTTATTATCTATGTTAACATGATTAATCCCAGATTACTACTTTATCTTAGATGGATGCTACAGGGATGCAAGTTGCTGTTGTGCTAGATTAATTTACTTAGGAGACCCTGGCTTACTCATCTGTGTACATGGCTGAAATGCTTTCCAGCCCTTCCCTCTTCCCTTCAGCAGCTGCAATCCTCAAGGAGAAAATAGACACAAACAACTTTCATAGAGAGAAGGAAATGTGCAAGTCCAAATGAAGGCTTTACAATAGTGTTATTGGTGGGTTCAGCCTCAAAGGCATTCTAAACAATAATTTCTCTTTTACATCCTTTAGGTACACTAACACTATTGCTCCATAACATGTCTTCTATAAAAAAATCCTGTCCACAGCTCTGGAGCGGGGTCAAGTGGCATCAGGCATAGGGTACCCCTGCTAGCTCATGATAGTAAGCATCCTTCTGTCCCAGCTCTCCCCCAATAGCAAAACCTAACCAGTAATGACTGCTGTGGGTATCTATTTTTTGGTCTCATTGCTGAATACCAGGGCAGGGCACCTGGGCCCCTGGCAGGCCTCTTACCAGCAAACCTAAGCTTTTGAGAAGGGCTCTCCCAGTAAGAGATCTGTCAGCACTCAGCTGCCTGCAAGCCCCTCTGAACATCCCTGTGAAAGGAAATCAAAACACATTAAAAAAACTGAATGTGTGGTTTATTATATTTAAGATGCTATTTGTCTATAGTGTTTAAATATGTCTGTCACACAGTTATCAGTAAATGAGTGTAATTTTACATGTTCAGTATTTTGATACAAAGTACAGGACTACAAGTGTGGTAAAGGAGCATGAGAAATTAATATTTCCTTGATGCATGCATCAAACCTTGCAGCACCATTTAAAAGCTCAGAGTAAGGACTCAAAATGCAGTATTACAAGCACTACTAAATCAACCAAGAGACATACCTATATTAAACATTAGAGAAACAAAACAAATGACACAAAGGTTTAATGTTTAAGATTTGATACAGGATTAAAATACTAATATTTTTAATGTCCTGGCTTCAAATTAATAAATATAAAAACAATATAAAAATATACACCAGTTGATAAAAGGATGCACTGAGTAAGGTTAGAAAGCTAAATTTCACTTTCAAATGTATGCAGGTATGTCTTTAGGGAGAGGATTTCTGTGTAGCTGCGACTGGTCTTTCGGAAGAAGTCCAAGCTAGTGAGCTGCTCGATGTCACGGACACGTGCAGTGTGCATCTTAAGAAGATCTTCAACCCACTTTGATTCATCCTCTGAGCTCTGGGGAAAAGAAAAAAAAAAGAGTTTTATCAACAGTCTTGTCAAAAATCATCTCCAAAAGCAAATGCAACTTGTCTACACATTTGTTCCAGATTTGAAGAATCTCTGTGTCTTATTCAAGAATGAATAAGGTAAATGAGTTCCAAGAAAATAAATTTGACATTTAACGTGCAAGATGAATCTTGCAGTTTTATTTCAGTATCCATTTTATGATGGGGTTGACACAAAGACCATAATCATCCAGAAAAACCTAGCCTCAAGTTGCAGGTGTTTCAGAAGAACAGCCATAGGTTTTTAAAAGATCCACTGGTCACTCCATGGTTTTTTATCTCACAGAAAGGACTCCATATTAATCACTTTTGAATTACTAAAGCCCAAACTCTAGGCTCTTTGGCTTTGAATTCTACGCCTACACGTTATTCTCAACTGACCATCACGTCATCTAACACAGTAATATTTTAATCTTTCCATTTTACTTTTAGGGGACCTTTACAATTCATTACATAGCTGGGACAATGGTTTATTATGTAGGTACCTAAAAACTCTTGTGATTGGAACATACATATTATTCACTGATAGAAAAAAGAATTTCGCCAAGAATTTTCCGATACAAAGAAAAAAAAATAATCAGGAAGGTTATGCTGCTAGAGTGT
Organism: Anomalospiza imberbis; assembly: GCF_031753505.1. Lineage (NCBI taxonomy): Eukaryota > Metazoa > Chordata > Aves > Passeriformes > Viduidae > Anomalospiza > Anomalospiza imberbis. The sequence goes on along the minus strand of NC_089681.1, from coordinate 13,776,026 downwards.
TTGGGGTCAGGTTGTGTTCTCTTAGGGGACAGCTGCTGCCTCATGCCTTGTGCCAGCATCAGCACATGTTGCAGGCATCCACAAACTAAGGTAACTCGCAAACACATCAGAAAATCAGCCCTGCAAAACACTGCAGTGACCGGCTGTTTGTGTGCCTTAACCAGGCCATCAACATGTGCCACGAGCATTGCAGCCAGGCCTGGGGACGGCACAACGGGGAGCAGACGTGTGAAAAGGACAAAGCAAACAGGACTCTTCCCCCTTTGGCCCCTGTGCCTGGTACCTGTACACCACTGTTAGGGAAGAAAGGAACGGTGGGTTGTATCTCAGGTATTTAGACTTCATGAGTGTGACTATTCCTGGAAGTGAGCCCTTTCCTGACTATATACTGAACTATTCCTGACTCAGCAAAGTCCCCCTCCCACATTATCCTCTCACGGATCACGACTAAACTCCAGCAATGCCAGAACCTCTCCAGTGCAGTAGCTGAGCCACACACCAGAAGTGGGTCACCTGACAAAAGGCAGCAGGGTGAGGTTATCGTTTGCACAGAGAGGACACAAAGTCCCAGACAGATCACAGCTGGCTGCTCTAAAGCAAATGTCCATGACCCAGTCAGCACCTGTTTGGTTCAAAGCTCTCAGCCCCAAACCAGCTTTCCTGTCCATACCACTAACAACCTGAGGACCAAAACCAGGTCTGGAACAAGAAAAGAGAGATGCAAATTAAGAGGGAAGAGGAGGGAGTGTGTCCTGCTCACTCCCCTTTGCCTGCAGTGCGTGCTCCGGGGATGCCATCTGGCAGCATGCGGCCGCGGGAAGCCCCTGCTCAGCCTTCAGCCTGGCAACCAGGAGTCTGCAAACAGGCCTCAGCAGGGCTGCCAGTGCAAGTGCAGCCACTGTGACATTTTTGCTTTCTTCAAGCCTTTCTTCTGAGCAGGAAATCTGCAGAGCTCAAAAGGAAGTTATGAGTGAGCTACAAAGCTCACTTTTCTTGAATACAAGCAGTTTGCAAAGGATCTGCAACATGAATAAATCACAGGACGGGGAGGCTTGTTTAACCTAGTCCAGCAAGACAGCATTTGCATGACTCCAGAAAATCAATCAACTGATCTATGTTTTATTTTTTCCAGTCCACAACTGGCCCATGAAGCCTCAGGTTCAGCAGCAAGGATTTTAAATAGTGATCAACTAACACAGTATTACCACATAACAATGAATGAAGTGTCTACATTTAAAATGACAGTTTTCTCCAGCTTTAGTGCTTAGTCTCACCTCAAAAATAGGGAGAGTTTTGGAAGGAAAAAGTAACAATCGAAAACATGGAGATAAATATGAAGAAGTGATCAATTAGAAGGCTAACACAAAGTCCAGTGGAAAAAATACCAGGTATTCTGCACAATAATCTCTCTGTATATTAATTAGAAAGCTGAACATGATGCATGTAGACAGGTGGGTGAGGAACTGACTTAAGAAAAGAAATTTAAATGTTTTACTGTAAGAGAAAACAGTGGCCTGGAGGAATTTTCTAGTAGTTTCTAGGGTTCCTTCAACTTGGTCTTAGAAAGGATTTTTTGTAATGTTTTCACACTTGCTTCTTGTGCCAAGGTCATTTGTTGCTAGCAAAATCCCCAACAGTTGGGAACTCCTGTCAATGCAGAGGAAGACTGGAATAGCACAGTGGAGGATGCAGATGCAGGAGCTCCCAGGACAGAATGAAGCTGGGTTATGCAAATTGACAGGCAGAAGAGAAGGACCTGAGTGTACCAGCTGTGCATGAATGTGAACCACCATTGTAACACAGCTATGGATAAAGCAAATTATAAGTAGTATCAGAGGAGTTGTGTCCAGTGGAAAGAAAACCATTTTCATTTTGAGATCTAAGCTGCAGTACTTAATCTCATTCCTGATCCTGGTGAAAAAAAAGATTGGACTGGATGAGAGGCATAGGAAGTCTATTCTACCAACAGTCCCATCCACTCTTACATGAGCAAAAAGGATCCTGGGTCTTCCATGAATAGAGAGAAGTTATTTGCCTTGAGAATCATCATAAATCATCTCTAGGGTAAATCCCAGAGAAAGGCTATTTAAGACATAGAAAAATGTTTACACAAGAATAAATGGGCATAACCTCACCATGAATAAACACAGTTTAGAAAAGGAACAAATTCACATGAGAAGAGTGGTGGTGTTCTTCAACGGCTGTGTGTTGAGAATGTGTGTACAGCTAAAGCAGAGCAGAGGGAAAGCTAATATTTCCTCATATCTTAAAAGAAAACGGTGGAGAGGTTAAGTAAAATTCCTATATTATCCCATGCATTTCATCCATGAAGTATGGTGAGGTTTTACGCAATCACTTCTTTGAACAAATAAGATGGAACACCATGTGCAAAATTGAGGCTGATGATGGATTTCAATGGCAAAAATTTGCTTAACTGTATTTTCATTCAAGAGTAGTTCTTTGCTATATAAAAGACATGGACCAATATCTGCTAATGACCTCGCCGAAGCACTGAAGATTCTCTCAAACTGTAAATACATACACCATATGTATTTACAAGTAGCATGACCTACAGAGAAAAGAAGCCTCATTTGAAATGTAAGAAATCAAAGACTAAACCAGACCATTATTGTAAAGAGCTCATAAAAAATATTTCAGCAGTTTAAGAGAACTATGACACACAATATAAGGAGGAAAAAATAAATTACTTTGTCATAAAATTACATATGGACACAGTTACAGGGCAGAGACACTAATAACTACCAAAATAGTAATTTCCAGATCACTAACTGGATCTTGATTCAGAGAAAAGCAGTCCAGGAAAAAGCCACAATGCAATATATGTAGGACTTCCAGAAACTTCTGGTGAAAGTCGCCTCTGCCCAAAACAGTTGAGATCCAAACAGGGCCAGACCTGCTCAAGTGAGAGGGATACTTCTCCAAAAGCATAGGTCCTGAAAGCAAGCAATGTTTGATGAATGAAAAAGAATCAGTGTTCAAGGTCAATTGTGCTCAGAGTTGGAATAACTATTTCTGCTTGTAGCTGGAACAGGAGTCTTAACTTTTTTTGCCAATACAAAATTTATAACATTAATGCCTTCATTCAGGAAACGGTTGTTTGATGAGTGAGAAAGAAACAGTGTTCCAGGTGAATTGTGTACAGAGTTGAAATGACTATTTCTGCCTGTAGCTGGAATAGGAGTCATAACTTTTTTGCCAATACAAAATTCATAACATTAATGTGTTCATTCAGGAAACAGTCTCCTGGCAGCCCATAGTGAAGTGTCTGTGTGCAGGAATCCACACAGCTGTGTAATGGGAGAACAAGTTCAGGCGGAAGGACAAGTCTAAATACAGCTGCCTGGGAACTCTGCTGTCCTCACGGAGTGCCAGAGCCCACGGGGGACCCAACACCCTCCTGCCACACAATCAGCTGCCAAGTGTGCACTTTCTGCAATGCTGGCCAGACCAAAGCCTTCATCAAGATTCTTACAGCAGAGGATCTTGCATCCTAATGGAAGATAGAAACGAAACTAGGAAGGTATTTGGCCATCTCTGTAACAAGAAGCCAAACTTTTCCCTTGAATCAAGGTGTTCTGGAAACAGCAAGAATTGGCACTCTACCCTTTGGCAGGTTATAGCATATACTTTTAATATTGTGTGGGTTGGACCTAATCATGCTGACCGATGCATCCAGACTGCTGTAGCAGAAAGATTTCATTGTATCTGCAAATGGAAACTGACCTCCATAAAAACATCAGGCTGGCTGCCAGCATAGTATGTTTATGCATACAGCCTCCCCGCAGTCTGCTCTGAAGTTACACTGTAAAATGTAGAATCCTACAGGCAAAGAACAATACTGCAAACCTATTGTATGGCAGTTCTTCCAGACAATTTTAGGTGCAGTAATAATTCCATACTTTTGCTATCATGGAGGAGTGCTGTTGTCTAATGAGCTAATGACACTTCAACAGAGGCACAACCCTGTGCTTCCCATTCAAGACATTAGTGAACACTTGCTTTCGATTGTAATGGGTTTTCACATGTCTCAGGGACATGTTTACCACAGGGCTGCAGCAGTGCAACTAAACTTACATTGCAGCTCTCATCGTTGTCAGGCCGGTGCGGAAGGATGTAAGAGAGGACAGAGAGTGGTCCATCACACTTGTCAGCTGGCTGAGTGAAATCTAAGCAGCTGGTGATGATGGCATAGTAATGCGTTGGAACAGGGATCGCACTGCCTTCCACAAACCTGGGGGAATAAAGCAAATATTTATCCACAAAGGATGAACTTGTTTGGAAGAAGGTTACACAAACAACATGGTCTTTCCTCTCCTACGTGTGAGGACACACATACATTGTTGAAATGTGTTTGATTCCTGAACACTATTGAAAGTGAGCATCCAATTAGCTCACACTGTGCTGCTGAAATACCTCATGCAGTGCAGAAAGGCTTCTTCAGTTCAGAGACATAGAGAGAATGCATTATTGAATTAACAAAAGACTTGAGCCTGTAACTCAAGAGCACAGCTCTTAAGTTCCTCCTCCTTCTTAAATTCTCCTTAAGTAAGGAGAATTTTAGAGACAATAAACTGTGTGGAACCAAATTGAACTTTGTCTGGAGGATGAAAACAATTTCAAAGTCAAGGTGAACAGCTAACTGCTGAATTGTAATTTCCTTATTTTTATCACTGTCCTACCTATGTGGGCATTCAGTCCCAGTAACTTTAGAAAGAGCTGGAAAATTATGTCTCCTCATAAAAAATTAAATAATATGCAGGTAATTAATTGTTTAAGATAATGCCATCATTAAAAGAAGCAACAGCAAACTATTTTAAAGACAAACTCTTACTGTTTTATTTTGTCAGGTGTGTCATGTAAACCATCATAGTCATAGTCAAAGATTGGTCCACTTATAACATTGACTCCATTTCGTTCAGTGGCATATCTCTTCACCAAAACCCTTTGGAAATAGTTCCATACCTCTGTGGGGAAAAAAAAAAAAAAAAACAACAAACCAAACCCAAACCAACCAATCAATCAAAAGTAATAAAAAAAAACCCCAAAACCAAAACAAACATAAAAAACCCAACCAAACAAAAACCTCACAACAAACCAACATTTGGATAAGTCAAAATATGTCAAGATTATAATGTTTTTTCTTCCTCAAGATAGAAATCCAGAGGCTATTATTCATATGACAGTAGGGGAAATGAAAGACTAAGCATTACAGAGTTACTGCAGCTTCATTCAGTTTTGTCAATAAAGCCTATTCAGACTTTGTTTCTTGTTGATTTTTCCCCCCAACCACTGATAAAGGAAATACATGCTACCAGTCCCAGGACAGCATTGCCATAGGCCTTGCACAGAGATTCTACTGTTCCTTCACCAAGCTGTAGAAACAGCTATTCACAGGTTTTTGATATCTCTTTAAAGACTGCCTTTATCTTTGTTATCTGCAGACAGGGAACTGTGCTGGGGTGGCGTGTTTAGAGGGTTTTTATTAATCTTAAAAAGGATACAGTACTGCAATTACAAGCTAAAACCAAACGTTTTAAAAGAAAGAGAAATACAAATTCATTCAATTAAATTCTCCTTCAATACAAAATGTTTAACTTTTAAACTAGGTGCCATAAAGGATGACCAAAGTCATGTCATTGCAGCAACCTTTGGGAAGAGCATGATACACTTTCTCCCACCATGTCCTCCTCAAAAAGTTAAGATTCTCACAGAGATGGGAAACACACTGGAACCTCCAATGATATCATTCTTTTCTTCTTTTCCTTTTTATTTTAACTAACTGAAGTGTGGGTAAACAAACCTTCTCAGACTTGTAAGAGTTTAACGCTTGTCTTGCCAGCTCAGACCATAAGTCCATGGTTCCCTGGGGCTGGTGGCAACGACAGCCTTAGAAAGCCCCCTTGAACACTGTTCTAACACTGCTCAGTGCCACATGCAGAACCAGCTGGGGCTGATGCCCAGGGCCCCACCAGCAGTGGTCTAACAAGAATCTCAGCCTAATCACTTGGCAATACCATTCCTCCAGCTGCTTACTCCTCCAGTGCATGTGCTTTATCAATAAAAACAGTTTAAAAAAGAAAGACTCCCTCTTGTCCCACTGCCTCAAGTTTTGTATCTAAATCAGATCGCAGCTCCACTTCCCACTGCAACCAAACACAGAGCAATGCCAGGGCAATGAGGAGCCAGCCCAGGGGTATAATTTTTGGAGCTCCAGCAAAGCAGGAGCTGCTTAAGCCAGTCTCATTATGGAAAAAGTGGATACAGAATTATTGCTAGGGGGGATGGGACAATGAATTATAAACACAAAGCAGAGAAGGGGGCCTCTGCAGCCAGCACTACCACCAAAGCCAGCACAGCATAGCACTGCCACCTCCTATTTAACCTGTTATGGAAAAAGATCCATATAATGAGCTTATACTTGGCTCTCACCACTGCAACCTGTACACATGGAGTGGTTTGTAATTCCCCAGGAATGACATTAGTACCAGAATTTTTTTGTAAGGAATCCTCCACCCACATGTGGTGAAGAAGGCCACTAGACAAAATGAGCTGCTAGAGGTGGGTTGTTCTCCTGTGATTAGCATTTCAGCCAAATACTTAGATTAACATTAATATTAAGAGAATTTTTATGAAGTGATTCAGGAGTGGGAAATCCCCAATAATTTTTCACTCTTTAATCAGTCAAGTGTTTTTCCTCAAATTTCCAGCAAACATCACCACTTGGTCCTACACAAAGGTTTTTCAGTTAAAAACACTCTTTCCTGGTTTTAAAAAGGAAAAGGCTACCATAGGCTTTGATGTTTATCCAAACCTCTCTGGCCTAAAATCTGAATTGGAAATCTCACAACACCCTCTTGAGATTCATCCAAGTCTTGTCAATCCCTGCCAAGCCAAAAATGCCACCAGAATAGCCTGATGGTTTTCCTACGTCTTGGCAAGACTAGAGAGAAAAGGGATGTGCAGACAAAAGAAATGTTAGTAATATAACCCTGCAGCACTGAAAGTTTCAGACAGGCTTAAATCATCCTTCATTTTCTGAAAATTAGTATTCTTTTTTTTTTTTTTTCTTTTTTTTTTTTTTAATAGGTAATAAATATGCTCAGTCTCCCTCTGAGGGCATGGATAGAAAAATAAAATGTAATCACTTGTCCCTGAACTACAAAATACCAAGGGCACACTCCCAGGCTTGTGCACACTCTCAGGCTCCAATTGTTGCCTAAGTATGCTCTGCACTAACTTGAGCTACAGACAAGAGAATCTGAATGGTCTTACAGAAAGTGAATTACTGTGGCACAAAGCACAGCTGCGGACCTACAGCATGGCTGTGCCCTTACATTAACCCAGCACCAAGGAAAAGAAACCTTTCTTAAAACTTAAGCCTTTCTTGTGGTATTTTGCCTGCCCATACCTAGCACTATACAGGTGTCCACAGGTACTAGCTGCCGGCTACAGGTTACTGAATTTAATGTTCTAAACTTATCCTATCAATTCATTCCATAATACAACACAAAGTAAAAAAAAAAATAGCTTGCTGGTAAGGAGAAGCATAGTAATGGAAAGAGCACTTACTTTTGAAGGCAGGATACATTGGAATGATATTTGTTATTAGAAAAGCATCATATTTTGCTTCTGCAGAGGAACTTAATTCTGAAAACAGGGAAACAGAAAAAAATAAAAAGATTAAATATAAGAATTTCAGAGAATATAGAAATGTTTTGAAAATGGCTTCAGAGATTAACCGAGGGGAATACCATAATCTAAACAGCAATCTGAGTGTTATATTCAGAAGTGCACACTACATACACAAAGTCTGTCTTTAATGTGACAGCTGAACATGGAAAGGAAGAATTTTATCTTCACTTCAACTTCAATCAGTTCAACGTATTTTCATATAGCTTATCTATTTTTGCTGTCTTAAAAAGCAGAGAGCTCTGCAGGCTTTTATAAAAGACACCAACAATTTCTTGGGAGAGGAGTGTGGGATTATTTTCTAGTTCTGAGCGAGCCTCTGCACCAGTAATTCCATTTCAGAAATCCACCATAAAATATTTCAGCCACCGAGTGAGGAAGACAGAGCAATGAAGTTCTAAACTGTGAGACAGTTGTGCCCCTTCAATATTTACTAATCCCAGAAGATCATAGATCCAATACTGCAGCAAAGCAAGCCCATCAGGAGACTCGAGGATGCTTGTTTGACACAGGTTTTCTACTATCACTATTTCTATAGGATGGTAGAAACTTTTACAGTATGCAAGAGTCTAATTTGGATTTATAAATTAAAAATATGTTTATCTTACTGGTTTTTGAAATCAAAATTAGTGTGTTTATATCTGATGTGGTTTGTCTGAAGTATGTTCACACCAAGGGTTTTCCCTAATAAAACAAGAAAATTACAAAATCCCTAGGTACTAAAAAGCTATCTAAACTTACGAGGAGGAAAAAGGAATCCATAGGAGAGCTGTTTGTCGCCTCTGTAGGCAGCGCAGCTCTGGCTGTTTCCTGGAGAAATGCGGAGGTCAGGCCTCACACAGCTGGCCAGGTGCTCCGGGACACCTGATACCTCTGCCTGCATTGAGGAACATGGAGACAACAAAAAATGTACTTTCAGATTTTACAGATAAAAGGAAAGTAGGTCACACCATTGACAGACTACACAGAACGCCTTGCAAGCAGCAAAATAAACCACTTGGCTGTACAGCCAAATCCTGCTCCTGCATTGCTGCACCCCTTCTGCCCCTTCTTCAGGGAGCAGAAATCCCCATGGGAGAAAATTCAAATGAAGTCGCTCATAATAAAACAAACCCCCGTGGGACAAAACTTAAAAATAAAATTAAAACAGGAGAAGAAATACACAACCCTTTCCCTTAAAATTGTTCTCTCATTAAGGAAATAAAAGAATTTGGGCATTGTTTACAATGGTGCTTGACATAATTTCTGGTGGGAAAATTTCCCTGGGGAAGGAAAATTTTAGGGCTTCAAGAATATAGATACCAAAGAAATATTCCCAAGATTTTTAAAGCACGTTTTGAGAGTAGAGAGAACACTAACCTGTTTGGAAATAGTGTAGGATGTCCACAGAGGCATCAGGAATGTTTCACTGTAGCCACTTTCAAAGTCGTGGTGATGCAAGATATTGTATTTTGTGCGGTACAGTACCGCAGGGCGTCCATATAAAAGATGCTTCTCTAAAAATCAAAAGAAATTACATTTACATTGAAAATCTTAAGGATGAAAAAAAATAAAGGGGGGAGGTTGGCTTTCCATCGAATGTTGATTTTTTCAGTGATCATTAATGGGATACTGACCCCGACTAACTACCAAGGAAATCTTGACAGAGAGAGAACAAGAAGTCTTCAACTGTTCTGGCTGTGATCCCCATTCCAGGTTCACAAACACCGTTAGGGATTAAAAGTCCCTTTTACACTTGAAAGCTTGTTTTTGTCACAGGGTGGAGAGAGGATGTTTTTTCCAAAAGCTGGAGACTCTTTAACGATCTTTGTGTCCACAAGTCAGTCACACATGAGGTGATAAGCACTTTCTTTTCATAGCTCTAAATCAGTCCCTAGTCTATCAATCCTGCCACTCTTCAGTGGACTTTCTCTCCTTCCTATGTCTTCTGTAAAGACTGTCTCAAAAGGGAGGCAAAAGTGGTCACTCACTCGAAGAGTAGTTTTTTACCAATTGGCTGATACTAATTTGTTCTGAAGACTGATGTGCTGTTTTGTTCCCGTAATATCAAAGAAACAAACTAAGGAAAAAAACCTTTTCCTAACTTTAGCTACAAAAAGATGCCTCCAGCTCTGTAAAAACACCCCTTCTTTCTTGGTGATATGTTATGGTTAAATGTCCTTAGATAACTCTAACAAGTTTGCTTACAAAAAGATAAAAACACTGAAAGGGATAGAAGAAAAATAAATTTCCTGGATAATCTTGCATTGTCCTGTACAGTCCATTGAATTTGATAACCTTTTGGCAAACACACTTGGCTTGCTTTTGGAAATTAAAACATAGAAACAAGGAAAGTGGCTTAACACAGTTCCCAGATAGGCATTTGACCTGAAAGAAAAGGGCATGTTTTATTAGTGCTTGAATACAAACAGAGGATGTTTTTACAGGGCACAAGGAAAAAAGTAGGAAAGGCCTAGTCTAATGACAAAGATGATAAACTTGCTTTATTCAAGAGAAGCTGAAGTCATCTTTTCCTTCTGTCTGTGAATATCAACAAGGTGCACCATGTTGTAAAGTGTACCATGAAGGAAAACATAACTTGCATGAAGCAGAACTGCTTGTTTAAATAATGACACATTATGCCATTTAACAGAAAATTGACAAATGAGCAAGTACAACTGGTTTAAATGCTTACATCTTAAAATACACCAAAAATACTAATTTTATATTACTGCAGTGAAGAAGAATGAAAACCAGAAACCAAAATAAAGATGTTGAGATTTGAAGAGTGAGGGTGTTTTTTCCTGATGCCATAAATTGCCACAGTGAGGAGTAGCTCTTCATTAATTGGGAAAATCAGTATAACAGCTACAGAAAGGCAATTTAACTCACAAAGAATAGAATTAAAGTCACCTTTAGAAACTAAAGCATAGGCTGCATTGCCTGTTCACAACAGAGAAACTGAAAATACCTTCATAAGGGAATGAAAACAAATCTCCTTAATCATCTGAACCATGTAATTTGAGGTACCTCAAAAAATCTATGTCTAAACGGAAAGCTTCAGAATTTGCTAATTTGGACAATTGTTATGGTAAGGGAAATGCTGTGAATTGTTATGCTGAACTCGATCACCACTTCGAGAAGGAAGACTCTGCTTTGGTGAGCCTTTCAGTCAGTAGTGCTGCTCAGAAAAGCAGCTCCCATCCCCCCTCCTCTGCTCCTATTGCTCCACTTTACCCTGGACCACGGCCCTGATGCAGCTGAGAGTCCATCCACACAGAAGACAGTGCTGGCACACAGCAGGAACTGGCCAGAAGAGTGGGAATGGTTTCTCCTGGGAGTAACATTGACTTGAACACTAAAGAGGAACAGAATTGCACTGAGCAGCCTGAACTAGCAGAGCATTTGTTTCACTGTGCAACCGGCACCCTAATAGCCAAGCATTAAGACTCATTCAGGGATTGTCAAAGCAGCTGTAGCATCCTTTCTAGGTAAAATCTAAGCCTGGATAACTATGGTAAAACCCAGCCCACAAATACAGTCTGGTTTCTTCCCCATTTACAGCTTGTAGCTGAACAGAGTACTGCCTCATGCACCTTCTCCTCTTGTCTCTGTCTTCACATCTGGGCTTAAAACTACTAGAAGTAATGGAATGGAAGAGCTAAAACTCACATTGCTTTGAACAATACTTTAGTCTTGGTCCAGCAAAAGGTACTGTGTACTTTCTCCAGTGAGCAGCACTTCACCTTGCCCATGAACCTCATGTGTGTCTGTGGGCTACCTTGACAGGTACTCAGAAAGACAGTTTACTATACATTAACTCAACCACACCAGGAGTTGCTCTGGTATTAATGATGCAAAGTAATTTACAAAAGAAAATTAAATCAGCTCTCATCAACTGAGGCACCAGGCTCTTACCTTCTGTTCCTTTGACATGAAAGCGCTTGTTGAGTTCATCCAGCTTGTTCTTCTCAAGAATAGAAAAAAAAAAGGACAAGATTAGGACCACTGGAACCCTCTGACATCTTGTTTTACTAGCATCTAACAAAACAAAACTAGTGCTATAAGACAGGATTTTCCTGTCTCCTCTTTCACAAAAACCTGTAGTTTTTCCAAGGGGGCCCCGAAGGGGGCACAAAGACTTCACAGGAGGGACTTGGGGAAATCTTACCGATCAAAACCTCTCAAAGCAAATAAAATGGCTACAACTTTACCAAAACTACCACTAATAGTGGAGGCTTCCACAGATCCTACACACCTACCTTATCATCACATGTACATCCTATATCGAAATCTGATGCAGAAGGTAGAGCTACAGGATACAGTGGTTTAGCAACTTCATCTGGCACAGTTGGCTTATAAACATTGGCTCTCAACAGGTGATTTAAACTTCCATGCGTGCCATTATTGGGAGCAGGCTTTAATCCAAGCAGATCTATGAAAGCACCAAGGAAAAATTAATGGTGGTTACACTCCAAACATATATTCAAGCAACAGCTCTATTGAGCCAACATGTTTCCTAGTAATACTGTTTACACCCACAGCATGTTAGTGAAAGCTTTTAATATAATAAAAACACTGATTTTTTTTTTGTCCAAATCATAAAATTGTAAATGTCACATGAAGAGTATCTTTGCCTTTATGACAAAATGTTAATTTGCATCAAGACACTGGAAAAGTTTAAAATTGGACAAAGTTTTATTATAACAACTCCTTCAGCTTCCAGTGCAAACCTACAGTTCATGTGCTGACCTCACACCAAACATCTGCAACACAGTGATTTCTAAATAAGGGTTAACTCCCCCTTAGGTAGTTAAACATTACATGTTTGGGGGAAAAAAGGTGAATTACATCTTTGAAACACCTTAAAGTTTTATTGCGAATTACATCTTGAAAGTTTCATTGTTCTAGAAAATCAGTACTAAAGAAAAGACCCTAATGAATATCTGCATACATCATCAGACTCTTCTTCACAGATTCAGTATAAATTCAGGAAACATAATCATACAAGGAAATGCCATAGAAAACTAAGTGATCGACCTGAACTGTTGCATCAGATGTGCAGATGCAGAAGCAGTCTCTGAACAGAAATCTCCTTCCTAGACAGCTGAGATGTGGACACCAGACATTGTAGAGGTGTCCATTTAATCTCTGTCAAACTGCAAACATCAAAACTATAGTAACCCCCTTTGATGGCCAGCTCCAGAGCAAACTGAGACCCCTGAGAAGTGCCTTCAGCCCTCCTGGCAAGTGCTTGGGAAAGGGGGACTAGGAAAAAAAACCACTGAGAGGAAGTCAGGGCATAAGGTCATGGGTGCCTAAATTATGCCCTGTTAAAATAAGTTTTCTGCTTTTTCAATTTCTCAAGCAGGCAGCTTACCACACATGACGTTGTAAAGTTCAATGTTTTCAAAAGGAGGCACTTTGGTCTTGTACTTGAAGGTAGGGCCATAACCTATAAAGACAGTCTTAAAAAAAAAAAAAAAGGAAAGAAGAATACGAAAGAAGAGCATTAAAATTTAGGGGGTTTTCACTGAATATTTACATTTCAGAGACCTTCAATGACCCTTCCAGACATTGCTCATACCTGCATGCTGTTTATCTTGTTGTCATAGCCATGGTCTCCATGAAAGAAACATTTTCCTGTTGGTTTCTTGTAAACGTCCATGGCTTTCCTGAATTGAAAAAGTATTAGAAATTTTCCTCAAAGGTGGCTGACCTGACAATATCCTTCTGGGCAGGAAGGCTAAGGTTACAGGGCAATGCATTGTAATAATTTATCTTTTGTGATTAGCAGTAGTAGGGACTTCCAGCTGATACAGTCTCCAGGGTTTCTCCCTCTATACCCACTGTAAGAAATAACTCTTATTATTGATAAAAACTTCAGTATCTATTATTTTCTCATATCACCTAATCTTCTGCAGACTGGAGGTGTTGGACCTCCAGTCCAAAAGAGGCTGCTCAGAAAGCACTTTTCTGATGTTACAATGCTGCAAATGTCATTCGATGCAATAAAGTGCTTTCACCTGTTTGCCTTCAGCCCAATAAACAAAAATGAGCAGCAGAAAAAAAGCTGAAAAAAGAAAGATCTTCATGAAGACAAATAACTGGGATAATAAGTGTTGTACCATAGGAATGCGAATTACCAGCTTGTTATTGAGATGGGGTTTTTTACAAAGTATGTGGAAAAATAAGTATTGTGTCATAGGACTTATAATCACCAGCTTATTTCAGAGTACTTCTATACAGTTTCATAGGGCCACGTGCAGGGAATACATGCAGAGGACCATATTATCCTACAAATTAATTTCTTCATCTGCAATAAAGTAATCCGCAGTCAAATTTGATTTTGGCCTTATAAATTACTAGAGTTGCAGAAATTAGGGTTGTAACTACCATTTTCCTGTAACTACCAATTACATTTACACTAATGAATTACTGGTGAATGAGATCTCTGAAAATTAATAAATAAGCCAAAGAAAGACTAATGTAATTAATAAAAAATTACTAAACTTAAACCAACTTGGGCAATCCAATCTATTCCAGTACAATTCTTAACACTAAAGCTTTTATAGACCTAAAATTCAGAGTGTGATTCTTTGAAATATAGATAACCCCAACCACGGGGCAACCTGCCAGCAGCCAGTGGAGTTATGCAAGAAAGCAAATGGGGTTTCTCATTCACTGCTTCGGCAGAGTGATCCTTGCATAATTCATGGAAAGATAAGCACAGAAGTCAAAAGGCACTTACAACAAACTGTGTGTTTGCCTGGCAGCTCTATGGGCAAAAATATCCAACCATAATTTAAAGCTCATAACAGTTTACTATGAGCCAAAAGCTGTATCATCTTCCAAGAAGCACTGAGTCAGATTCAGGCAAAAAGACTCCCCCATTCCCATACTGTAACACACAACACGTGTCAAAGTATATTCAAATAGAAAGCTGTGCACCATCCATAAACAAAGGCTACTCCTCTCCTGTTCATTCTGTACGTGTATGTGCCAACTGATTTTTCCTCACTCCATTTTTAGCTAATAAACACTGCCAATACTCTATAACAAAAAATTCAGAGTCATATGGCTAAGAGCAACCCAAACCAGAGTTTTTGCCTGAGCTAAAGCATGCTGGCTTTCTGTGGATTTGTTTTGAAACGCAATACACTGCCAGCACAGCACTTTGATGGCCACCCTGTCACATCATTCCACATATTCTCAGACATTCACCCACTCTGCCAATACCTACGTTTTTTTTCCATACACCTACTGCGTCCACTCAAACTCTTGTTCCCTAACATCCCCTCACCACATAAGCCTGCCCATATTCCCTGTTCCCCTGTTGGACTTAGCTTGCACCTCATTAGAAAGATTTATCAGCTTCTACATTTGAGCTAATCAGTGAAAACCACCAAGCTGCTTGAGCAAATCAGTCTGGGTTTCTACCTTTTATCTGGTAACTGATTTTCCCACACTTTAAAGTACTTGAGAACACTTTTTGTGTTCTCAAAACTCCTCTTTCTCACAGGGTAGAGGAGCAGGGTGCTAACAGACAGGGCAATCCTAAGTGTCCCATTTCCTCAGAAGAGAAGACTGAAAATCAGGATGGAAGCAAACACAAAGGTTTACCTTGCCACGTGCCATTTGCGATCCACCAGTAAATGGACATCCTCAATTCTTCGGTTGTTAGCATAGTGCAAGCGTTTAGGCAGGTGCTGTTTCAGGTAAGGCTTGAAGTGCTGGTCAGGCTTTCTACACTGAAAAATAAATGGTTACAAATAGCACGCTTACAGCTATTTGCTGTAACAATTAGCTTAAGATGCACACAAAACCTTTGACTACAGAAATCAAGCTGTTGAGGTCATCACCGATGGTGTCTGGAAAACAAAGTGCACACCTAGAGTACTTAGTCCAGTCATTTCTGTGCAGTATTTACATGCAGCCAAGGCCCAGGGAGCCATTCAAAGATGTATTTGAAAAGTTTCATTCTCGTGACAGTCTTTATGAAACCATCAAACAAAATATTACACATACTTAACTCACAGATGAAGAATTTTATTCTAACTGGACCAAAGCTAAAGTTTCAGTGGAAACCTGAATGCTCAAAACTACATACTTAAAGCCATCTGGTTACAAAACTTGGGGTTGTTTTTTTGTTTGTTTGGGTTTTTTTTGTTGGTTTTTTTTTTAATTTTAATTTTAAACACTTTTCTTCCACTAATGGTAAGGTTAGAGTTGAAAGCTATCAAAAGCACTTTTTCAGTGTCTTCAAAGTGCTAGTAAAATGTTTACCCTAAAAGATTACTTTCCAGTTCTGAAGCAATGAATAAATAGACTCAATTCAGGGAGTAAATACAGTCCAGGAGATTCTGTCTCTGCACTGCCCAAAAAGGTTATAAAAGCTACTAGAGCAGCAAACAGTGGAAAACATGTCAAACATTAATCTGTGCTCATGAAGGGCAGCATTTAACATTCTTTATTTATAATAATGGTTGGTTGATTTTCCTGTCTAAAGAGTGAGAAAAGAAAACTGAATAATACCATAAATCAAGAAGTGAACAGTGAAGTATAGACAGATATCTCCCAGTCCTAAATACTTACTGTAAGGTTGGCAACAATCGTTTTAGGGTCGTCTGTTAAACAAAGGTAAAAAAAAAATTAGAAAATATTAAAAATTTCCGAAAGAAAACACAAGGTTTACATAAGCATAGTTCCTAATACTTCCCTGACCTTTACTAAAAGTGCTTTGTATTTATCATAGAATCACAGAATCATTTGGTTTGGAAAAGACCTTTAAGATCAAGTCCAACCCTTAATCCAGCACTGCCAAGTCTATCACTAAACCATGTCCACAAGTGCCCCATCTTTTAAGTACCTTCAGGGATGGTGACTCCACCACTTCCCTGGGTGGCCTATTACAGTGCTTGACCACCTTTTCCATAAAGAAATTTTTCCTAACATCCAATCTGAACCTCCCCTGGTGCAACTCGAGGACTTTTCTTCTTGTCCTGTCTTTTGTTACCTGGGGGAAGAGACTGACCCCCACCTGGCTACAGCCTCCTGTCAGGCAGCTGTAGAGAGTGATAAGGTCTCCCCTGAGCCTCCTTTTCTCCATGCTAAACACCCCCATCCCCCTCAGCTGCTCCTCATCAGACTTGTGCTCCAGACCTTTCCCCAGCTCCATTGCCCTTCTCTGGACAAACCCACCCCCTCAATGTCCTTTTCTGAGTGAACATGAACCCAAGATTTGAGGTGTGGCCACACCAGTGCCAAATACATACAGTTACAGGACCAGGACAACACTGCCCAGGTCCTGCTGGCCACACTATCTGATCCAGGCCAGGATGCCATTGACCTTCTTGGCCATCTGGGCACACACTGGCTCATGTTCAGTCCCTGTTGACTAGCAGCTCCAGGTCCTTTTCCAAGGGCAGCTTTCCAGCCACCGTTCCCCAGCCTGTAGGACTGCATGGGGTTGTTGTGACCCAAGTGCAGGATCCAGAACTTGGCCTTGTAGAACCTCGCACCACTGGCCTTGGGCCACTGATCCAGCCTGCCGATATCCCTCTGCAGAGCTCTCCTACCCTCCAGCAGATCAACACTCATGCCCAGCTTGGTGTTGTCTACAAACTGATTCAAGGTGTCCTTGATCCTCTCATTCAGATCATCAATGAAGACATTAAACAGAACGGGCCCTGATACTGAGCCATGGGGAACAATCTGGGCCCAGTCATCCAGACAGTTTTTTACCCACTGAAGGGTGCACCTGCCCAAGCCACAGGCTTCCAGTTTCTCCAAGAGAATGATGCAGGAGACAATATCAAAGACTCTATAAAAGTCCAGGTAAACATTATCCACAGGAGCAGGTCCCTTTGCCATAGGAGACCATGGTTAAGCTGTACCTGACTTTCCTAAACCCATGCTGGATGGGCCTGATCCCCTAGCCATCCTGCATGGGCCGTGTGATGCCTTGTTGACATGTAGTTGCTTAGGTAGTGTTCTCACTGTTCTATAATCTGGGCCTTAGCTTAATACTTATTTTGTTTTCTGCAAACACATGCTTTCAAAACTTTTCTCTGTTTTACTTTAAAATAAAAAATTATCCCCAAACACAATGACTTTCCTTCAAAAATTTTGAAAGCATACTTGAATGCAACAATGCACTGTGTTAGAGGGAGTAAGATAAATATGTAGCATATTTGGTCACTTTTAACATTTGACCCGTTTCATAGGCTACTGCTGAGTAAGTGAAAATATTCCGGAAAAATAGTTTTTGAGTTCTTAAAGGGATATGCAAGATGTAGAAAGCCCAAACCCAGTAACAGTCCATACTAACTATTTTCTTCTGTGGGGTGGGGGAAACATTTTTCAGTCATGAGAGGAAAATAGGCTAAAAGAACATGTTGGGAAGTGAAAATCTCTTGTTCAAATACTGTTGTTTTGGTTGTTTAAGGCGTGATCTTGGTGAGCTTCAAATGGGCTCTATAGCATTTCAAAACACAAGTTGCAGGGTTTTGCATTGCAAAGGTGTGTTTGCAGTATTGAGACAGTATTATGGAACAATAAAGAGTAAAGAATTTGGTAATTTGCCATTTAAGGAGGTAAACCCCAGTTCTAAAGGTAAGAAACATGCTTCTTTGTTCTACGTTCAAACTGCTGATTAACAAGCTATTGCAAATGTTCAAACTAGGAAGCTGCACACAGAGGCCAAACTAGGAAGCTGCACACAGAGGCCAAAAGAGGAAAACGTTATTGTGGGAAAACCAGTGGTATGACTCAGAGGTCACACAGACAAGCTGATCTTTTTGAAATATATTGCCATTCATTCTCTAAGGAAAACTTATTTTTCTCAGCAATTTGGAAAGACAAGGATTGAAAGATATTAAAAAAAAAAAAAGACTTCTCAGAACAGAAATTTGTTTTTAGTAGACTGTGTAGTGTAGGAATTCAGCCTCATGCTAGTCTACAAAATTTGAATAACATGTGCACTATTTTCAACAAATCTTTACACACTCATCATAAATATTCCTTGAGCATAAACACCCAAGTACTGATTTGTGTATGCATATATTTTACTATAAACTTTTTTTACCAGGCAAGAAAAGTATATAGTAAAAAAACACATACACAAATCAGTATTAAGGATGTTTTACCACATTCTTAAGATTTTTGCTATTATTCTGGAAGTATTTAATCTTCAAAGATGAATCTTTCTATTAAATTTGTCTTCACCCAGAATGTATTTGAAGTGTTGTGAGGGAACACTTGGCTATCCCAGATGTCAGATCTTCCCCTCTATCAAAAGCTGTCACTCTTGGAAACATATGGTGCAAAATACACAGGTACTTATGGGTTATTCATGAGTTACACAGTTTGCATGGTAGCTTAAACTGCTGGCAAAGCCAGGTTTGCCCTTTTACACTGAACCAGAGCAATCAGGGTGCTGGCACAAAGCCCTGTCCTGGTACTGCTGCCCTGGAGGCAAAAGGAGGACAGCTGGTCTGAAATGATTGAAATTACAGAGTTAGTTTCACCAGAGGACTCCTGCCTGAGCCCTGAGACCTATTGTCAAGGATCATTTAATCTCAAATACTAAGTCAGGGTAAAATTCTAAAAGCATGGTTCAAAATAACAACAAGTTTTACTGACAGCATTGGCCCTGGATGCATGCACTAATCTTCCTTATATCCTTCAACATCTCCAGTCTGCTGCTGTTTAGCAAGCCACATGACTTCTCCTCTATGCCGAAAGTATGATAAAACTACTCAATTCAAAATTAACAAGTCACTTGTTTTCTATTAGCTCATAAAATGTACCAGATACTTTTTTTTTTTTTTTACATCTAAGCTGTGCAGTGCTGAGATTGCCCAAATACAGCTTTTGTTGACAGGAGAAAAGTGCATGAATAAACTCACAATGACATGTAAGCTGGCATGTGAAACTGGCTTGGAGCTCCCATTCCTCCATGATATAAAAGAGTGGTGTTTAACCCAGAACTTTTAAGCACTCCTCAGTTCTACCACTGAGGGGTCTGTGAAGTACAAACTGGAAAGGGAGCAAGCAGCTGTCTTCAGTGAGATTCCCTCTGAAATTCCTGCTAACACCCTGCAAATTTACACTCTGTGGACAGCATCACTTCAAGGAAGGAACAGAGTCTAGTACTCAGGATATAAAAGGTACAATTAAATTAACTTACACTTCAGGTTATTGCTAGACCTAGGGCGAATTCGCCCTAAAGATCCAGGCAGCAAAATTATATCATCCACATTAGTCAGGTAGTTGCTTAAAAATTCAGTTCTTTCACAAGTTGTGTCTTCCATCCCTGCAAAAAGGAAATGCAAAATTAATCCACCCTGAAAATAAACACATTTTCTAGAACAGTAAAAAAAGGAGACCCCAAACACCCTATGCATTATTTCCTTTTAGATGACTAATCTTGCTCTTTACAGCCATCTAATTCCAACATAATACATTGGTGGGACTCAAACTAGGAGTGCTTATGTGAGAGAAATACCAGTCTAGGCATCACAGGAACAGTAACCACATAAAACATGTGTGCACTGACTCAACTCCAAATTAAACTCATGGAAAAATCAAAGTCTGTTTCTAGTTTAATGTACCACTTAGGGGATTATTTCTTTTTAAACAAATTATTTTAAGAGGAATAGCACACAAAAGGTATTGTCTGTTGGTGGTCTTTTGTAAGGCAGCCGCAGATAAACAATTTTCTCTTGCAGATATTTGTGGTGGGGAGGAATGTACTGCCAGCTGCAGGAGGTTCTCAGCACAAACTGCCACCCCTGGAAATCCTTCCCGACCCTTGCCCTCCTCTACCCACATCCAGAAACGAGGCATATGCCATTTTATTGTTGATGTAGCAGTTCATGTGAGACTAATAAACACCTAGAAAGAAGAGGACCTTTGGTGGCATTGCTAAAAAAGTTATGCACACCCAGATTTTCCTTTAATAAAACTTTATTTTTATCTTTGCTAATATTTACTATTTCCTATATTGCGAAGTTTATTCTAATGTTTGAAGAAATAAGACCTACCAAATAATATCTGTGCTTTTAGGTGACATCTGACCATGAAATATCTTTTTACCTCCTTTCTCCATTATTTTGATTACTTTTCCATCTAAGTGGGGCACAGTCTTATATTCCACAGATATAAGAAAGATATTCTAGTCTTTCTTCTAATAGGATAACTTGACCTACTAATTGCCATGGAAATGCCTCAATCTAAAGTCCTCTTCTTCTCATGTACAGGAGAACAAGGCTATTAAATTTTTCATTTCATAAAAACTGACAAGAAGATTACTCTAAGCAAATCATAGCCCTCCAATACATGCAAGAAGAGCTACACTTGGATGTGATATCAGAAACACCAAGATTTGAATAGCTCTGACTAAAGAAGTAAGTATCCAGAAGACTGTTATAAAAAAGAAGTCTCTCTCCATGACATTTAACAGGTGAGCTGAGTGGCCAGTCCACACCAACTGACTTTTTTTGGGAGAGTTAAACTACCAGAAAAAAATATCAGCAGAAAAATATCTTTAATGGAACTTTGATTTAAGTTACCCACTGTACTTACAGCTACATTGCTTAAGCATTTATCTTCTGATAAATATTACGGTATAAAATTTACCATGATCACCAACAAATATAACATTGACACATCGATGTAGTTTCAACTGTTTCAGTCCATCCATTAGTTGTCCTACTGTCTTGTCAATCTCTCTCAGGGGATTCACCATCATCTGTATAAATATTCAAAAGGAAAAAAAAGTTAATTCTGTCATTGCAGTGTTCCTGCTCCTACAAATGGGGGTCCTTTGGCAAAACTCTGATGGGAAAATCATCCAGGTCAAGAGGCAAAGCCTTGGCTGAGCTGTTACTCCTACAGTTATTGTACCATTTCCTTTTGTGTGTCCACACCATGATTTCATTGTGAGAAAGCCTTGCTGAGATGCTGACACAAGACAGCAAAAGCTATTTATGGCTGATCCTAGGCCTCCCATGAACATGTGCACAGTTGGTAAAGCAATGTGTAGATAGTAGAAAAACACATGTGACTTTGGGGTTCAGTTTCTTTCTTATAGATAGAAAGCAGTGTTTTTAAGAGAAAACAGTATTTCTTGTGAATGGTTTAGTCAAAAAATGAGCGTGAAATGAAGCTTTAGACTTGGGATTCACATGCCAAGGCACTTAATGAAATTCACTTCAAAGAATATCTGATACTAGGATGACAACATGCACGTCACTTGAGTAGCACATGGGGCTCAGAGTAAGTGTTCTTCAGCTTCAAAGCCAAGAGTTTCCAACAGCTCAAATGACAGTTCTGGCAAAATTGTCAGCAGGCTCCAGAGGATACAGATTCTGTACTTTGATTTCTTCATTAAAGTTTCTTTTTCATTAAAAAAACAAAACAAAACAAAATAAAAAATGAAACTAAATAAAAATCCTAACCCCCCCCAGAAAACAGAAAAAAGCAAGACACAGGACTATGTTTTCAGCCTTAAGAAAATGAATTTTTTTTTTACCAGATGGCACAGAGAGGAGGAAAAGTAAGATTTTTGGCAGAAGAGTAATTTTGTTTTGACTTTGAGAAGAAAACATTTGTTGTCAGTATATGGCAACTTCTTCCTCACTTGTCTGTTTGATTTGGCTGGTTCAAGTATCCACAATAAAAAATCCTTCCAATGACAAACAGAATGATAACAAATTCTGGATGAGAAAAAACTAGATTTCAGTAGAATTTTCTAAAATAAACACCATGTTAGTGTGACCCAGAAAGAGATGGTTCAGAAATTCTCCCTCTGCCTGAGTCATTAAGAGATAGATGTTAAATGAGTCTGCTAGACAGGAAATGTGAACTCCCATGTGGGACTATAAATACAGAGGGAAGGGACTTACAGGATAAGGAGTCATGGTGGGGAACAGGAGGAACAATTTCTGCAACATATGCAAGTGGTTCAGACAAAGGGTGAAATTTTGAAATATTTTAATTCAGGAAAGCCTAAGTAAGCATTTAAGTTAAAACTATGAGACTTTCAAGTTCGAAAAAAAGAAAATTGTCTGTTTCAGCATTCTTTCACTCTCCAACACAAAGAGTTTCTTCTACAAATGGGAATTCCATTTTTATGAAAGTCTATTTATATTGTGTCAATCATATAAGGAAATACAGAATGCATAATGTACTCCAAATATAAGGAAATCAGAATCCAAAGTGTACTCAAGGAAGCTGGGAATCCAGACAGATTTCCCATTAATGTTTACTCTTATCAGCAAGCTTGAGTCTTCTTTTAAAAAATAAAAATGATGATAAACAGCAACAATAATTCAAGGATTTGAAGTTATAGCACTGTTTAGCTACTCTCTTCAGCAATCTGACCTCCTTTTACAGCTCCTCCCAGATGTAACTTTCAAAAATTTATTGGCAAACAAATAAAGCTCTTGCATAAACCTTCACCTATTATCAAGACTTTGAAAGACTGTACAGAACCATTTTATCTTTCAAGATACACGGATTTCTAGGATGGTGCTACAATAAAGAGTTTTGTAGCATTGTGAAATATTCTAGCACTGTAGCTGGGTGTGGTATCTGAAACATAAAAAAAACAGCTGGATTCTCCCACAAGTTTTCCAATAGAGGAAGTCTGATTAGAAGGAAGGAAGGAAGAAAGAATCTTACTTTTATTTTTTTTTAATAATTGGTAGGATCCATCCTGTACTGCATTTCATTGATGTCAAACAGCATCAAATGATTAACTTGCAGATATGATGGCAACTATTACGTAACAGTAGGGTTTTTTTCTGGAAATAATGGTGTGAAATCTTTACAGCTGACTTATAAGAAAAAAGTTCTTTAGGGGTAAGTTTGGATGACCTTTTCATTCAGAGAAAGAAAGGCAAAAAAAGGAGCAACATATGTTGATGTCACTAGGAATATTATTTCTATTCTATTTCATAATTCTAATTTGCCATTCCATAGCTTGGAATGGCAAAATAGTGAGTAATAGCAATATCATCCATAGTAGTTATTAGTTCTCCTTTCAAATAAATCTTAAAATGTTAAAAGTTCTCTGGAAAATTCCTGGGGTTTTATACATGATTTTTTTTTTCGCATGTCCCTGTCTGCCAAGTTTTTACACTTAAATAATGTGTCTCAAAATAACTTTTTAAAGCGAATTATGCAATAAGTCAAAAAACATTCCCACAAAAAAATCTCTTGAGAAGAATGTTTATAGCCTCTTGTAGGATACTATGGAGTGTAAAGGCTTTTGTTTCTAGCTTAAAGGAGAAATACATAGATCGTTAATGCCAGGTGGATAAAGACAGTACCCTAAGGAATACTCTGTTCATCCACTTACACTTTTTCCTAATAAAGCAATTTCTATTTGATGTTTTCCTTGTCAAAATAGACTTACACATCACCTCTTGCAAATACACAATTTGGAAATCCTGCAAGAAATATTCCTTACCCTCCAAAGTCACAAAATGGTTTTAAAATGTATCTTTTTAGAACAAATGCTCTTTTCCTTTTAGATTTTATTAGTCACATTTTCAGGACATTTCCACAACCATGATGACTAGACACAAAACCTCAAATAATCACCATGTTCCCATGAGCAGGGAGTTACAGAGGCTACAACATATTGCAGAACTTGTAATAGTTCAGAAGGTTTAGCAGCAGTGGTAGTGTCTTCCCACAGATTTTCTGACATTGCCTCCAGCTGATGGCTGGATTTTAAAAAACAAAGAGATTATAAAGATAACTTTCCCTAATGCAAACAAGTCTGAAATGAGAAAAACACAGCTCCTAGAAGGCTTGGTCTGGTTTGGCTACTCTCCTTTGGGCCCTTCAGTAAATTTATAAAAGTTTTGGCTGCAAAATCCCAACCTGAAGCATGAAGCGAACTCCCAAATTGAAAAAAATAAAGATAGCGTAGTGCCTAAAAAGTGGCACTTCCATCATAAATTTTTGGAACTTACTTTCTTCCGACGAGTTTCCGTAGAATATTGATCCACTCTATGTACTTTTCTTCTTTTCTTTGGAGCTGCAACTGGTCTTTCCTGTCTCCTTTTAGGAGGAAGCTTTCTCTTAGGTCTCTTAGGCGGAGTTAGAGGGGAGCCATAACTACTCTCCTGTACTGGCAGGGAGAGATGTCTGGACTCAGAAAAAAAGCCTGTCTCAACTCACATCAGATAGAAAAGCTACCTGTGCCAGATAATCCTGAAGCATAAATGCTAAGGCCTTATCAAATATTTAGGCTTTTGGACAATTTAGGATCTACCCCTTTTTAAGGAGGAATTCACCAAATTGTACTGAAAGCAGAACAGCAGTTACAAGAGCAGACAGCATAAAAGCAAATTAAACTGGTGTTTCTAAAGATAGGTGGGGTTTCTGTGTTTGAAAAGACATAGTTATATAGGGGTATTAGTTATCAAATATTAATCCATTAATATTACTGAGATTTAAGTTAATTTCAATTACAGCAAAATTCACTGCATACAACTTAATGAGTGTCCAGGGTAGAGTATCGGTGGAAATGCAACATTTCACTTGAACGACAGTTCAGGTATGAGTATTAGAGGCTGTCCAGTCTCAATGACTTCTGCAAGGTTTCCCACACCAATGTTTTGGCTGAGTTAGTGAAATCAAGTACCCTCATCCACAGCACTAGCAGGTACCACTGTTGTGTGCCACACCCTGCACCTCACTGAAATCACTAGAACCGCATTTGCCACTATTAGGGGTCTGCAGATCAGAGCTATGCAAGTGAGACTCGGTTAACATGGAGCTTCAAATTAGCTGCATGGGGCACATTAGTGGCAGTGCATGAGAAATCTGTGCTGCTACCTGCCTTATTACCAGCTTTATAGGCATTTTGAGAATTTAACTTCCTAGCAGTTTCAGAGTGTCATCTCATTGGGTAATAGTATTGTTCCTAAATGCACAATACCTAGGATAGACTTATGGAAGGAATAACAAAAAATGTAGATGGAAAAAAAACCCTAAAATCTGGCTAGAATAAACTACTCTCCCATTAATCAACTTGCTTGCAATTTTAAACTGTCCCACAACCCGCAGGCTCTTGGAACTGCTCAAGATGGTGTGAGAAGAGCTGACAGGTGACACCTACCAGGAGATAAACCACAATCTGCAATGGAGCACACTGAGTGGGCTGGGGGAGAGTTGGAGGTTTGTGATGGTAATTAAGTTCTATGTACTTAGGTAGCTTCTCCCAGTTCTTGAGTTACAGAGCTCCATAAACAGGGAAGGGGAAGAAGGGGATGTTACCATCTGCCATGCTGTTTCATTGCTTCCAACGCAAGCAGCTGGAAAGGAGATTCTAGTCCAGTCTCATTCGTCTTTCTCCAGAAAGGCATTTTAATAAAGCAGCACCAGAGTTTTCTGTTTCTAATACGCTTCAAGCTTTGTGCAGTCCTGATGAGAGGAGCAGCAGGGAAAGGAAGGATTCTCATTTTACTGTCTCTGAATCGGCTCAGACAGAGCTCCACAATGCCAGAAACCACGGTCTGAACACTGAGGTGACTGTCTCAAGACAGCATGTTAGAGGAGCAGCAGAAACGGCTTAGCACTGCCAGATTTTGATGTATTTCAGAGCTCTTATGGTAGTATATTTCTAGAATATTTTATGTAAAAAAAAAAAAAAAGTTAGCTAGGAAAAAAAAAAAAGCCAAGTTCTTATTAACCAGCCAATTCTTAGTCTTGCTTGAGAAGAGTCAGAACAGAGTTATGGAGGAGGGAACTGAATCCCTCCCCGCTTACAGAAGGAAACTGTAACATCACAAGGGTAACCAGCCAGCCAAAGCTTTGCTTCTTGACCTGGATGGACCAACCTACCAGAGTTCAACTGCAGAAGCACAGAGGGAAAGAAAAAAAAAAGGCAGAAGTAAATCAAAAGCAAGCATATTATAACTCCCACAACTGCTCCTGGAAACACATTACAACCCACTGAAATACCTCCTAAAATGTTTTTAAAGAAAAAAAAAAAACATAAAACACTCCCATCCCAAAGCAAAAAAACCCAAACAAAACAAAACAAAAAAAAAAAAAAAAAAAACCCACCAAAACCTAGACAACCAACACATTTACACTGAAATTCATGTTAGTGGATATGCAAAGTTATACTTGTAGAGACTAGCTATAATATCAATTCCATTTATATAAAAAACACTGGGAATTCACCAATAAATTTTAGGTGTATCTGAGTCCCTTTGCTTCTTGCTTTAAGACACAGTACATAGGCTGCTGTTTGTGTCCTGGGAAGATCTAAGAGCCATCTGGATGCCATTAAACCTCTAAGATTATACATTTTAAATAAATTTAGAACATTATTTGGTATAATATGCTCAAATAAAAATTCCCTTTATTCTAGTAAAGATTTGTAGGTTTTAAAGGTAAATAACCATTCCTCAAACTACTAACTGCAGTAAGAAAAATCAGCATGAAATATTCACTCTTCAAAAGAAGAAATAGAAGCCCATTGTAAACATAACACAGAGTTGTTACAAGCTTGTTTTCAAACTTTATTGTTTGGTTGATCTGTCTTTGCATGAAGAAAAATGGTCAGTAATATTCCAAATGTCTAACTGCTGCCAGCTGTATACAAGAAAAAAGATTTTGCAGGGAAGTCATGCTCTTGGTATCAAGGAATTAGCTAAAAGGGATCCTTTTGAGGACTTTCTTCCAGATGATATAAATATCATAGCTTCTAAAAATTATACTGAAACCAATTTTAAGAGAAACAATATAAAATACTTCCTCTAGCTCTTCTGTCCTGAAACCAGGCCCCTAGCAAATCTCAGCATTTGTGTACTTACACAGCTGTGTTCATTTACTTAAGTTTCCATTCACAAAGTTTAGTCCACTGTTTGAACTGCAAACCCATACGTGCTCTTCTGCTAACTCATCTGTTCTCAATTTGCTAAAAATCAATTTCACAGTCTTCTTGTGTTTAATACAAATGACATGAAACTATCTATTTGCAAAATTCTTATAAGCTATTAATTCACACTTATTAAGAGCCAAAGCTTTGCCTTGCAATTAGAGATCAACCTTCAGATAACGATCCACAAGAACTCCCCTACAGGAAGAACCTTTGGGGGCTTTTTGCTTTTATAATGACTTTTCCTATTATGAACACTTTGCTACACTTCACTTTTTAGACTCTTATAATTAACCTCAATCTAGATTGCCACATTGGATACTAAGCAGATTTGTTAAACACCACAAATGAAAGAACATTTTCAATGTCATCATCTTAATGTTCCCCTTTTAAGTCCATGGAAAAAGCTCCACAATTCTGTTCAGAAGGAAGTGGCTGTATCCAGATAAATAAAATTAAAGTTTTCAATCATAAGGCACATATAGCAATTGTAACATTTCACTAAGAGGAACAATAAAGTATTATTAAGAAATACATCATTAAATCAGAGAGCGCTCATTACCAGTACCTTGCCTGACTGAATCAGACACAACTCCAGAGCCAAATGACAACATGGACACATATCCATGTCTGTCAATTTAGCATTTGTTGGCAGATCTTAACCACTGCTTATCCAGAAAAAGGACTGCTTCTCTCCATCCAATATGGTGCTTCAGTGCTGATTTGGAATAATTCCTCACACCCACTGCTTTAGGACCATGGCTCAAACTGCTCCAACCGGGCTGCTACCCACAGCAACTTCATAACCACTGCAAACTGTTTAAACAGCCCAAATAACTCAACTATACTACAATATATTAATGCTGCTTCTCTTTGCTCTCTTCTACGGTAAAGAGCAGTCAGCAGATGTACACCAAACAAATAAGAAACTGCTGCTGGGTACCTGGCTGCTCAAGGAGATTGGTATTCCTTCCAGAGGTTTGGTATCTGATACACTCCTGACTTTTTGAACACTGCAAACATTTGTTTACCCTTTGAAAATCTTACATATAAACTCCTGCAGTCTTGTGATGGGAATCTGCAGGCATGCATTTGCACTGAAACTAGGGGACCTTTGCAAGATATCAGACATCACTGGAAATGCCAGATCCCAGCTACTCAAAGCAGGATATTTGGGTAGAGCAATTACTTTCCCTCCCCACATATCCCAGACAAGTGCATTATCTCTAAGTTCTTGTCACCTGGGAAGTGTTGTCAGGGGAAACAATACCCATCGGTCCCAGGCAGCTACACAAAGTCAAACAAGGGGTTAAACTACTGCAGCATGTTGCACATAATTTTTCATTAAAATGCCTTATGGTGCTTTAAAACTTTTTCCAAACTCAATAATATGGTCCTGAGGGAACAGTATTGGAAAAGCTTTCTGAACCCCTGTAGGGCCTATATGAAACTGGAACTAGCAGCTTTTTACATTTCCTGACAGACTGGAATTATTACTTTGGCTACTGCTGGCTGTCAGCTTTAAAGAAAGCTTTTTTCTTCTCTACATTTTATCTCAGTATTTTCAGTATTATATTTTAATTACTTTTCAGAAGGATAAACTGTTAGAGGAAAGTTATGTTGTTGCACACAAATATACTCCTGTCTTTGCAAAATAAATCTTTCCATTTGCATTATCTTATCACACTAAGAAATATCTTCCTGAAAGGCACAGGCAGTTCCTTCTCCCAGAAGTGAATTTTACACCATAAATCCTTTAGAAGACAACTTTGTTTTCTCTGGCAGAGGGGAATCATACTGCAGAAACAGGTGAAAACAAAGTTGCTAAAAATGTTACTCCTCAGCAGCATCAAAATTTTGGGGGCAAGAAAAGAAGTATTAGAGACACCTGCGTTTTCTGTAGAAGAAAAAAATCTGGGCTAACCTCTGAGTTGAAAGGACCATATCTGTGGCCAGCAGCATCTGGTTGCTCAGAGTAGAAGGCATAAACATATGGCCTAAAAGAAAGAAAGGTCTTGTTCAGGTTAGCTTTCCTTTGACAATATCACAAAAACACAGGTTAGCCAGGTCAAGTCAAATCGAGTCAACTTTCCAATGAGACTTAGCTCTATGGAAAAAGAACTGTTTCTCAGTCATAGTATCCTACAATTATTTAGCAGTTCTCTGTTTCCATGGCATGATTAGTTGTTTCGCAGCTTTATTATACTCAAGAACACATGCAAGGAGGCACATGGGGTACCATCTGAGGACACATGCTCATTTTAAATCTTGTAGGAGAAATCCCAACAGCAGCTCGCCTAAGCCTTGCAGCAGCATGTGGAACTTGTGTAGTAAAACCCACTCCTAATTAAAATCTTAACATCTTCCTAGAGCTCGGTGTCCAGTTCTACAATTGCCATTGCCTGTAAGGTTGTTAAACCGTATTAGGCTCAGTAGGATAAGAACAATGCAAGTTAATCCATGTAATTACATGCCCCTTAAATCAGTGATGGCTTGTAACAGACAAAAATAAATTTCAGAATTAAATTTTTGCTTGCTCTTCCAGCTACTTATAAAGAAAAGACAAACCAGCAGTTATCCAACAGCAGATAACAAGTGAATTATTACCTTTCATTGTCTGGAAGGGTTAACCACTGAAGTATTGTTAATATTCTGCGCTCATGGGGGATGACACTGGACCACAAAATACAAAGATATACCTTGTTATCAGAGAATACAAAATGCATCAACAAAATGCTTGCTGTGAACTGAATTTAATATTAATGTATCATAATAGCATAATTTGCTTTTAGCATGCTGTATCTTCTTTGTTGCTTAATACTGATTCTCAATTTGTAAACAGAATCACATTAGACCTCAAGCAGAGATCCTCAAGGCTGCCTCTTAGGATATGGAAATTTGGTATCTTGCTCAAAGGACAGACTGTATCGTAAAATGAATGAATCAGACCTTTAAGTCAATTAGACTGCTGATGTCAATTAACAGAAGAGGACAATGAGAGTCTTCCACACTCAGAGGACTAAGAAACATTGCTAGCAATACTAAGGAAGCAAAAAAAACACACTTTGAAATGAAAGACAGTAATTCTTCACATAGGCACATATCTTTTCTTTAGGCAACTGTTAAAAGTCAGTGCATGAATCTAAAGCAGCAAACTGTAGCATCAGCTTTAGTTACCAGAAACATTGCACAATAGAAGGTTACAGGTAGAGTCTCCAACCTACCAAATGATTAGAGAAAGGAAAACAACTTAATAAACACTTATATTGAATTAATTCTGAATTATTAGTTAAAAATCTCCAGAAAATAGAAAGTACTTACATAGACCAGAAGAACGTGCCAGCTTTCACCCCTTGCTTGGCTGCAGTAATCCATATCTAATGAGGAAAATATAAGAGGATTAGAATGTATTCAGATCTCTAATGACTCTCTGAAATCAAAAGAAAATGTTTTCAGGACACATTCTTCTACCCTGAGCCTAGAAGTGAAAACTGCAGTTTACAGCCTCGGCCCTAATTTGAAAACGAGGAGTGACAAACCTATGGAAACTCTGCAGCAGTGGGTCAGCTGCTGTGCTGTAGACTTTCACCTCTAAATCTCTATGTTGCTTTAATTAAAAGCACTAAGTTTCATGGCCAGGAATTCCTCCATTATTTAATTTAGTTTTCAAAACCCAGCCACTACTCACCTGACCCTTTCAGAGTTCAGGTTTTGGAGGATACTCAGTTAGAAAGGAACATACCTTAACACTAATCAGTGTCTGCATAAATGTCCCTCTTCTCAGAATCCTATAATCAGTAGCCATCAACAGAAGATGTGTTAGCAGAGAGCACACAAAAAAGGGCACAGAGAGTGACACAGAGGGAGGGACACCTTCCTATACAGATGTTTAAGAACTTCTTGAGCTCACCTGATGGGGTGATTTATGAGAATGACCGAAAAATCTCCATGAAATTTTCAAACCCTTTTTTCAATCCTTCAAGTCCCTTCTATTTTTCTAGCTGTAAATCAGTTTGCAGCAGAAAGTTCTGCAATGTAGTCTCACACTCCATGAGTGTATTTTTAATATTGCTTGGTTTAAAACCTGCTGGTTTTCAGTGCATTAGGGTACCATTCTCATACTTCAAAACAGGATATTAATCCTTTCTCTTCCCACTTCTATACAGCATTCGTGATATTCCCCTCTAGTCATTCCTTTTCAAACACAGGTTTTTTGATCTTTTTCTAATGAAAGCTATACCATACTCCTGGTTATCCTTACCACCCTCTTTCGGTCTTCTATCCTATGACTCTACACAAGGCAGGGGAATGAGAATGCTGGAGAATCAGAAAGGTTCAAATCAAGGAAAGCAAACAATGTTTGTAGCTCTACAGAACTAAATTTCTCTTGCAAGGAACTATCCAAATTATCTCAAATCTCATTTCAAAAGTGGCACTGTGTGTAGAGCTAGATTATTTCCTCCCATTATTTATACATACTGCAATGTATAGACTTCATGAAGCATTATGACAAAATGTAGCTCATGTACATAATAATTGCAGTTTCTTGTTTACTTTAAATCAACTCTTTAAAAATTCAAAGTCCCTGTACCTTGCTCAAACAGGCACTTACAAACTGTCATCTGGACATGCATCATTCAAATGACATGCCTGAATTATTCACACATCAATCTTAATTGAAATTGATTTGACACAGTAATGAAAGATCGTTTGCACAATGAAGCTATAGTTAACAGCAATTAGATTTAGATATTGTAATGTTTTTGATGGGAAAATTGGTCATATTTACATTTCCATTGCCCTGGACACAACCTTTACCTCTCATCTTCTATTCCACCAAATCTGACTGGACTCAGCCCAATTAAATTAAAATCACAGCTATAAAAGGTCATTTGTTTTCATTTTATTCTAACTTTTTAATAGTGCTAGAAACCTCTTTTCCAGTGAAAACTACATCCAGAGTAACACTATAGAAAGGATGTTTTACTAAATACGTGCAGAAAGATCAGGAACAGAATGGCCACAGGTTTGGAGCCCAGTCTTTGTTTTCAGGTGCTTCTCCTGAAGAATCTGATTTCAGGCTTGGCTCATATTTACAAACACTCAAGCTGCCACCAAATAGGGAGTCTCCCAAACATCTCCCCCCAGCCTCTGCAGCCCCAGCCTTCCACCAGCACCACATTTTGCATGGTGACAATGATCACAAAATGATGTGGCTGCACAGTAACTGCCAAAAAAAAATTGCTTTAAATTTCTATTGGTATTTGGGGGTTATAGTTGAATAATGGCAATATTGTTTTCAATACCTCAGGATACTGAAATTTGAATATCACAGGATACTAGCTCTGACAGGATGGGCCAGAAGGATGCAAGTGAACAAGAAAGGGAGCGTGCCTACAACTCAATGACCATGTAGCTTAGCCCACACACTGCAATCAGAAGTATGATTGCAATGCAAGGCTGCTTGTTGGGCCACATAAGTCAGCACAGTCAGGGTATATAACCAGCCTAGATACTGTCTAATTAAAGGCAGTCATTCATTACATATTCATTAGTGCATCGTGGTATTCCCAGGTGAAAAAGGGCCCACACTTAAAGCAATTTCTTTCGCATTGCAGATTTATTTATAGAGGAAAACACAGTCATAGCAGAGAAAGGAGGTCGACAAGACATTCAGCGTGAAATGTGTGTCAACTCCCACTGTTGTGATGCTCTGTCTTGCTCTACTTGGAGAACCATTGTCCCCTCAGCAGATTTATTTTTCTTTTAAAATATTTGTGTTCCTGCAAATTCTAAATAATTTTGGGAAGGTACCAACAAACTAAGTCCAGGGAATTCTATGTTTGGATTTTACTTTCTGCAAACTCTAGTTTGACTGCCTAGTGCTTTGACTCACACAGGCCCAACCTGGTCCAGTCTGCCTGGCTGTCTAAATGAGACCAGCCAATTTCTACCCTGAGCAGCTGAAGATGTCCTGTGCTGCTCCTGTCTTATACAGCTGAATTCACCTCTGAACCTGTGTATTTTAGGCGGTGATTTTAAACACGTGCCATAAGACACTTTCCCTCTAGCCAGGCAAGTAAAACACTTGTCATCTTGACAGAGGAGTCAGGATGGTATATTGCCAAGGATCATTGGTATGTTGCCAAGGTAGCCAGCACATTTGTGAGAAAGTGGTTGCTATATTTTAATTCTTGTTGAGCATAGCATGTGCTTCATGAAAACAGCATGTGCTGGGGTAATGCACATAAATGGAGATCACTCCCAGTTGTGCAGTCCTAAGAGCAGTAAGTGCAGCCTAAAGGCATTCAGACTGGCTTCAGAGAAGGAAAAGCTGCACCTGCCAGTACTTCACCTCAGGAATGCAGCCATTTACATTGGTATTAGCAGTTTAGATGAGTACAGGTGTCTGCTGCACTTGAAATAAGACGAATACCTAAGACAAGGATCTGTTGAAGTCAAAAATCAGCAAATCAAAGGGCCCCTATCTGTCTACAACATCTGAGTGAGTCTCAAAGACTCCATCCTGACTTTGGCAGGCAGAGCCTGATTCAACTCAAGCTTACAACAAATCACTACTAGACTTCTGCTCTCCTTTGTTTTTTAAGGGGAAGGAAAAAATAAAAAAAACAGCCAGCCCTTTGATTTATTTAAATTCAAATCAAGAAAAACCAACACAGTCACCATGATACCTAAAGCTGCTACTCAGCAATACATTTGCGGATGTCTTTTAGCATGCAGAGAAGCAGCCATATCGAGGTGGAAAAATTTCTATTTGCATTTATCAAGCTCTAAATAAAATACTCGGCATGTTTCAGAGCTGAGACTGCTGTTGAATCTAGTGGTAGCTGTTTCTACTGGAGATATCCTTTGTTACCCAGACCCCTCAGTGGATAGGCAAAATTAGACAACAGACTGGAGCAACTGATGGGAGCACACAAGTTTATTTAGTACTTTGGCTATAGGATAATAACTTCAGTAGAAATGTTGGCAGCAAACTCTTATTGTAGTCTTATCACCAGTGAGCACCTCTCACTGTCTTTAAGTAAATTCCTTGCCTTTCAAGGCAGTCTACAAGTTGTGCAGCAGGGTGGGATAGAAAAAAAGTTATCAGATGCCCTCTCAACCTTGTCCATTCAAACCAGTTGAAATTAAGAAGCAAATAAAGGTTACTGCTCTGCAAGGTCAGCACCATTTGTGAGCTTATGCAATTTATTTGCCGTACGTAATTTTGTTGGGTTTAACTGTTAATATGTTAGAATTTTATAGTCAGCTGTTTATGTCAAATGTCCACTCCTGGCTTGAGTAGGGGACAAGCCTAATTATTTATGGATGAAAGGAGACAAGGCTAAGCAATCAGTTAGGTGTCAATGTCATATGGAACATGGAAGTCCCAGGTTCTCCCTTCTTCTTACTGCTAGACATAGTTGCACACAGGCATGCAAGTACTTAATTCAGAGTTATTCAAGATAGCTGTGGAATTTTCTTTGAAAACCTGCACAGAAAGTGGGATACCTCCCTGGTTTTAATCTTCCATGAATAAACAAGAGTCCACAACTTCACAAAGGCTGACAAATATTTGATGTGTCAGATGCATCAAAGGCTGATGTAGCGATGAGAAATCCCTTCCACATCTAGGCAAAGGTGGGAAGGAGGAAATCACAGCATTTCCGAGTAAAGAAATGTGTACAAGACTGGTACAAGCATGTTGAATTAATACCACTCCTGCACTATTTGCAATTTGTTCTGCAAAAAAGTAAAATGTGGAGTAGCCCCTTCCACACTTCTTACATTACAGAAATGTTCTCCCAGACTTGGCAACTAAGCACTGCCTTCTTGCCCAGACAGAAGATTTTTGGTACAAGAAGTCTATTAAGTAATTAGACAAATAAATAGACAGAGTCCTGTTGCTTGTTCATGGCTCAAGTTGGATAAAAAGAAGTACATAAAAAATAGAATTACAGACATCTTTCCTTCTGCTTCCCCTACCAATCAACAAAGTGATTGCAAGACCTGTTCAGGATGGAAAGGCAGACAACAACATTCTGAAGCTCCTTCTGTAATTATTAGACAGACAAAATCAACAACATTCCAATAACGGTTTTATTCTAAATACTGAGATATAAATTTGGATGAATCAGGAATATCAAGTTAAGATGCTGGGTGATGACAGCTAATGTCCACAGGCATACCTTCAAGAGTACAATGGCAGCTTAACAACATGCTGTCTGATACCTAGGAATGTCATGGCCATGTTTAAGGATCAACATCTCAAGACTGTCCTTTTTTGATTGGTTGATAGTGAATTTAAAGCTACATACAAGGCACCCTAATCATCCATCAATACTTTTTAAATTATGATATTTCTGAAGTGAAATACATCTTTTGGCCTCAACCTCAGATCCAAACCAGGTTACCTTGTGAAGGAGCCTCTCTGTCCCCAATTAACCAGCAGTTGTATACCCTGCCTCTTCTGACCTTGGAGAGGCTAACGGGTTATTTCTAAAAATCATGGAAGATCATTTAAAAAAACCCTAATATATGTAGTGTAAGCTTAAACTCAAACCAAGACATGGAAAACTAGTGCTTAACTGAAGCCAAAGACAGCTGGGGTCTAAATTTAGTGCCTAAAGTTACTTGGGATGAAAACAAGAATGTCAGCATCATGAAAAATGAGCAGTAAACTTTGTTTCCCCCATGGGCCTTGATGCTCACCATTTCTGTGAGATGCTGTTGCAGTATGAGGAGTGGTTTTATGGCTGTTTCCTATGAAACACTTTTGTTTTGAAAACAAGGTTGTTTTAAGCTTATATAATAAATCAACATTGTATACTAAATCAGGAAGTCCAATAACCAGCTACAGAACCCTGAAACACTTCCAAGCTACTTTCTCCCCCCTTCTCCCTTTCCTAATGCTATTAATTTCTCATCATTCCTGGAGTAAAAACATTCAGATACTAATCTGCCAAATCCCACTGATGTCTGGGGTAATCTGGCAGTTTTTCAGCAAAAGACTGAGTATTAAAACAACTAAAGAAAGAAAGAAGAAAAGACCACCAACCCCCCCCCACATTTTCATAGCGCCATATACAGTAGGCCAGTTTCCAGGAGCAAGAATGTATTCCAGAAATTATCAACGTTAAATTACATTCTCTTCTAAGCATTTTAGCCATAATACAAAGCTGGGAATATCAGACACTTTTTCTGCCTTCCTGCATAAAAAAATAGTAATTTCCAATCCTGTGCAAACCATATCCCAACTCTGCTGGTTTTGAGTACTTCAGTTTGAGACCCAGGATCTAAAAAGAGCCAGCTGAACATATGATATGACAGACAGGATTCCTTTGATACACAGATCAGGTATCCCTTTCTACCTCCTTAACTGAACTGTCTCATCTTTCAATACCCAGCTATTTTGGGCAGTCTATGCCAATGTCATATTTAAAGAAAATTATAAAAAGGCGCTAGATACTGACTGTATCTAACCAATACAGAGATAACTTCTTCTCTTATAAAAATCTGCAGTTCTCTTATCAAATGTGCAATTCTTGCACATGCAGAGAGAGTATAATTTATATTTCTGCAAAAGATCTATCACCTCCTTATCCAGCTATTGTGGCCACTCTATCAGGTTTGCCCTATTTATGTGTTTCCCTCATATTATGAGTATGGGAATTGAATTACAGTCCTTCCTCTGTGCATTTGCTTCCAATTTTCCAAAGACATGTCCAGTTTATTACATGATTAGTGTGTTTCCTTTTTAACAATTCTTCAGAACAACTACTTTATTTTATCATCCCTATTTGGGTTTTCAACATCCCCATGCACACACACCCCATCCTCTGAGGATTTCATCCAGCATAAGGTCACCCATTATTGCTTAACATTTGCACTCTTCTCAGATGATATTTTTCATCCAGAAAATCTTTTATTCCCTGGAGTAGCATAGGTGTGGGAATTAACAATGTTCCCCACGAAGTATTCATAGACTTATATCGTACTTCTAAAATATCATATTTTATAGTAGAGACATTTGTACAAGCCCCAACAGTTAATTCTCCACTAACTCCTACCTAACCATGATTAAGGTAAGATGCAGAATTAAATTTGCAATGCATAATTAAATTCCAGCTGCTTAATGAGTTGTCACACAGCAGTTGAACCACAGGATTATCTATGAGCTCGATTCCAGACTGGAGCAGGTTTTAACTGCGTGGCTCTGGCTGTAGCTGAGATAAAGAGGTTACACACTACTGCTCTTTTACTGCTCCTAGTTTTGATCCTGATTTTTTGCTTCCATCTGGAAAGGTAATAGCTATGTTCCTCATCACCCATGTCAAAAGCTAACCCAGGTCACAGCTAGCCAAGGGAGTGCCTACACTCACTGACAGACTTTACAACAGCACAAATACTTCATTCTGGCTCAGCTACAGCCAGACACATCTGCCTGCAGCTCTAAATTGCCTTGCCTCACATTTGTTGTGGACTAAACGACTTGCAGACAACACACACACTTGCTAAGCCTATAACTGTCAGAGTAACTCCCTTTAGCCTCTTGGGATATTTCTGTCTTAAGAGATTTGGGGGATGATATGGATCAATTTAGCAAACAGAAATGATATATTATGGTGTTCCCAAACCCCTTCCAATTTCCTCACCTCTACCATCTCACTCTTTTGAGAGGTTGATTCATCAGAGAGCATTTAAACCATAGTTCCCTAAGCAATCAGTGCAATGAAATGTGCATGCACCTTGGCTTCCTGCACCTAAAACTTACTAGGCCACCACAGCATGCAGTAATAGGGGAAAGTGCAGCAGAAGCAAAGGGACTGTCTTAGCTGCAGTAACACAGAATACTTGGAAGGACTCCATCTCCTTGCCTGGAATAAGGACTCGGACCTAGACAAATCAAGTCCAACACTAATCCAAGAGACTGGACATGGTTCAGCCTCTGCTGCTGTGTTCAAGGCAGAAATTAATTCTCAAGTTTCCATGGCCTCTGCAGTAAATCAGGTAACAGTGATTACTTGTGGACTTTAATAATAATTATGAAATTATGCTGTGCTATGCTGACAAAATATTTATACTAAAACTTCTCAAGAGCATTACTAGGACAAAAACCCAAGAAACTCATAATGAAAAGGAAATATTATGCCATAGTAACAAAATCACAGTGTTACACTGCTGCCTCAAGTGAGGGTTTTATCCTAGCTGTGTCAAATTTATACTTATCAATGCAAGCACCTTTTCATAGTCAATGGATTTATTATTCTGAAAAGCAAAAGCCAATTCAAAACATTACATTAAACTGATAGACAGAGGGCCAGCTGGTGGGGAGGGGGTAGGGATTAGGTACAAATTGTTCACATATGTTTTTTTTAATTATTATTATTGGCTATGTTCCACAGCACAAGGGGAGGGGAGGAGAGAGAGGAAGAAAAAAGTAGGAGGGAATTTGAAACTTACTGGTTGACCTCCCCACCATCTGTGATTGAATTTCTCTCGCCCTCGAAGACTGAAGCTGGCATCAAACACTGGGTCATACATCGAATTGCCAACAATCCCATGTGATTCAGGATAGAGTCCCTTTGTGCAGAAGTAGATTAATTAGTAAAACCCTAATGCACACAAAACCAGTGCTTCATAGCTATCTGAAAGTACCACTAAATTATTTTAAAATAAGTATCTTTGTAACTACATACCAGAAAAGATTTTTACTTTCAGATGAAATCCATTTAAATAAATAAATAAAGCACATTTAAATCTGGCTGTAGCAATGAAAGCAGTAAGAGATGATTGAATTGTGCCAAAAAGAATAAAAACTCATGTTAGTTTCAAGTTTTTCACACTGTTTGAAATTTAGTTTGAGGTCATCAAAGAAAAAACATAAATGCATAAAAACAAGACTGATTTGTACTTTCAGTTCCTCTTCATGAATGCCCTTTCTGGACAAAATAATTCATTCTCTGGTTGCAAGAGTAACACTTCGCATTTCCATTTCCTACTATTTTTATCTTCATGACTGCTTCTGTTAGGTAAGTTATTTCCAAGAAAAAAAATGAGGCAGGTCACCCAAAGCTATGGCTTTATATCACAATTTGTCCTGTAGTAAAAGCAATTCAGGGAGAAGAGCAGAAAATTCCTTTACGTGGGCCTCTCCCAACCTATTCTTTCTCTGTATGCTCCTGTCTCATCCATTTAAGCATTTGTGCAGTGGCTGCACAAAAAAAGAGAAGAGGAAAAATTGCAGCTGCAGGTGGAGAGTCCCTTATGACAGCTGTGGAAGCACTATCAGTGTCACACGGGTGTGGGGACAGCCTGGCTGCCAGCCTGGCACCGCAGCACAGCGATGGCTCCTCTCACCACAGGGCCAGCACAGCATCCAGACACACTCAGCAGCTGCACACTGCCCCACTGACTTCGGCTGCTCCAGCAGAGAAACAACTGCTGCTTGTACTCAGGGCAGCACTTCAGGGGTGGTTTTTTCCCCTAGGAAAACTTTGACCTGTAATTATGCAGCAGTACAAATAACTGCAAAAGCAGGCGTAAGCATAGGAAAGCTGCGACAGTGTATAATGGTGCGATACAATCCATTTCACCACTTCAAAATAAAATACTTAACTACTTTTTCTTCAAAATGAAGAAAATATTTAACATAAATAAATACCAAAAAGGATGGACAATAAAGCAGTTATACATATATATATGTATATATATGTTGGGTTTTTTTTTTTAAACCTTGCTTCCCATAACACATTTCTACTCCAGTGCAACATTTTAGCATGAAAAAATCCTTCCCAGGGACTTACAGTAGCAAGGGTGTACAAGTTGGGGAATGTTTTTGTAGGATAAACAGGTCGCATGTAAGGAGAATGTGTTCCACAAGATCCTGAAAAATCAAGTGCAAATGTGAGGAAGCAAAACTCTTCAACATGGAAAACAAAACCAGAGAAAGTAATTTCTGTGAATCAAAATTATGCAGAAACTAGTTAAATTTTAACTAATTTAAATGAACTTTCTGCTGCTTAACAGCAGTCAGCAGTAAGGGCAGTAGTAAATCTACTCAAGCACTCCTTGTACTACACAACTGACAACTGAAATAATGCCTCCAGGTGACTACAGAACCAGTTATATTCCCATAGACTTTTTTTTTTTCCTGAGCTACTCTCCATCTAGAGTCATTGGAAGTGTCTTGTTAAGTAAAACAACATGAGAAAACACAGGTTTATTTTAAGTAATAAATACACCAAAGCTGCAGTTTCACAACGGGCTTTGTGGCCTCAGCCTCCCCATCATCGAATCATTTAGGCTGGAAAAAACTTTCAAGATCATTGAACCCAACTATAGTAGACTACACAAATATGAGGGCCAGCACACACACAGGGGAGAAAACCCCAACACAATTCAAGGGTACAGGCACACACAAACTACCATACAGTACAGAGAAGCTCAAATACTCAGTGCACCCAGTCCTCCACAAACCCAAGAGGATGCCCATTCCCAGAAGGGTGAGTGCACGGCATGTTTTCAGCCAGTTCCCAGGCATCCAAGTACAGCTTCTGCAGCCACTTATCCACACCTCTGACATTTCTGAATCAAGTGGAAAATTTTGTGGGTACCTCCCAACTAGCCTGTAAGATTGTATGATATGTATCATGTACTAAAGATTAATTTCTTTGCTGACAAAACCACTTGAAGGTCACTGATTCTGAGCAGCACTTCCCAAAGCAGCAGCTGTGTGCTGCATTATTCAGGGTGCTTTCAAGTCACAAGTTGGTATCACCTAATTTAAAGGGCACTTCTGCCATTTCATCTCCATGTTGACCCTTCTGTTGCTCAATGAACAACAAAAGCAATTGGGATACAGGAGACTGTCTTTCATTAATTGACAGAAAATAGATGTACTCACTCAGTTTTTCAATATTGGGCATGACCTTGTTCCCTTTCTTCATATATGATGCACGGAAACCATCAACAGAAAAGATGATCAAAGGAGGACGAACAAAGCTAAAGGCAAAAGCAGCAGGAATATAAAGCAGCATTTCAAAATTTTAGTTTTTTAAATTTCCACTTGCTCACTGAGCCTCTAGGAAATCCAGAAATTCAGTTATTGTATAAACTATATACCTATAGTCTTTTATATACTTAACAGACCATGAGAAACTGATAATCCTCACACTTAGTAACAGCCAGTGCTCACTCACAGTCAGTGAAAGGGCTGATATCCGACATAAAAGACATCTTCCCTGAGCTAAAAACATATAACCCATAAAGGCAAATGCTTATAAAAGGCGATGGAGAAGGAAATTTACCATGCACAATACCAGCACACAATCTCTAGTTAAAAACCACATGTCTCGTGACATATCTTCTTTCTCAAAGAGAGGTCCATGGAGCATTTGGAGCATGCTCTGTGAGGCACAGTTCATTCTAACATACTAAAGATGACAGTATTTTTTGTTACTTTATTACTTTTTGAATTTACTACTACTACTGAAAGTCAAGTCCAAGCAGGCAGATACATGCCATGGATGGACACACCTAGGCTTTTAATGTCATCTGCTGCAGGGGTTAGCAGCTGTCACTGTCACCCGGAGAAGCATGTCCAAACTATCCTCCTAACAGCACAGGCTGAGGTGCAACCCAACACAGCACCTGAGCCGATGCTTATCTTTAGGGATAATAGTGAGACAAATGCTTCCAAAAGTTACTTACTTTCTCCACCTTACTCATGTGCTCAAATTCCTTACTAAGTAAGCCTGTACCCCACTGCATTTCAGAAATCCTTTCGTTTAAGAGCATAATGCTGAAAGTACAAAATTCCACTTAAAAAAACAAATGGCCTGAACTGTGTTCACATATGGCTTAACCTGAATTTTGCTGAAAGCAGAACAACCTAGACCTTTCCACTGACTTCAGAGGAATCTGGCTACCTTCCCTATGCATGGAAGTGAAGCAGGCAAACCCAGCAGCAGGTGATTGAAGACCAAGAGTTCAAACCCAAATATCATCCACCGCTACTCATCCAGCAGCTCAAAGGCAAATGCATGACAATATTATGAGCCTAAATAAAGGCAAATGCATTACAACATTATGAGCCTAACTTTAGAAATGGTGAAGCCCAGAAAAGCATCCTACCCACAGTTATTCAGCCTGCATGACAGAACCAGCGCAGAAATGTGATGGGTAGAGGTCTAAGGCAGAGCTAGGGACCAATGGCTTTGCTGCATTTGCCTTTCCAGATGCAGGCAAAACACTTACCCTGCTGGACATTCAGGAGTCTTTATCTCTTCACAGTCATCATCCACCCAGTGGGTTTCTCCTACCAGAAAAGTCACATTGGAGTTACAAAAAATAAAAAATACAAAATCTGTGGATACAGCTACAGGTTTCACAGAAAATACACATAAAAAAATAAAGTCTAGCTCCAGTTAATGGACAGACTTGTCATACTTCCCATGAATAATAAGAATGTATTTTCACAAAGCTGAACCAGTGATCTGGTTATATTCTATTCAACAAAAATATCCAAACTAGTACTTCTACAAGCAGCTCTTAAAACTGGAATTAAAAGTATCCTTTTGACCGCAGGAGACAGTGGTAAAGCTTTAGACACAGTGGTCATCTATTTTAATTTTTTTTATTTTTGATCTGTCAAAAACAGGTAGTGCTGCTTCTGGCTGTGAATTCCCACCCTCCTACCATCAGTTCTCATGGCTCCATGAGCTGATTCAGCTGGCTAAAGGCACAAAACAAAATTCATTCTGGGAAAGAAAAACAACTCTAAATAGTTTCCAGCTGGCTTACAGAGGTGATCAGCTCATGGATCAGGTGAGACTCAAGCTAAAAAAAAAGCATTAAATACTCTTTCAGAGCTATATTAGTTAAAATTACTTTGTGTAATCAACTATTTTCTTAAGGTTTTCACTGCTGAATGCTGTCTATAGAGTGGCTCATGACTTACACTTTTACAGATCAATTGAAAAAACCAAATTATTAACCAATGACCCTACTTTCTGAATCTGGTGCTATTAAAGGAACTGCAATTCAATTAAGAGAACAAAACAAAAGACATCATAGAAAAGACCTGCAGGAAATGTGTGCTGCAGCAATTCCAACTGACCATGACAGGAGGTGGATGGGCAATTTCCAAGGGGAAAAAAAAAAAAACAAAACCACACTAGCCTCAGATAGGCAAAGGCATGAATAAAGAGGAAACACTGCTCTCACATAAAGCTTAGTCATATCTGAGTTCCAGGGTTGTTGAGATAGTTTGTTATTATCCAATTAAATGAAGATTATGTACATTAAAGCTAGAGACATACAAATTCCTCCATCTTGACCCTTGTGAAAGGAATCTCACCAAAATGGCAGGAACTAGAAACTGTATCAGTATTTAAGTGGTCTCAGCTTCTGGTTTCTTTGGGAAGGGGAAGGACAATCTACAGGGATTTGTTGGAAAATACACACTCCACTTGGATTCCCAACAGCAGAACCCAAGCAAACAAAAAGACCCATTTTCAGTGTATGGATGGATATGGACTATTATAATTTTGTGAACATATGCATTTGTTCAAAATGGTGAAAATTTCAAACTGTAACCCTTGCCCCTGTAAAATTAATAAATGAAAAAAACTGGTGAGATACAGAAGCAAAAAACCTGTAGAGCTCATTACCAAGGACCAGAAGACCTGCTGTCAATGGCAGACACACTAGACAGGCATCCATGCTCTAAAAGAGCAGAGCAGTGGATGAAAATAAAGTCTTCAAAGCCCATCCACCCGCCAGGCAGTGCAGGCTGCTCTGCAGCCATGGTGGGTCAGCTGAAGCCCATGCCACCCACCTTCACGTAATAGCCCTTGCATTCTTGCAACTTTTCTTCCACAAGAAACAAAGCCTACAGATCTTAGACCAAGTAGTTGGAGCAGGAACTTTTGTGGTGAGGCTGGAGAGAGGTCTTTGGGACAGAGATAACATATCTAGGAATGCTCGTTCCTTCTGGGATCATTAGAGAGCCCTGCATTTCCCTGTGATGCAGACAAATGCATCTGAACACTTTAGAGCTTTGCTCTAAACTCTTCTTCATCCACCTCCATCTCTTCTCTTTCTACCATTACCTCTACAGGCAAAGATAACATCCTTCAATATATTATTTACCCCTGCTAGTGCCCAGAAATTTACAAATGTGATTCCCCACT
Source organism: Anomalospiza imberbis (assembly GCF_031753505.1). Lineage (NCBI taxonomy): Eukaryota > Metazoa > Chordata > Aves > Passeriformes > Viduidae > Anomalospiza > Anomalospiza imberbis. The sequence goes on along the minus strand of NC_089681.1, from coordinate 13,731,230 downwards.
TCCCCCACCTCTTAAAAAATAAAAAAAATCAAAGCAAAACAAGGAGAGTTCCTCTTTTGGATGAAAACTCTTTACCCTGCCTTCTATTGGGTTTGGAAAGATAAGATGTAGAAAGACCAAAGACCTACCTTTGCAAACGACTTGGTAATTAGTACAACAATCTCCTCTACTTAAGCAGTCTTCAGAGCAGTGACAAGCATTGTCATCATTCCTGGTTTCTCCACAGCGATCTTTAGTACACTCCCAGCCCCGAGCTAAAATATTCACAATGTAAGCAAGAATGAGAGATTGTAATCAAAACAAAAAGTATTTATTCACGCTATAATGAAACACTCTAGTCGTTAAACTAGGTATGTCAACCAGAAACAAAAAGGATCCTTGTCACTTGCAAGTGCAGGAGGGCTCCTCCACAAACATTTCTGCTACCCTCATGTGCTGTACTCCAGGCTTTGTACAATCTGAATGCTAGAAAAAGTGTGGAAAGGAAAAGACAAAAAAGGATGTTCACAGATAAATGGTGGAGAACTTAACGCACAAACCATGAATTCCGGTGTTTCTTGGGTAATCTTTGCTTTTCCTCACAATTACTACAGTCCCCTGTTCAATTAGTAGAAATAAGAAAGTAGAAAAGAGACTACATCGATGCAAAGTGATGCCTTGCTCCCACCATCACTTCCTCACCCATAGGGCAGATCCAGTACCAACATCAAAGATATGAAAAAACAAGAGTTGTTCTTCAAGGAAAAGCATGGCATGGCTGCTGTGAGAATTCCATCTTCTTTCATCTTGCAAATGAATTTAAGATCTGTCTGTCTAAATTAGGTGCTCTTTCAAGGGTAGTACATTGCTTTGGAAAAGGGCCTGTGGTTTTAAACATATGGTTTTCCACAATAAGGCCCACACAAGAAACTACCAAAATCACTTGAGACAACATGCACCCAGTAAAAAACCACACATCAGAGCAATGTCTTTTATCCCCTTTTCTGCTTCATTTGGGGCTTTTTCCTATAAGTGTGTGATACTTGCAGATCACACATGTAATAACTGCCTGAATAAATGCCTGTGGGAGTATATGACTGATAGCACAACATCCCCAGGGGCCATACAGGTATCCATATGCATATGTGAACATGTGTGTCTGCTGTGGACAGGAGGGTGAGGAACTGGAACTCTGCCCTTTGGTAGCAGACATTTTGCTGAAAGTCTTCAAAAAGAGACTCTCATTCTCTAGCCATTTACAGTAGGGGCAGAATAGCATAAGCCTAAAATTCAGAAATTTTTGGCCTGGAACTAAACTTGTTTTTCATACTAGATTAGCTCACTCTTTTTTGGTACCAGTCTATGAAAATTATATCATCATAAACAGAACTGAGGAAGTCAGGACTTTCAAGCATGGCACATTCAAGGGCAATGACATTTTTAATCATTACACTTTTCTTCTGGCTGCTTAGTAAGTATAATACTTCAATAAAGCAAGAACAACTTCAATGGCAAAAATAAAAGGCACCTGTGTCAACTCTGACCACTGTGCAAACACTGAAGGAGATGGGTACAACTAATAATTTAAATGCACTATGCTAAGAAGTATAATATAACTCATGTCCCTCTTTGAAGTTTTCCTTGCCTATGACTCATGGAAAAAAAAAGTCAAGAAAAGAAAGTGAACCTATTACTATATTTCAGTCCCCCGGATCCAATGAATTGAAGTCAAATGTTTCTACCAGTGTAGTAATATGCATCCTAACACCTGGAAATCAGGGTCTGAGGCATGGGTAGCAAGCCCTGGCTGTCCCCTGCTCCAAGAGGTACTGTACCCCTTCAATGATCCCAGCTTCCAAGGCACCCTCTTAAGTGAGGCAGAATCGCTCCACTATTAAGTTAGCAGTTGGGATTAAAAAGGATGGCTGACACAAAATGACCAATGTCCAGTTTTTACCATGGCTTTTGACTGTAAACTAGAGGTCAGATGGGTGCCTGAACACTATTATTGCTTTTAATTTGGAGTCAGAAGATCTGTTTTTCAGTGTGATATGAAGAGTACCCTGCTTTTTCTGCCCCCCACAGTAAGGAGCAGTAGGTGCACATTCCTACAGCTCCTTGCAAGGAAACATGGGCTGCATTTTGGGCTGAGCTGAGCCTGGCCAGCCAAGGCAAGGTGAGGACGAGCTGCAGGTTATGCCAAGGAGTGCTGGTTTATCCAGCAGGTCCTGACCACTGGCAGAACCCAGGTGTCAGCAGGGCCTGGCAGTGCAGGACAGGAGACCCATCATACCTGTCTTTAAGCACAGCTCATCAAAGTCGAAGCAGCAGCTGTTGTAGCTCTTGCACAGGTTGTCACAGCGGCAGCCAGGAGGCTCTGCCTCTTGAAGTTCAAAGCATCTGTTTTTGCAGGAGCCAGAGGTACTGATCCAGGGGGAATCTGACAGGACTGTGTGGAACAAGAAACAGGGCAACATCTGTCAGGCTGACAAGCAATGGGACAGCCAGCTCAGCCCTGAGCCACTCGAATGAGCACGACCTTGGATGCTTGCTCTGGGAAAGGGAAGGGAGAGCAGAAGAATTGCTCGAAGAAACGAAACAAAAAAAAGAACAAATTCAAAAAAAAGTTGTTCTTTTGGGAAAAATAAAAGGAAGGAGCATGCTGTGATAACATCCTGCAAAGAAAGAGCCCTGGCTTTACCTCTGTAACAATCAAGAGATCATTAGCAAAAATGTATTGAAGTCTCCAAGGCCCCATTCCAGGAGCTGCAGCTATTCCACAGAAGCAGGCCTTTGTTTTCAGAAACCAAGTGACATTTTCATGGCTGGCTAGACAGTTTACATAGGAAAGGACTCCAATTAATCTACATGCAGACAGCAGGACTTAGTCTACTACACTGGAAGGTGTCAAATCAATGTGAAGCGTGAAAGAAAACTTTAAAATTCTCTATAAATTAATAGAGAAATAAAGCAAGGCTTTTTGATGGGCTTCTGCAAAGCACTAAATTATAAAAACTTTTAAAAATACAGAAGTATTTAAGAAATTCATAATTATTATGTAAATAAGTAAATGGAGGGCTGCCAGTCTGCAAACCATGAAAACTGTATTAGACTTCAACAATCTATTTATTAGTAAGGGCCCTTAATGTCAAAGCTGATATATGTCTGCTCTTTTTTCAAAACTTACTATTTTATACACTTTATATATTTAAAAGTTTTTATTGTAGGAGAATCCTACATAACAGCTTATATGAAGCAGGAAAATTGTGTGCTGATCTCTAGGGTTAATTGTATTTTATGAAATAAAGAAAGAAGAATGTATGTTATCCTTTAAATATAGAGGTGCTCCAAGGAAAATTTCACAATGCCTTTTGTTCCTTGAGAGACCTATTAAAATTAAGTATTTGAAATTGTCTTGTGTTTTGTTTCCTTTTAGGCTATGGCTTGGTTTTGGGTTTGGCAAACCTCACCATGATTAGCAGTATGACTTTTAGAGGACTGACGCAATGGCACTTTTGGGAAATAGTTGCTCTGATATTTTCTTATGTATTTTCCCCCTACACTTCAACATAGCTGAGAGTTTAGTTTCCACATAAACTGAAGGGAAATCTCTTCCCAAATAAGATGGCATTAACTGAACACTTTGAGAATGGATGGAAAAGATGATGAAGGGAGAGTTTGGAGGTGACATTGTAGCAGCTGATGTCTCACCAGCTCTCATCCCATGCACTACTGCTCCGCCACTTCCCTTGGAGCAGCACTGACTGGACACCAGTACAAACCACTTCAGGGAGCAAACCTGTCAGAAAAATCAGTGCTACAGCAAGATCATAGGTAAGAAACCCAAATGTGCCACAGTTGCAGTCATGGCTTATAGCAGCATCAAGGCACACTCCTGTAACTGCTGGAAAAGTTCAGCAGTTCAATCAGTTCATCAGTGCTCAGGGTGAGTAACATCATACACACAGTGAAGGTGTGTAGGTATTGGTACATACCCTGCAAGCATGCTCTTAGTGAGCCATTAGTATTTTGGCCATCTGAAATTCCAAGGAGATAAAAGAGCATGCATCTATGATGGCATTACACAGATCAGTATTTCCTTTGCTTACATAAGTAGGTCACAAAGCTATGCTAGAAATCAATCACATGAGAATTGTTTCAAATCATGTTAACACTCCAATTTTCACAGCTATGAAGCTGTGGTCCTTATTTTTGATGACAGCTCCTTCCTATCAAATGCTTCTGAAAATCTATTACCAAAAAATATTTTCATGTTATTTAATCTCTTCCACTACTTTCTTGTTTGGAAGGTAGGTAATATATAATCACAGATCCAGTAAGCTGCAAATCAAAGGTATTAGAAACTTGAAGGCATTACATACCAGCATATAAACCTTACCCTGGACATTACTCTTTTCATTTCAAAGGGCTGAGAGAGAGACCTTTTCAGAAGGCCAAAAAAAAAAACAAAAACCCCAAAACCAACACATCAACATGTGTTTAGGAAAGAGAAGGTGTAAATTTGACTGCAGATTATGTAAGAGACAGTTAACTGCAGCTCAAGGAATGCCTACCTGTTGTAAAGAGCAGCTAATTTATACCAGGAAACCACCCCCACAGAAGCTGTGCAATCTCAGAGCTTGAAGATTTTGAACAAGGGCTGGGGATCTAGAAGATCTAGAAGTCAGAAGTACTTCAGTAACAACTGACCAGGTCTTGTGATAGGAAGGTCTACATGGCTGTTCAAAATCCCTTCTAGCTCCATCTTCTATAATTGCAAGTAGGGCATCCATTTCATGTAAGAAAGGTTTATCCTACCTTGTCTAATTTTTTCACTTCACTTGACAACCACCTCACTAGTGATGTAGTGAATTATCCCAAATCACTTAGCAAATTCAAGTCACATGTCCTGAGTCAATGTAGGACACTTTCCATATCACAGCACAAAAGAGAACTTGCTGAATTTCTCCAAATACATTAAGATCACTCTTTTGTTTCTCATGGTTGACCTTGCCTTTACAGCCAAACCATGATTTTCAGGTCATGCACAATGCCATGGCACAGGTACCGGCGCATGCAAAATACTTTGAAAAGATGTCATCAGGAGCTCTCTCCCTGGTGAGCACTTTCAAATTAACAGAAACCTCTGTATAGAACAAACTTAGACAGTTTAAAATTATTTTTAAAATTCCTGCACCCCTCCACAGCTCCTACAGTCAGATGGTGCAGCAGGCACAGGAACCTCAGCCTGAAGATCCTTCCTTCAGTATTTCATACATAAAGCTTTTCACACTGGTTTCCATACATTCCTTTTATTGCCATTAAGTTCAAAACGGCCATCTAATTGTCTTCTATGTCACAGGTTAGAGAGGGAAGCTAAATAGGGCAATAGCGCCTTTGTGATTCAGTTCAAGGAAGATGTTACATTTCCACTTTAAATGTGTTATATTTATCTTAGAAAGTGCCATATTGAACTATTTCTCTTGATTGTCTGATTAAAAGGTTTAAAAATAATGAAATCAATTTATTTGCAGTAGTGTTTAAAACAGGATTACACAATATAGATATGCTTACAGAGCCACTGTAAGAAAGAGACAACCCAGTAAAAATTTGCCAATTTGGATCCCATATGGAACAACCAAATACTTAAAACATCTGGAGTGCTAGTTCTGCTAGATGATACTCCTATTATGAACTTGCTTTTCATCTTTGCAATGAGTTCAATCCAAATGGAAACTCAGATAAGGGTAAAAATACAAGTGTTCCAACAGAAGAAAAACATTATTCCATTTTTCATTCCATGCTTAAAACTACAGTTAGAAGAGACAGAAAAACTACAGTGTTTCTCCTTCCAAAGCATTAAGTTATCCTACACTGATCAAGAACCATGCTTCAAGAGATTACTAAGGCCATTTTCCCTGAAAGTGCTTTAAAAGATGGCTAGAAAATTCATAAAGCAAGTAATTTACAAAGGCAATGTTAAGGAAAAATGTGAGCTTTGGTTCTCTACTATATCTTAAAATCTTGAGTAAAAAATTTATTTCAATTAAATAATTTGTTGCATACAAATATTCAACATCTCAAATGTATAAAGACATACATCTCTACACTGTAAAAAGAGAACAAGAAAGGTGTTTTAGCCACTGTGGTGGTATTTTGGAGTGCATTTGCAAGGGACTAGGAAACAAACATGAAAGTTTTTGGCTCACAGCAGAGTTCTATGCTAGATGAAAACGAAAATTTGCTTACAATCATTGCATACCTCCGGAGAAATAACAAACTGGTTTCTACAATAATGCTTGGTAAAGAAAGTGGTTTGCCAGTATAAAATAATTCATTCTCAATGTCAAGACACTTGGGAGCAAATAAGCTAAAGAATAGTGAAGCTGAAAAAGAATTTATGCCAATCTTTTCTTCTGGATATTTTGTTGGACTGCTCTTATAATTAAGTGTAATTGGAAGTCATGCAATTAAGGGTGACTAAGGTTCTTTCATCACAGTGCTTTCAGTTTGCTAAAAACCCCATACATCTCCAGTGTAACTATGTACTGTCTAAACTTTACTGTGACTATACTTCTTTATGCTTTGCTATCATTTTTTTCTCCTGCAATAAAAGTAACCAAGCTACATAAACACAGAATGGACAAAATCCTCCATTACTTCTGTCTCTCATTATTGCACCCTGGATTGGACTACTTCAATAGTAGTCAGTCAGTCCCATCTGTAAACAAATTTTCAATAGATTTCCAAAAGTACCCCATCTCCTGCCCTTTTCAAGAGATCCTGTGTTTCTTCCTACTTTGTGGAATGCTGAGCTAATCCTCCTGCTATTGGAAGGAGCACATAGCTACTGTTCCCAGCCCTGGAGGTGTTGAACAGTGCTGACTGGCTCAGCAGAGTTGGCACCAATCAGCAGCCAATGGACCCCAATATCAGACCTCTGGGTCTTCAGGAAAAACCAGCTGAGCCCTGCCGTAGACAGCCACCAGTGAAAGCAAAGCAACTGACACTCAGGTGTTGAACACTTGAAATGCAAATCCTTCCATCCCTATTACACACACTACACATCTGTTCTACAGTTAACATCTTAGAAGATATTTTAAAATTATTTTTCAAGCAATTTTTCTTTTACTGCTATAAAGATCAAAAGCAGCAGCCACTATTTTTTGATTACCTCTACTCAGTGACCAGCAGCTCTGATAGTGGCTGTGATTAGACACCAATTCCTCAAAGAGAGAGGACAGCAGGACACAGATATGTTACCAGGAACACAACAAACTCTGGCCACAGCAAACAATTTTATAATTAAACTTCACAGGCTATCATTACAGAAGGGCACTGCAAATGAAACCCTTTCACTTCTGTTACGTTAACCAGCTCTAAGTCAATGACCGCAAGTTTCCCTTCTCCTGCCAAAGGAACAGAGACACAACTCAAGCCCACTTTTTCTTGAATAAAAAAAGGACTAGTTGTCTGGTTTACACATTTTTCCATTTGGACTATGCTTGAGCTCACAGATCCCTATACTGCTCCACAACATAAATAACAGTTCCTCCTGTGGCTTGTTCTTGCTGTCTTCCAAAGAAAAAAAGTAGTAGGCATAAGAAAAGCAGAGGACTCGGTGACTGCACATCTGCAGGAACACCTGCTCTCCTCTCCCAGCCCTCTCCGCTGTCAGATGTCTGCCGTCTGCTGTTCACAAACTAGCATGACCTCAGGAGCCACAGAAATCCCAAAAGCTTTTCTCACCACTGCTTCTTGAAAGCATTAATCAAGTTTCTAGAAACCGCTTCAATGCTACCAAAATAAATCCACCACCCTTAATGCCATCAGGGAGTTTCTCTTAGCGCTAGAAGGAAGCCGTGCAGAGTACAAAACACTGCAAACACTTCAGGAGCTGAGGAGACCAGTCTCTGTGAGACTGACAGTGCTCAGTCCTAAAATAAGCTAAATTTTCCATAGTCACATGCACACAGAGCAAAAGTTTAAGTAAATAGGAGACCTATAGGTGAGTCCCAAAGGTCAACTGACTCGGGCTCAGCAAGTTATTTATTCTTCTCCGTATCCTAGAGGGAAAAGGAACAAGCAAACTACTGTTAAAGAGTAGGAATGGTTTCTAACCACAGTCTATAACATAAGGGTATATGGTGATGCACAATTTATGTCTGTTACTGTACCTGAGACAGGGCCCTCATCCCATTCTTCAGATCTCCTAAATCGATTTGTTGTAAATCCCATGCAGACATTTACTCCAAAGGCAAAAGCAAATAAAGATATAACCTGCAAAAGTAAAACAGCAAAGTAAGCAAACTGTGCAAGAAGCAGGACTTTTGCACTAAGAGCATTATGCATAAAGGGCAGAGATGGTCCTCAGTACATTGGAGCTCCCTAGTAGTGCAGTTCCCATCACTGGAGCAGCAGCTGACAGCGTCACCGTTGGAGAGTAACACAAACCAGAAGGGGTTTATGAATAAAACATCTCTTTCTGGAGCTGAAACGCTCCTTTTTGTAGGAACTTATTCAGGAGAGACGGGCTACTCCTCCTCTAAAAGCAAACACGCTCCTCTCCTCTCCTACCTGGTGCGAGTGGACGCAGCCCTGCTTAGCCATACCAGGGAATTCTTGAAAAGCCTGCGCCGCACTGTCGCCTTTTTTTATAGTGAGCGCGGAGCTCTGTTTGCTCGGGGAGTTCAGGCTATTAGCTACAAGTAATCCCACCTGGTGAGGTTGACAGGCTCGTGTGATTTGTCCAGGGGGTGATTTCATCATGTTTCACTCACAAATCGCAGCTCCGAGTGCAAGAAGCTCCAGGCATCATCGCTCGCTACGCCCTCCCCCAAACGCACACCCGCGCTCTTTTATGTGGTTTCCTCTGGCAGAGCAGGGCTCGCTTGTGCCGCTGCGGCCAAGAGCTGTTCCTGCTCGTTTTATTCTCCTCACAAAAGTAACATGCTTAAAAGAGAAACCAAATGCGGCTCCATCTGGCTCAGAGAAGAAGCAGGGGGAAGCTCGCTGGGGGCTGCCAAATGCAGATCTCCGGCTGCCACCCCCAAAAGTGGCCCGGCCGGTGTCAGGTGTGGCAGCCGGGGTTCGGCCCGGGGCGCGCCCGCAGCCGCTGCCCGCGCACGGCCGGGCGGGTTCGGGGAGCGCCGGCTCCTTCTCCGCGGGTGCTCCCCAAGTTCCTCACTGGCCACCGAGCAGAGGCCTCTGGAAACTGCCGACACCTTCAGAGCGGGGGGCAGGGGGCATTTTTCAACAGTGTTCTCCCGTGCTGCTGTGGCAGGGCAAGGCTCGTATCGATGGAAACACAAGCAGTTTCATCCGAATAGCTGGAAACCCCAGACTTCTAGAAGGGAAGGGAAGTGACACGTTCCCTCTGCCCCACATTTCCCCATTTTCATCAACAGAAAACTTGGCTGTTTGGATAAGCACTTTTATTTACAAAGCAAATGATAATGCTGAACAGAATTACGGTTCAAATCAGTGGCTTAAATATTATTTGCCAAGGCAAATTATTTACCACTGTAGTTTGCCACTTTTTTTTCTCTGATGAAAGCTTCTTTCATGAAAGTGTTTACTAACAATTACATTTAAAGGGACAGAGTCAAGGTTTGTAAGCCCTCGGGTGGACTGAGCTTCCCTTGGGACCTGTCCCATATTCTATACTGGCATTGAAAGACACAGTACAGTTTTCTTTAAAATATTTTGCAGTATTAAACACATACAATTTTGAACTTTGTTTAGAGGTAGCTTTTACCTGCTGAAATAACTCCCCTACCGTGTAGCTTTACAGGAGAATCTAAAAATCCCTTCTCTTTGCCGCCCAAGTGTCAGCCTGCCAGCCTTTGCTGGGACCTGATCCTTTTTTATGCAGTTTCTTAACCGAAAGTGGTTCCATTGTGCAGCTGCAACTTTGCATTGCAAGGCTCAAGGCAATGTAATTAGCTTGAAAATTCCTACACAAGGACATTGTATTCGTTTTCCTTGCACAAACTGAGACTATGTATTCAAGACCCATCTTCTAATGTTCACTTCATCACTAGCTGGGCTGAAAAAAAAATAGGTTGCAATAGGCACTATTTTTCCAGCAAAAAGCTGTGCATAGAGGTCTAAAGAAAAGTAATCATCAAAGGTTTTACTAGCTGTTCCCATAAAAGTCTTCACCCTTAGCCTCTGGTGAATCCTGTGGTTAAACAACTTCATCCCCAAACACTAGTTAAGTACAGCAGTGTATGTCCACAGCAGAAGGGAAACCTAAAGTGTCACAAATAAAATTGCTCAACGGTGTTGCCTATGTATCTTAGCTAATGAAGTTCATGGTTTCAGAGCAAAATATGGGAATCAGCAGCCCCAGACTCTCCTCCAGGCTAGGACCTTCGGATCACAAAGTGACTCAGGCAAAACACAATGGACTATTCAAATCAGGTGGCCAATTTTATGTGCTCAAACCAACATATGAAGTCTCTGAGATGCTCTCAATTTCAGAGCCTTTGCTGTTCCTGTATATCTTCCTAACACACAGGTCCTCAGTTTTTTTGAAAGTTCCTACATATGTTAAAAATGGCCATTCAGAAAAAAACCCTTAACAAAAAAAAAAAAAAAGAAAAAAAATTACAGCATTATGAATTACTTCTACCGATTTAAACATACATACATATTTCATTCTTCCATTCATATAACATCTCTGGAGCTTGCAAACTGCACAATTTTACATAAATAGAAGAGTTTATGTTTCCTAGTCCATGTTACAAGTATATTAAATTAATTAAGCTCCTTTGTAATGTCCTTTAGAACTATAGATGATTACTCTGAAATGGCTAATCTTTTTCATCTGTGTTATGTAAGACATTTTTCTAGTAGCTCTGAAGTGAACGCAGTCAGATGCACAATGTTCTTTTTGTCACAAGGATTGTGCCTGAAGCTATCCCACGGATTCAAAAGGAGCTTATTAGCATAAACAAGGTCTAATGATTTGTTCAGGAAAAAATTCACTGTTTGAATCAGTGGCAACTAGTTTTTCAGCAACGAATTGCTATTTTACTAATCAGAAAAGAAAGGACTAAAGCTGAAATAATGTATTCCTGGCCCACGAATTCAGCAATTTAGTGGAAGTTTTAAGGCTTAAATGAAACACGTTAAAAAGGAATTTTAACAAGATCACCAGGATATGAAATGCCTCTTCCTCAGTTTTTGTGCATAAAAATTGGCCTTTGGCTTTTCAGGCTTGTATGATCACACATTATTTAACGCGGGATGCAAAGCTTACAGCGAGGCACCAGATGGCGCCTCACAGGAGACGCTCGTGCTGTACCATTTCCAGTTACAGACATTCACAGAGTCACAGAATCGTTTAGGTTGGAAAAAAGCATTAAGATCACTGAGTCCAAACCCATGTCCACCACTAAACCACGTCCCTAAGTGCCACACCTAAACGTCTTTTAAATACCTCCAGGGATAGTGACTCCACCAGCTTCCCTGGGCAGTTTGACAACAATTTCTGTGAAGAAGTTTTTCCTAATATCCAGTCTAAACCTCCCTTGCTGCAAGCTGAGGCCATTTTGTCTCATCCTGAGTTACTTGGAAAAATAGAACAAACTCCATGGCTGCAGCCTCCTTTCAGGCAGTTGTAAATAGTGGTAAGGTCTTCCCTGAGCCTCCTTTTCTCCAGGCTAAACACCCCCAGCTCCCTCAGTTTCTCCTCGTCTGTGCTCCAGACCCTCCTCCAGCTCTGTTTCCCTCCTCTGGACATGCTCCAGCTCCTTAATGTCCTTTTTGAAGTGAGGGGCTCAGAAGCGAACTCAGGATTCAAGGTGCAGCCTCCCCAGCAGCAGGTCACTGCCCTGCTGGCCACACTGTTTCTGATTCAGGCCAGGATGCCCTTGGCTGCCTTGGCTACCTGGGCACACAATGGCTCATGTTCAGCCACTGTTGATCAGCTCTCCCGGGTCCTTTTCTGCTGGGCAACAAACTGACTGAGGGTGCCCTCAAACCCCTTGTCCAGGTCATCATTAAAGATATTAAACATGAGTGACCCCAGTACTGAGCCTTGGAGACTGGACACCAACTGGATTTAACTCTCTGGGCCCAGCCATCCAGCCAGTTTTTTAATCCAGTGAAGAGGGTACCCATCAGCTCATGAATAGCCAATTTCTCCAGAAGAATGCTATGGGAAGTGGTATCAAAGGCTATTCCAGAGAGTTAATATAAGCAAGGCAGTCTTACATAAACTCGTTTTTCTTGAGCAGTTTTTCTCATGAGAAAAGGAATGCAGAGAAATCAAGTATACTGGCTGAGTCAGAGGTTGGGGATGGAGTGGACTTCAATAAAATGAGCCTTTTTAGCTACTCCTGTCAACTTTGCACTGGATGCTGGATGCATGGGGTGACTGGGGGACCAGGGTGAAAGCCTCCAGTGGGGTTGACAGCAACATAAAAGACAGAAAGGTGAAGGACTTCTCTCTCTATTGTGCCTCAGAGCTCTCATCCTCCCAAACACAGCATCCACGTATAGTTGTGGCCAAGAAAAACAGTCAGTTGAGAGCACAAAATAGCAATTTCAAGGAACAAAGCCTTTGGACAAACCATAGAAATTCAAGTTGTATCCACATCAATCATACTCAGGTACAAGCACTGGGAAACCAAATGAATTTCCAACAGCCAGAGTAGACATGGGAAGAGTTGAGTACCTTACTGAAGACACCCTGAGTCTTAACAAAGTCAGAGGCACAACATATCAAGTAAAGCTGATTCCTGTGTATAAAGGACTTCAAACCACATTTTTATTACAGACTCAGAGAATGATTAAAGTTGTAAGGGACTACTGGAGGTCATCTAGTCCAACCTCCGTAATCAAACAGGATTCCCTAGAGCACAATTTCTAAGGATGGTGAATATATCCAGAGAAGGAGACTCCACAGTCTCTCTGGGCAGCTTGTTCCAGCTTGCTCCAGTCACTCTCACAATAAGATCTTCCTCACATTCAGGTGGAACTTCAGAAGGCACAGGACTGACTGCCCAGGAGCTGCACCAGTATGCCCTCGGCTACCCCATGAGCCTGGGGAGACCCACAAACCAGGCTGTGCTCACATGAAAGTACACCCTCCTCACCACAGTTTCTCAAAACACCACCAGTCTTCAATTATCTGTCTGCTCATCACTGCCCCGAAGGGAATGGTATGCAAATGATAGTGCCTGGTGCCCTGGAGGGCTGTGCTGAGGGTGACTTTCTTGGCCAAAAAGGCCCATAAAGCAGTGCCAGACCCTCAGGGACAATCGTGGACAAATTAAAGTCTTCAAAATTGCAGTTTGCTGCAGCCTAGCCCCTGAAGCATGAAGTGTCTGATGAAATGCCCATCAACATTTCTGAGCATCCTATATGAGGCCTGCAGGGTTCACAGGGCTGGGGAGAGAGCACCATAGACAGCCAAAACTCGCTGAGTACCACCAGCACAGCACGTCGACCATCAAAGCATATTGCACCCCTCCTCACCTCACCTCACCCTCATGTACGTGTCCTGCTCAAAACACAGGGACAGTGGGTTCACGCCTGGCTGAAACTGAGTTCTGCCTACCCAGAGACAGAAGAGGAACCCCTGGCCAGGGGAGGACTCGAGTCCCTGTCTCTGCTTTACTTTTGTAAAACATTTGTATACTCACTGGGATAACGGCTGAAACGCTAGTAACCAGCCTGGTGAGAAAAAGGAGGACATAATGCAGTAGAGGAATAAATTTTCTCACACCCCACATCAGATACAACAACTTCAGCTGTTCAGTGAGGACTGTGGATTTGGTGACAGCACTGCAGCTCCAGAAGCTGCCTATGATGCCTGTGGAGGGGTCTTAGCCCAAGTGCACCATCCGCACACAATCACCATTTGTGGTGGCATACAGGCAGAACAAGGTTTACAAGTGAGGTTATGTCTTTTAGCAGGAGAGCTAGGTCAGCTGGAAAGAGGAGAGGAGTTTTCAGTGACCTGGAGAAAGCTTTGGGTGCTTGAATGCTTGTCTTTCTCCCAGCAGTACCACAACTAATCCATCACCAACTCCAAGGCAGGGTATTACACCTCTCACTGCGAGCCATACACCACAGCAGCAGCGTTTACACCAGTCCCATATCTATGCCTTCCTCATCTTCAAAGAAACTAACATATACCCAATTCAGTTTCTGGACAATATCACTGTTGTGAAGGAGCTCAAGCACTTCACTCAAATGCACTGAGAATTGTATTTTTTAAGATAGTCATATATAAAAATTCCAGCAACTGCAGAATAAAAATTGTTCTGTGATGAGACAGGGAGAATATGAAGGAGTGAAACATGGAGCCACAGGGCCCATATGTGTTTTTAGCACAGCCCATAAAAGCTGTGTATTCAAGTCCTCACTCTTGTTTTCCAGTGCTTGGTATGGGTGTCACAGGAACCCATTAACAGCTTTGCCTCGGTCTTTTTCAAAGAGCTGTAGATTTCAGTGGTGTGAAATCCCCCCTGCCTACCCCCCAGACAGCAGTCTGGAGGTTTCAAGGGCCTTGCATGGTACCTTGCATATGCCACACACAATCACTATTAATTTATTTGAATTTTACAAGTGATACAGCCTATTACATCCCACAAAAACCATAGCCCCTTTAAAATAATGAATTGAAGCCAAGTGAGAAAAAAACCCAACCAAAACAAAAATGAGCAAACAGCAGTGAAAAAAGCTAAAAAACCAAAAAACAAACAAAAAACCCCACAAGGATGGGAAAGCCACTTAAAGATGTAAAAAGCAGGTTTTCTAGACTTCAAATAATATTTCCATTTTTTTTTCTAATTTCTATGTACATCCTTTACCATGTTCAAACCTTTCTCAGTAGAATATTAGCTTTGAATCTCCTGGGTATATAAAACTTCTTGTGGGGACTTCTACAATAACCCTGTAACATATCTCTCTGACTTGATTACATTTATCCTCAGCTCAAACTCTATTTTGGCACATTTTCAAGGTCAAGGTTTGGATATGATTAAAAAATTTCCAAGTGCTAGTCTCTCCCCTACAAGTAAAATGTGGATATAATTAATACTGTTTACTTTGTTTTCTTTGCAAACAAGAGTTTCTGTTTGTTTGAAGTATTTTTTTCATGTTTTCAGCACTTGGATCAAAAAAGAAATATTTTAATTAATATCTTTCTCCTAGTTAATCTTAAAAAAAACCCCACTGATATTTTCAAAACAGCAAAATCCTATTTGATTTCAGTTTAAAGAGATATGTCACTAGGAATATTGTTCTCAACTTGCCTGCAGCTGGGGCTTTTTTTGCAGCATCAGTACTTCTGCAGAAAGATCAAAGCGGGGTCAGGCTGGAAACAGAGAATTCCCACACAAGTAGGGACATGCCTTCAGGTGGTCACATTTTCCTCCCGGTCCTACGTATAACAGGCATCTAAGGCTGAAGAATTGGCTGCTGTTATGGTGATGTGTGTTTCCACCTAAAGCTTTTTTTTGGCATGGTAAATAAATGCATGAACATAGAACAGACCGTGGCAGTGTTACAGTTAAGACAATAAAAAAAAAAAAAAAAAAAAAAAAAGCTGAGGGCCTTCTGGGGTTTGAACTTACTTCACATGAGCATGAGCCTGACTCAAGCAGATCTATTTAATTTGCATAAGGACTGCAGGTCTACACCACTAATTCAGTCCAACACAAAGAGAAGGAAATAGTGAAGAAATTAGGACAGCTAATGAAGAAGAGATATCCTCTTAAAGAGAAAAACAACAATTATTAAACACTGCCCAA
The DNA here is from genome assembly GCF_031753505.1 of Anomalospiza imberbis. Lineage (NCBI taxonomy): Eukaryota > Metazoa > Chordata > Aves > Passeriformes > Viduidae > Anomalospiza > Anomalospiza imberbis. The sequence continues at coordinate 13,715,481 of NC_089681.1, read as the reverse complement.
ACTGCCTGATCTGATTCACTGGCCACGTGAACATTTATGTGGCAGAAGATACAACAGGAACTGTCCAGGCTTTTGTTCATAGAAAATTGCATAAAATGGGGACACAGCTAACATGTTAATAAACTTAATCCCATCTGCAGCCCTTTTTTCGATGTACTGATTTATCTCATACTTGAAAGACACATCTTTTAAAGCTATCCCTAGCTGTTGAGAGGGGTGAGATATTTCCACACCTTGGAAATAACTGTCTTTTCTGGCCTTTTCCTTCAGAACAGAAATAAACCCAGCAAATACAATCCAGATACCTAATGTCTAAGACCAGTCCTAGCAGACTGGCAACTCTTCCATCCTCTCACCCCAACTGTCGCTGTAGAGCAGGAGGGGAACGAAAATGACTCCAAATCAAAGGCTAGAGAATGGACTCTTCTTTATTTCAAATGCACCGCTCTATTTATAGAGAACATCGTGCGGACTAATTTCATTGGTCTTAGAGTAAAAACATCTCACACCATTGGTGTGCAGTGAATGACGCCCAGTGGCAGAACATATCTATAAACAATGTGAACAACAAGATAGATTAGAGAATTATTTACATTCTTTCCCAACTGTCTCCCAGGCTCTTGCCTGGTTAGAAAACCGTCTCTTTTTCTCTCTGACTGAACTGAGAATATCCACACCCAACCATTTCTAGAGATACACTGCAAATCAAAACAGGTTAAAAACTTCCCTTCCTTTGCCAGGTTTACAGTTGGATGAGTTTCCTGCCATGGTCTTCAGCCCTGGCAGCAGTGAGACACAGTGAGCTGCAAACTTCTGCTGCTTCTGAGCCCCGAGCTGGGCCCGGTAACTGAGGAGCATTCGTGGGCAGGGGAGCGGGGAGGGGGCAGGGACAAGCTCTGCTGTCCCCCCACTCCCTCTGCTCCCAGGGGAGTGGTGTCACCGCAGCATTCACTAAACACCCTGCATTTCTTAATAGGCATCTGCTGCTTTCTGCTGTAATGGCAAAGCACAAAAGTGTGAAACAATCGCATCTTGCTTTTTGGGTCATTTCGGACAGATGGGCCACTTTCCAAGCATCACAAATTTTCCTAAGTTGAAACATGTCACCACAAGTTCAGTTGAAGGTCACATTTTTTTTCTGATTTCAGCTGAGTGCAAAGATGACAAATGTAAGTACAAAGGGAAAAACATCTTGTTGGAACAGTACTCCCTGTTTTCTGCGGGTGAGAAAAGTATAGGCAACATTTCAACAACTAAACAATGTGATCCATTGCTGAATGATTGTTTTTAAAACCCATATCATAATGTGCAACTGAATAAATTTCAAAGAAGCCTGCAGGAATGCAATATAAAAATAATGAAGAAAAATGCGAGTAATCAAAACTATGCAACTCTGCATTGGTTTGCATAAGGATTATCAGGGGGTTTTCGGCAAATACTTTTTGCACTTTCTCAGCATAAAACTTTGGAAATGAATAAAGTATTTTTTCTAATGCATTAAACAAGTAAACTGCAGGGAAATGCAGGTCACTTAAATATTAATAGATTTCTTCATTATTTTAAAGCAAATAATATTACTGAGTTAAGCTTTGTTTAACTCATATTTTTTCTTTTTATTTAGCAAAACAAGACTTTCAGAAAGAAACAATTAATTGGTTTAGTGATTGCTGACTGCTGTAGTCCAACAGCAGCTCTGCTCTGCTCTGCTCAGCCTTCAGAGAAGGCTCCCCGCCCTGGTAAATGTCCTTTTCACAGCAGACAAGATTGAAACCAGCTTAAAATTATACTTGTTGAAGATTTCCATGGCAGAGACAGATGTTCCTGGGCATCCACAGAGAGCCTGCAAAACAATTTAATTTATTATCTTTTTACTGTCCATGGCTAACCCTTCTCCAAGACACTGAAACCAAACAACTTTGATGGCAACATGTGATCCAGCCCATGTAAAAAAGACTTGAGTAAACTACTGCTGTGGTGAAGAGAGCAGGGACATCTCCTTCACCAGCTGCAGGGAGGGCCTCCAGTGCCTGCTGTCCATGCTCAGATGTGGAAGCCATTGTATAAGGGCAGGTGGAAGTACAGTCAGACTGCAGGACAGAAGGCACAGGGCAGAGGCATGGGAAACTTTCTTAGAAGTGGCAGATTCAACACACAAGCCAGACTCAATGCTGCCAACAGCAACTGCCAGGACAGCACAGTAGATGAAGGGGACCCAATATCCAGTGCTGTCACAGCTGTCTCCTGCCATCTGTGGGGAACGCTGGGCTGGCTTGGCAGAGCAATGGGAGGGCAGAAAAAGACATCTTAGTGTTGAGGGTGAAAAGAGACAAAATATATTAGGAGAACAGAGCTTTGGAGACTCCAAAAGGGAATCTCCTTCTTGTTCCTGCTGTTGTGGGGATTGGAAGGAGAAAAACATCCTTGTGATCTCTGCCCTATTGCTAATGCTCTTTCAGTTGTACTTTACTGCACAAGTCCAGTTATATGTTAGAGAATGTCAAAACAGTAGAGCATCTTTAGGTGCACTGAATTTATGTAGTCAAGCAGAAATGTCCTGGGCCAGTGCTTTTGGATTTGGCAGCCAGCTGAGACTGGGACCCTTCAGGTTGTTTCCTGTAAGTGAGGACTTAAGATTCTCTGGTACAATCCTGTCATTTACAAGGAATATGCAAAGAAATGCTGTTCCCCTGAGCAGAGAAAGGAATCCTATTATTCTGGATATCCCAAAGGCACTTAAGGGCTTCTTACATTTCTCCTAGATGAAGGGTCATCAGTGCCAAGGGAATTTCACTTCATCTTACAGCATTCCCTCTGTCCAAGCAGGAGGGGGGTCCTTTTCTGGGATTTGCCTGTTGTCTTCACTGCCACTTTAGCTGCTCAGCCTCAGCATGGAAAGAAATGAAAACAGGCATTTATGGGTGATGGCAACTTAATTATTTACAAAATATTGTTTCATCAGTACATTTTCTCTTACCCTCATAATGACCACATTTTCATCCACTGGATGCCCAGTTTACAGACATGTTTATGTTCATGTTCATGTTTATGGGTGTTTATGATTGTCCCAGCCTAAATTCATTGTGGGTGTGCAAAGAGCTTTTGAGGAATGCCTGAAATGATTGAGGAAGCCATTCCTCTCTTCTAGTGTCACCTGGTGCAAGTACCAGATTGCAGCCACAAACTCATACTCTTCTTTCTCCAAAGATGGCTGAACCAAGCCATATTTTCTCTTTATACAGCCTGTGAACTCTCTAAGTATTTCAGTGACCATCCTTCACTGGTCCTGATACAAATGAGTGCCAGTTCCCACCATGCCACTCACATCTGAGGCCAATGCTGACACACCAAACCATGGGCTGGTGCAGCTGGAGGGGCACTGACTTGTTACAGTCCTTGCAGTTGCAATCACGGTTTCCCTCCAACATTAGCTCCAACATTAAATTTGGTGCAGGGCTGGTCCCCCTTTGCTGCTGCCACAACACAGGTTCCTCACCACCATCCTGTCACAGCTCCAAAAACCCTTGTCCCATTCCCCCTTTCTCCTGTCACTGGCCAGAAAAGGTTTTCAAGCTGTCACATTCATCAACAGCACCAGGGACATACAGCTAATGCTACTTAAAATATTTTTCAGCAGGGTGAAATACACAGCAATAGGTTCAAATCCACAAATGTCCTGTGGGTAGTGACTCCTACCTTGGAATTCACTTCAGCATCTTTGTCCTTTTTTCTTGCTATTTGTCATGAATGCTAGTGCATCCTGCTGCACCAAAATCTCCTGCCTCAAGGACTAAATTAGGCAGTCTGGGGCAATTCTGCAGAGCCCAGTTGCTGTAGTCAACTAATTGAAAATTCAGGGTTTGGGATGAGGTGTCCCTGGGCTGTATTCCTCCCCTCTACTTTGTCAAGCTCTTTGCAAAACAGCTGAGGGAAGTGTTCCAATCCTGTCCCAGGTTTGCACAGGGCTCTCTGTAAAACCTGGAGTGATTCCCTGGATGGATGTGTCTGGGAACTAGTGGGCTAGTGCTGGCTAGTACATGTGTAGCCTGGCAGCCTCAGCAGCTCATCCTGCCATGTCCCAGCAGCCACCTCCACTGCCACATGTGCCAATGTAGAGCCAGAAGCTTGAAATTTGGCATAGATCAAGAAGCCTGCATGAACAAAGCATTATTACCCAGGAGAATCCATATTTCCCAAGTTCTTTGAGCACCACAGGTATGAGAGGCAGGACCTCAGCTGAACATGCCATTAATGACAAGCAGCAGGGAACAGAAATCTGTGAAGGGAATAAAACGTGACATTTCAGTGAGGGGGATGGGAGGTGGGTGCTGCAGGAGGGAGAACTTCAGGAGAAGAATGGCAGGAACAACCCTGGCCGTGTCCCACCAGTGGTGTTTCTGCAGATTTCTACATCAGATGACATGGAAAGAAAAAATTAGGTTATGGACAAGGATAGGTTTCCAAGAACTCTTCAAAATTATAAAAGGAAGATAAAACTGGTGAAGAGCTAAGTGACAGCAAAGCCAGAGAAGTCTTCAAAACTAGAAGGCTTTCAGGTTAAAATCTTTGACCAAAAAAATACATGGAAGCAGAAGAACAGAGGGTGAGCATCCAGAAACATGTGCAGTAGTGCATTATGTGGGGAGGCCGGGGCGGCCATGGACCTGTCCCACCACAGGACAGGCTGAGGCCCTCACGAGCCCCTCGTGAGGCCGAGATGGCGGCGCCCCGGGCAGAACAAAGCAGAAGAGGGTAAAAAGCGCTGTGCAGGTAGTGGTGAGTGAGGGGGAAAGTAAGAGAAACAGCTCTGCAGGCACCAAGGTCACCAGAGAAGGAGGGGAGGAGGTGTTCCAGGCACCAGAGCAGGGATTCCCCTGCAGCCACCAGAAAATACCTTGGAGAAGCAGGTTTGTCCTGAATGACCCTGGCCCATGGAAAGGCCCCACAGCAGGGCAGGGAGATGTGCGAGCAGGAGGGAGCAGCAGAGAGGGACTCTTATGGACTGGTCATCCCCCCAGTGCTGTCTGGGATGGTGGGGAGAGGTGGAGGAACAAGGAATGAAGAATTGGGAAAAGGGGAAAGAAAGGTGCTCTTTCAGTTTTTTTTATTTGCTTCCTACTACCTAAATCTATTTTAGATGGCAACAAATTGAATTAATTTTTACCAACTTGAGTCTGTTTTGCCCATGACACTAATTGGGTAAGTTATCTCCCTGTCTTTATAGCAATCCATGAGCTTTTCCATCTTATTTTCTCCCCCTGTCCTGTTGAGGAGGGAGAATGAGAGAGGGCATCTGGCAGCCAGACAAGGCCAACCCAACACAGCTTCCTAGTAAAAATCTCTACAAGAAACAATGAAGTTAGATAAACAAAGGAGAAAGCTTTTGGACAAGACTTCTGAGTTACTTCACAAGAAAAACAGTATGGAAGGAGGACATGAAGCCCCACAAAGAAATGAAAAGAAAATGGCTGGCTAGGAACTGCAATAGAGGAGCAGGTATCTGAGGACACAATCTCTCAGCCATGGATGTAATCCAGCTGCAGTAGGAGAAAAGTTCCATCTGACTTAGGGCAAGAGGACAGGAGCTGAGCATACCTATTATTACCTGGTATTTGTAATCTCTTTTCATCCAATTTTTCACATACAGCACTATCAACTAGAACTTCTATGCAATTCATCACTTCAGTGTTTTGAAACATGAAGCCTTCTAGGACAAAGGACCATTTACCATGCATCTTTCTCATGGAATTTAAACAACTGTACACAATAGGAAAATAGTTCCCCAAAAGCAATAGAGCCAATATGCTTTTATTTCTATATTTATGGGGTTTTTTTGTGTACCAAAGCAACAGTGACCCTGCTCTGTTTTATTCTAACTGAGTGGAGCACACAGAGTTTCCTGGGTTTTGAGACAAAGAAAGTCTGTGAGATCATTTGGTCTGGCTCCCTACAAACACAGTTGTCATCTCACCCAGCGATGAGCACAGGGGAGGGTGCATCCCAGCTGGGCTGGTGTGGGTGACATGGGGAGACCTGTGCTGGGAGACTCAAAACCCCTCATCCAGCAAGGTGTGGCATAGGTGAAGGATGCTGTCAGATTTGTGAGCACCTGAAAAACAGTTTGTGTTACTGGTGTGTCAGCAATATCAGGTTTTGATGTGTTTCCATAAATGATCCATTAATCTGGGGAAGTGCCATAAATGAGCATTTCCGATGGCCCATGGGAATTTGGACAAGCCTGTGCTAGCTTTAGCACTGCCAGGAGCAGTCTCATGCACCACTTCATTAATCTCTCACAAATATTCATTACCTCCACTTCCAGTCCAGCTAATGTCAAAGGATTCATTTGGCATCCTTTGGTAAAGGCTGCAGTGCAGGCACTGCTATGAAACGCTCCAGTTTCAAGAATGATGCTAACATACCTTTAGCTGCCTGGCATTCAAACTCAGCTGGCATCTTTGATGAATAATTGGAAACCTCCTTGCTGCAGTGACATTAAACTTATAGTTTAACCTTCATATTATAACCTCTGAAATAAGCTAAGATTTTGTAGAATAAATATTACTACACAAATGGAGCACTATTCTGTTTTCTTAACATCTTATACAGGCCAGCCTCCTAGGAGGAAACATTTCTCCAGTCTTGCACTTCATGAGAAGATCTTAATCTAAAAATGTCTCTATCTGTCCCTGAGCAGGTACAGCAGGTCCTCTGTGGGCAACCAATCTTAGAGGCACAGTCACCTTTGCTTTCTTTTAGGTACAGGCAACCCCCCAGTATCTCTCCCTATCCACCAGGCACAGCCACTGCTCTCTGCCAGCCCCCACCCACCTCCCCACAGGTCCAGTGGGGAGAGCTGGAGCACTCATGTGAACTTCAGGCAGAACTGACACCCTTGAAATGCTCTATTTCCCTGTTTCATTTCTCATGGACAATTCAGTGTCCCAATTCCACTTGCAGAGCTCAGTTTCCATCACAGATGTGATGGCAATAAGGAACAGTGTATACAGCACTGACACATGCTGACAGGAAGCTTGCATAGATCAACAGAAATTAGAGACAATCAAAATCTAAGCAAATCAGAAGCAAAAGAAACTTGAAAGAAGGATCCAAGACTAATACTTCAAAATCAGAATAATCAAAATCATCGTGAGTCCATTATGAGTAGAGGAACTGTGAGGCATGCCGTGTTTCATTGCTCCTTATCCAACTTGTCTCTTTAATCAGCATTTTACAGTTATGTAGGGAGTTATAGGAAAAAAATACAGATACTTGAAGTGTTACTACCCTGATTAAAGAAATCCATATAGCTCCCCTGGAGAAAAAGGCTTAGGGAGAGGTACCTGTAACAGGAACTTTATTGAGACAGATTGCCTTCAAGCCCAGAACTTTTCCAGTGAAGCTCCAGACACTGGAAATTTTAATATAAATCAAAAGCCAAGTGATGTAGGAGTTCTAAACTCATATTTATGTACTTGCATAATATTAATACTGTAGGAGGTAAATGTAAACAAAACACAAGTTATTTTGCTCATGCCTGTGCTGGATGCCAATTTTGATATTGCTATAAGGTAAGAATATATATGAAAAGCAGTTTATATTAAATAGGTTAAGAGAGGAAATATCTTCAGGAGGCAAAACAAGCTATACAAGAGCTACTATGGTTTCTAAAATACATTTTCTTCTCTGTGCATTAAATAATATTTTCTCTTTTATTATGAATCAGGGGACTTTCAACATCATCCCTGAATGCATTTTGGAAGGACTTCCTACTTGCCAAATCCCAATCCAAACTGCATTCTGCAAAACCACATTCATGCTACTTCATTAGCTGACTTTGCTTGCAATGATATTTATTTAAGGCTACTTTGGCAAGCCAGGGAAACACGCAGGGCAGAAGGGGAGTGCAGATGCTCATACCGTACCAGCGGGTCTTTTTTCTCCATGTCTGAAGCTCGGCTGGAACCCGCTTGGCTCTGGCGCTGGAGCGGCTCGGGCAGATGCGCTGGGCAGGGAACGTCCCGGGGAGGTCGCGGGCGGCCCCGGCCCCGGGCCGGCTCCGCGGCTGCCCCGGCCCCGGCCCCGGCCCCGGCCCCGGCGCGGCGTGGCTGAAGTCAGGGTGCCAGCTGCCCCGGCAGGACAATGGCTCCATTGGGAGATAGCTGGGGGACAAAGGCGCTGCTTGCAGGAATGATTTTATATGCGTACATGTGACCTTTGCCTGAAATGGCTCTTTGGAAAGTGTCCCTGTCCTGAAGCTCTGCTTTCAAATGCAGAATTCTCCGGCGCTTGCTTAATCTGTCCTTTTTATTTCCTATTTTATTTTGTGTCACAGATGCCTCAGGAGAGGTCATGTGCAGATAACAAGGCGGTGCTGAGCTTTTTCTCATCATTTAATAGAGCTATTCAGTAATGGGTAAGATTACTTTCTTCGCTTTGCAAAGTCCTTCACCAAGATCTGCTATCGGGAGTGCTTTTTCTGCTTTTAGGAATTTAATTACAGAGTACTCCAAAAGCAGAGTAACCCAATTTCCAATCCCATTCCTTGAGCCAGCCTCCACTGGCTAGCACTTCCAGACACATCCAAGCTCAGGCCACCTTTGCTAGAGTGCATATAATTTTACATCTGTGCATTCAGACAACAACAACAGAGCCTTTGGGGTTTTGATGTATTGGAGTGGCTTTTATTAAATTAAATTTATTAAACTTTATTAAATAAATTTATTGTAAATAAATTTATTAAAATTTTGTTTATTTTAACTGTGATTTTTAAGTATTTTGAAAGCTTCTTACTTGAATGGGTATAAAATAGTGGCTGTCAATACACAGCATGCATGAAGTCCAAATATTGTGCTAGCTGGGCTGGAGGTGGAGGGGTGAAGACAGAATTTATCACCTTTGCCTTGGGATATGGCAGTGAATGCTGCAGGTGAAGTGATGGGCCCTCAGAGTGATTATTTATTAGGTTACGGGGAAAGTTAATAGCAGTGTGGCTCTCAGGTTAGCCATATTTTCCTTTATAAGACCTTGATTTTTCCTGTTTATTGCTCTGACAAACTTATATTTGCACTGACATTTTTGTGCTGAAAAGAGTTGGGAGTTTTTGATCTATTTTTAGTTTGCAGCAAAATACACTGAACATTTCTGAGATTAAAACAAAGAATGTGTTCTTTTCTATACAAATGTTAACCAAAATTATCTGTCCTTTCCATAAACAGATCTCAGGCTTACATACCCTGGAGCAACAGACCAGATCTTGGGGACCAGGGAAAAATGGCCTTTGTCAAATGAAAACATTCATTCATTGCTACCAAATTCCATACAAATTTTGCCAAGATATAAATCTTTAAGAGATCTATATGTATGCTGAGCACTGTGTGCAACTTGCTCACACTTAATGGCTGAGCTCTCTGGAGATCATCTTGTCTGGATGTCTTTGAGGCCCTCTGTCCATGGGTCACACTGCAGGTTTATTTCAAAAGAAAGGAATTTTAAAAGGTGCTCACAGTCCCAGCCAGGCCCAGGAGTGCTGTCATGGCTCTCTGTCATACACCACTCCCCCAGCACAGTTGCACACACAGCCTGCATCTCTCCCATAAAAAGTGTGGTGTTGAGCGTGCTGGGAGAGCAAATTTCTTGTGCTGAAATAAATCTCAGCCCAACCCCCCAAAAACCCCAAACCCCACTGTGAAATCTCCCCAACCATCCTCCCTGCTCCCTACAGCCCCTTCCTTCAACATCAGTCTTTCAAGAGAGGGAACATTGAAAAGGAGGATAAAATCAAAGCTTTGAGGAACTATTGCATAGATCCTGTCATAAATGAAACAGGGCTTCTGTTGGAAAGACAGCACAGAGCACCTGATAATGCACAGAGAACAAAGAAGCAGACAGATTTCAAGTGTTTCAGGAATATTAAAATTTCAAGAATTTTAGATACAAATCCAGTTAGAGTACTACAAGTAACAAATGCAAGCAAATTAAAATACACATGTATTCTGCAATGTCTAAACACAAAAGATCTGAGCAAAGGGAGCAAAAAAGTACCAGAGAAGAAAAAACAAACTAGCAAACACACAGATCTCCACCTCATAGCAGGCTGTTCCCAATACTCTGCTTCCTAATACTCGCTTGAATCCCATGGTGAAAAAAGATGCATCTCACTTGCCTTAGAAGCTAATGTGCAACCTGCCATGCCACTGACAACCTTTTAGCCCCATCTCACTTAATTTCCCTTTCTTTTTCATTGATTTTAGCTTGTCACTTTTAATTATTTGTTACACCACGAAAAAGAATCTATTCTACAGCAGAGGGGCTTAAAGTTATTGTTACAAGTGCTCTGCTGAATAAAGACATGTCTACATTATAAATTAAATGATTTCTCCACATTTACAGAGTTAATATATACTTGTATTTGGAGACAAACACAAGCTTCCCTACTTAGTCTCACTTCAGTGTGGTTTGCAGGAACTGGCAAGATTTAGCATTTCCCAATATATTCATTGCACTCTTAAAATATTTTGGCCAATCTTTACATCAGTTTAACCCCACAATATTCTTGGTCATAAAGCTACTCACTTTTGAGTCATACTCAATTAAAATAAATCTTAGGCAACTCTCACTCTGTATAAACACATGCAGGCTATTTAGCAAAACAGGCTATTTAGCAGCTGTCCCTAGGTGTCATGGGGAGCAGTGGGTATTGCTTTAGGTAATGCTTCCTCAGAATTGGCTACCTCAGTTCAAGCAGGAGCAGTGACCTGGGGCAGAGGGACACACAGTGATGGAAGTGGAAGCCAGTGCCTGTTCTGAAGGGCTTTGGGAATGGATTTCTACCCAAATCAACATAATTTTGAAATGTGTGTGTATAAAGAGTTATTTAGGATCCCTAAAAGGTGATCTGTGGAGTGCCACCACCACTCTTTTACAGGCTGTGGCCATCACTGCATTTTCACTGAATCATAGAATGGTTTAGGACAGAAAGGACTTTAAAACTCATCTAGTGAGAAATCCCTTCCTAATATCCAATCTGCACCTGCCCTGTTTCCGTTTGAAGCCATTTCTCCCTGCCCTATCACTACGTGCCCTTGTGAAAATACCAAAGAGCCTCTCCCTGCAGCATACCCTCAGTGCTGTGATCAGAGATGTTGCATCTGCTTTCTGGACTTGGCTTTAGGCAGCAGCAAGGCACAAGTTGCTCAGATCAGGGCAGGGCTGCAATTGCACAGGTATAGCTGCAAGTAAGACATTTCAGACACCGAGGTCCTATTTTGATTATTGAAAACATCCAAAGTAATGAAAACAAAAGTGGTAACTTCCCTGGCGCACTGAGTTCGGATATTGGAATTCAGGAATTTGATTTTACAATGAATGCATTGAGGAGAGTACTTACTGTAAGGGGCATAGGGTCATGCTTTCATGTGTAACAAAGGTTTAATGAAAAGGATAAAAAATATTATTTATTTTTCAATATTCAGAACACATAGGAGAAAAGACTGTACAAGCTCAACTTTTAAGTAGCTGCTCTCATCAGAATCAGAAATCTGAACATCTCTTGATCTCGTGCAATCAGAGGGAGTAGCTATATAATTAAATCAGGCCACACATTGAGCAACTATATATGGATTTCTGGAGCTAACATTAAGATCCTCTTTTTAAAAGCTGTGTTTAGATGGTTAGAAATAAAGATCTTTTAAACATAACTTCTTTTAATCCCTGCACTTACTGCACTCATTTTAAACAGTACTGATGCAAATAAATTCATCAGAAAATTATCCTGGCAGCTTGATATGCCATGGGTATTACGGCATAAAATCAACCATAAAAACCAGTGCTTCAAAAAAATTGCACTGCAGATAGTCATGAATAAAAGAAGATTGTGACTTACAAGAAATATACAACCCCTCCTCCTGTTAATCTGTTCCATATTTGATCACTGAGCTTGCATTGCAGTTGAAAAATATCCTGGGGGACTACTTAGTATACTGCCTAATCCAGCCATCCACCCCCTGCAAAGTACAACCTCATGCGATTTTGTTTCATTATGAGTTTCTCTACAGCTCCAATGACCCAGCTCAGTTTCACCTCCAGCAAACAGGTCTGAGCATGAAGAAATAGCTTCTGTGGCCAAAACTGTGCAGAAATATGTAATTCTGTACCAGCATAATTGTGCGAGCTGAGCTAATGGAAAAAACATACTTTGTCCAGTTACCTTCTAGGCATGGCTGGAGTTACTCCATCTGCAATCTGAATGGATTATGTGGTCTTGTATCTCTGACTTTGCTTTGGCATATTTTCTTGTTCTTAACCCTTCATTGGCAGTATTACAGCTACATAAAAGCTTTGTTCAAACTCCAAAGGTTTACCACTTCTGTTAAACAATGTTCTTCCTGCCATTAAATGTTTTTTATTTCCACTAGACTTTGCCCACCAGTGGGGATGTTACAATATCCTTTATCCTCAGTTAAAACAAAAACATATCTTCCCTCTGAAAAGTCATCAGACCCAGAGCTTCTAAAAATCATCTGTCAAAATATTAATCCTCTTTTCCTGGGCTCTGTTAACCATAGTATACCAGGCTACAAGCAGTTATAAAATATCACAGCTTTACAAACCTGCCCCAGCAGGATCCACCTCTGTGAGGGTGTCTTCCCTGGGGAGTTTAGGATGGAAAAGAAATGGCCATGAACTGTAGCCAGGGGTAAATGTGTGTGGGGAGACAAAGTCTGGATGTTTGAAGCATCATAAAGATTGTAAACTAAGGCTTAGTTCTCCCTGACCAACGTGAAAAGTCTCTGCATGGGCTGCAGTTTTCCTCTGAGAGAGTGAGCTAGAACTAGCTGAGATAACTCACAGCTTTATCACTTTGGCCATCATGCAGGGCACTCCAAGCCCTGGATAAGGCCAGCAAAGATCCACATGGAAGAGCAGAGCATTACCAGCATCAGCCAAGATCCTGTTCCGTGGCTTGAGGGCTGACAGCATGGCTCCTTATCTACCTGCCTTATCACTAAGACATTGCTCTCTACACCTTCAATCCTTCTCCTGGTTTTCTTGTTCCAAAGACAATCCCTTATGCCCTATCCCAAACAACATCTCTTTAATCTAACACAATTACAGCTCCACCTAATTTCGAATTCCTAGTCTTGCACAATATGTACAAGTGAATACAAATTCTACATCCTGAACAAGATGTACAAATTTCTTAAATTAAACAGTCACTCACAAATTGTAACTAGGGACCAAGTTAGTAAAATCCCAAAAGAAGGGAGCACAATAAATTTCAAGGCTGCTCTTCCTGCTACAGAAAATCCAGTGTTAAAACCTGACTATAAAGGCCTGACAAGAGATGCTGCACTAGGAATGAGGGTTATGAAGGTTAAATAAAAAATAATATCATGATTACACACTCCCAGATGGTAACACCAATCCATAGGTGACAGTAGCCAACAAATATAGTAACAAATACATTCAACATACCCTAGAGAACAGAGAAGTAAAGAAGCTCCAGACAAAGCTTACAGAGGAAGGACTGATGACTTCCACTACAGGGCAGGGGTTGAAAATACACATGGATTTGCAGGTGATAGACCAAGACCAGCCTTTGGAACACAGTCAGGAATTTTGACCACCCACCATCTACTGTGCTAGCAGGAAGCTGTTGGTCCAAGCTGTGACATGATCTGTGTTGTAGATGCAGCATTTGTAATTCAGGATCAGTGGATTGGCCACCATTACTATAGTGCTTGGATTTTTGTCTTCCTGAAAAGAAAGTTGAATCTCCAGGGAACATAAACATCTCAATTTTTTTGGGGCATGCAAAATTGGATAAATTTTTAAGAAGTAAATAATAATAATATATTTCTTATTTCTTATCATCTCCAGTTGGGGTGTAAAAGCTGTTTCAAATGATTGAACAACTCGTCCTTGTTGTGTGAAAATCCATTGTGAGAGGAAGCCCAACTGCAACATGGATTAGGGCCTTACAAGTGCTGGACTGAGCAGGTATCAATTGCAGTGACAGCTGCTCCTGCACTGAAATGTACTCGATTCTGGGAAAAAAACCCCAAGAGTGAACTGGCTTATTTAGCTTTGGATGCTGCAGAGAGGAATGACTGTGCAGTGAAGGTTTTTGGGCTGCACAAGTCAATTTTACACACAACTACTTGAGAATTCTAAAAGGACTTGTTTGTTCACAAGGCTTAGTTTATATTTCTGCTTACAATTTATACTTCTGTTTTTGATTTCTCACAACGTTTGTGTCCTTTTTCCAGACCCCCCTGCAAGTCTTTATTCACTAAAGCTTTCAGAGTTTTGTTTTTGTTCTAACATTTTTGCATTCTAAGTTGTTTTTGTTATGATGTACCACACTGAGTGCTATAACAGCCTGTGAGGGATAGTTTCTAAGAAGAATAAATTATGGGCATTAATACAACAAAGCACAGAGCTTTTGAACATTTGGTTTCAACGTGGAAAGATTCTCTTTCATATGAGAATCATGTTGAGGATTTATTTCTAGGGGACTTTTTTCTGCTATGAAGATCTAACAAAGCAGTATTCTACTGAAGGCTTGTTTTTTTCCTTGCACATGCAGTCATGGTTATTGCAGAGCTCTTCTGCTGTTTCTCATTTTACTGCAAGGTACCTATGTGCATATGAAAGGTACACTGTGCAGGGTTTGCTTTCAAGTTTTCCATTAAGTGGGGGGAAGGAGGGTATGGGGGTTTTGTTTGAGCTTCTTTTGTGGAGAGAGATTAAGGGAAGGATTCGGAAACCAGGGGCAAAGTAGTTCTTTAAATAAATCCAGATCTTCCCTCTATAAACATATGCCAACCAAATATACAAATTATAGCAAATTGGTTGTCTGTGTTCACAACTGGGCTCATGCTAAAAACTAAGAACACTGTAAGCATGAGTTAGAACATTTATTTGGACCCCCTTGAAAAGTCTTCCTTTCAGTAGGTTCAATCCTGCAACATAAGTAATTTAGCTCTCATGAGTAGTCCCATTGACTAAAAGTTGGGCCTGGATTTACAGGGTCACCTAAACCAACAGAGGAGTTTTGAATGCAACATTTTCCCATAAGTCACTTCCCATTATACACTTTTGCCACCTGGACTCCATCTCCTTAAATCTGCTTTATTGGTCCCATATGCCTTTACTCCATGAAGTGCTCGAGCTTTGATGGAATGGCAGGGACACAAGCAAGCACCGAGCAGCTTTCCTGAGCTGGTGCTGCAGCCGCGCTCCCAATTAATGCCTCCATTCATAGAGCTGTGTCCCCACACTGCAAGCAGGGAACAGCCTCCCACTTGTAGTGGCCAAATATGCTGGCTTTCTCTTCCAAATCTGCTCACAAAATCCACTGTGTCATGGCTGCCTCCAGCTTGCAGCTCTGTGCCCGTGTTCTTTACACCATGGATTTGCCTTTTGCTGAGTACTGCTGAGTGCTGGACACCAAGCGCTTCAACTCCCATGGGGTTTGTTCCCTCCTAGTGCCCAAGAGCAGGATCTCACCTGCAGCCCTGCAGGTCTGGAAGCTGACAGCCCCCAGCTGGCACCACTGCCTCCTTCTTGTGCCATCTATGGCTTCCACTTGGGTCCCAGGGGATTTAATTTAGTTCTTCAAAAGGCACAAAATACTTTTTCCCCCCGTGATTTTGGATCTGGTTTCTGGCTGTTTAGCAAACTGACTCACCAGATCCAGCTGAGCCTCTGGGCTGATTCTCAGGAATCCCCATAAGTGGAGTGGGAGGAGGACAGGACCACCACATTCAGAAGGCCTGTATTAACTAATTGTAGAATCATACACAAATTAGGGAAGAGAAAGACATGGCTCCATCTATCCTTCTGGCTGCATACCTCCATACACCTTCTCCTTTTTGTCTGTCTTTTGTAATATAAAAAAAGTAAGAAAATATTTTAGTGCAGATTTCCTGAAAACAATGGCAGTTTTTGGACCTGAACAGATCTTTAGCAGTACCTAAATGTATTTCAAAGCTGGCATGTTAGCTATACACCTACTTTTAAGGTAAAGATGCAAGCAGTTTTATTATATCATGCTCCAGGTCAAAAAGTGGGGGGTGAGAACCACAAACTTTGCAATGTTTGACTTGAACTCAAGTGAAAACATCTGAAGGCTTTTGTAGGTGTTTGAACTTTTCAGTGACAGGAATCAGGGTAAAAGCAACTTGATTATTTCTTTTTATCACTTTCCAGCTTTGGTAAAAAACCAGGAATTAGTTAATTACTTCAGACACCAGTGGTGTTGGATTGGTAGCAGCAAGGAGCTCCGAGCATTTTCCTTGTAACTGCTGTGCTGAAAAACTCCTGTGTGTTTCCTTCCTCACAACATGTCTCACAAAGAGATTTACGGCTGTGTCTTAACCACGTGTCAGTGAGCCAATGCATCAAGATTTACAGCAGAAAATTTGGAGACTTATCTTCCGCTGAAATTTCCCAGCGATAGCTATTATAATTTATAATAAGTGTTTGTATATTTAATTAGCTGTGTGGTGAGTTTAAATACTAGAGAAAAGTGGCTTAGATGAAGGAAGCAAGTCATCCCTTCCCATCCCTGCAAAGGGTAAGCAGGAGCTGAGTAATGAGATGAGATTTTTTTGCTGCACCATGCTGCTCACCAGCAGCAGCAAGTTAGCGTATAGGAATACCAAGAAATGGATATTTATTTGCATGTCCTGAGGTTTTGCTTTAGTTCTTGCAGGATCTCTTACCATCAATGCTACTTCTGTCAATTTGTTTTCAGCTGGACTCGCAAACATCCCAGCAGAGACAAGGACCCATACAGTAAATTTAAGGTGGTGATCACTTGCTTAGCCACCTTTCACTAAACTAAGAATTTAAAAGCCATTTCTCCAGGGTTGATTGGTTTTGTTTTGATTTTGGTTCCTTTTTTGATTTTGGCAGTCCACATGCACAGGGCAGGGGTCTGTGAGACTGGAACAGAGAGAGGCAATGCACTTTTGAGGGGGTGACAAGGAAGAGGCCTGGGGCAGGTGAGAGCTGAACACCTCTATTTTCTTTACATCTCCTAGCACTGTATTTCTTGACAGCTCTCAGCTGCTTTCATGACATGGATGCCAGGGAATGAACAGCACAGCAAGGAGTCCCTGTAGGTGGCCTAAGCAGCACAATTTGCTGTTACAGAGATGTACTTTTTTCTCAGACCTGTTTTCAGCCAACAAAAGTTCAAATCCAGCTAAGGTGATGTCAGCTCCTCCCTCTCATTTTCTGGCTCATGCCCAGAGTATAATCTTGCTCAACATCTCAAATACGAAACCTTTCATTAGGGCTTTGAGCATTTCCAGTTTAAGTTCCAGTTTAAGTTGTTGCAACCTCTTCCATGTAGCCAGAAGAGCATATAAAACTCAAGACACCCCAGCAACTTGCCAAGTTGTGTTCAGCTGAATTTCTTGCTTCCATTTGGAGTTAGCTGTTATGGATCACAGTATTGAAATAAACATATGTTAGACTGCATTAATGAAGAGCTGTTGAGCTTAGAAAACTCCAAAAAGCTCTTCAACACAGCCTAATTTCAGGTTTCAGATTTTTTTTGCTTCATCTCAAAGTTCCAGATCCATTATTCTCAGTACCACTGCTGATTCTTATCACCACTTTTGGCTCAAAAGGTTAAAACACCTCCAGATTCAGCCTGCTATGCCTCTTGCTATCATCCCACCCCTAAATCCATTACCTCAGAGAAAAACATTTAATAGAACAAGCCTAGAGGAGACTGGCAAAAATTAACAGGTGAGAGCACCCATCCTTCTTCCACTTTTTCTTCTTGCCTCACTGACAGTAATTTCCACATAATTTTTGCGTATAAACGTCTTTCTGTAAAAAACATATTTTAACTTTTACAAGGTAGCACCTTCAGAAAACACATAATTATTACTGAAGTAGAATTTTGCTGTTTGAACTGTTAGTCTTTACACATCTTCCAGGGGACCAATAAGATTTTCCAAAGTAAAATTAAGCCCAAATATACTTTAAGAGATGACTTTTTAAGGTGTCTCCTCCATTTTAAAGGATTTGTAGAGCACAATCCCATCTTGTTTCCTTCCCAAGTTACCTGCAGGAGATGCAGGAATTCTTGATGCACAACAAAAAGCCGATTTAGGTATAAATGCAATACATGCATAGTAGAAATACAACAAGTAATAACTTTTAAAATTTAATTATTGGTGCACGTACTCTCCAGCAAAGTTTCACCCATCTATTAATTCAGCTCATGCTTTACCAATAGGTTAAACCAGCAGGATTCATGTGGAACTATGCAAATAAATAACACCAATAATACAACATCAAGAGGGTTCCAAGGGTGCTGCCTCTCTCTTGCAAAGCAACAGTCTACCCTCTCTGATCCCTTACGCTTTTGCCATTCATCTCAGGTTGGACGTAAGATGAAATTGTTAAATCAGAGGCTGGGGAGGATGCCAGACTTCCAAACCCAGGCTGTGAAAGGCCCCCTCTGTCCATTGCAGAGTTTCACAGGGACTGCAGACAGCAGATCTGAGGCAGCCTTTCAGGCCTGTCTTTATCAATCAAATCTCCTCTTGTGCTCTGGAGGAACCCCTGGAGAGACTTCAGCCCCCCGTTTATGCTGGTGCGAGGGGGCTTGGCTGTGTGCACCCCCAGGCTGCCAAACTTTCCCTTTACACAGGTCAGCTCTCAAGCAGCACTAGCCTACCTCTGCTTGCAGGACTTCTGGTTCTTGAAAAAGTTTTTGATATACAGAAAAATAAGATACTTGTCAGGAGGAGAAATTAAGCCTCCTTCAGTTTTATTACATTCTTTCTATTTTATAGGTAGGATTTTTCTTTTTTGTTTGCCTTGCAAAATACATTATAATATAGTAATCAGCCACTGGAAGGAGTTTGCTTTTGATTGCTTTGGATGACCTGCCTTAGATAGACTGTGCCTGAAGTAGAAAAGATCAGTCCTGTATTTACTAACATGCCACAGGCTCAGGGAAAAAAGGGGGGAGTGATCCCTCAAAAAGGCCTGTTTGTTATAAAACCCAGCACAAGTAATCAATATACCCCAAAAGAGCAAAGGCAGTGATGGAGCAAACCCTTAATGTGAACCAGACCGAGTAACACGCAACAATCAGCTTGATGGGTGAAGTAGTGATTTGGCAAATGTTCTGACATTTCTTGCCATGGGATTTCCGGACAGTCATGGTGAAAGTAAGTAAACATGCCTCCTCAGAAATAACATTAGCAACAGGCCCAACAGTAACACACAGCTGGGCAGTTCATTCAGAGCAGGGATTCCTTCCTTTGCCTGATACTAAATCTTACCCTCCACATGGGGCTACAAAGTAGCTTGGGTATGAATTTTATATCAAATTTCACTTCCATCAAAATACTTCTGAGCTGGAAGTGCAACTACATGATTGCCAAGTTCACCCTTCATGACAAAACCAAGAGGTTCCCTGAATTAATTCATATCCATTGTGAATGTTTGAGAAAACAGCCCAGGAGCTGGTGCTGTCTGTCTCCCCAGCTCATGCATTTTCCATTACGCAGAGAAATTGTATATTTCAGTAACAGGATTACTCAGGCATTTCTGAGGAATTTTAATCCAAAACAATTTCCTTGCCTAGAAAACAAGAATGAGAGGGTTAAAACATTATCAATATTAAAGGTTTAAAACATTGAAAATACTAATTGCTATTCCCATGTAGCAACTGAATCTTGACTTTTTTGTTTGTATTTCATGGAAGGAACTCCTCCCATCCCTGGGGACCATGAACTGTGCAGAATGGAGAGAAGCAGAAAAGGGATGTCTCATTTTGTCAAGAGATGCATTCAGTCACTCAAAAATAAAATAATATATACAATCACTTAATAAATCTTCAGCTCAAGAGCTACTAATCAAGGGTTCTTTCAGTGCCTACAAACTCAGATGATCTCCTAATGCCCAGCCCTTCTTTCTGATTACCTGAAAAGTGATCTGAGCTTTTTTGGTGACACCAGATTTGGGGGGGGGAGTTCGAGACAGTTCCCTGGAGACTGGAAATCAATAGCAGCAATTGTATACAAACTTTGAAACTCTTGGGTAAAACATCAGGACCCATGGGGAACATTCCTGCATTAAAGTCAGTGTTTGATTCCAAAATTTGATATCTCCAAGATGGTAAGAGAGATTTAAAGAAAACAAGACCATCACTCAAAGCCTGACAGAGGCTATTACAACATCACCTCCAACAGGCATTAACACTGAGTTTTAAACACTGAATGCTAGGGTTTGATGCAGCTCCAGGAAAGTGCTATGCTAAGCTTTGGAGAAGATGTACTAAATTTGGAATGTTGTCCAAAGAGAAAACCAGTTATATTCACCAAAATTCCATCTAATATTTTACAATGACCCTAAGACAGGCAGATTTAACAAGGGATGGCAAGTAGCCACTGATTTGACTCGAAGGTCACCTGTCAAATACAAACAGTGATCATGTACTGAGAAGCCACACAGTGTTCAACAAGTAGCACAAGGCTGAAGGGAGCTTGAAGTGTGGCTGAGGGCAACCTCCTGCCTAATGCAGAAGGAGCTCCCAGCTGGTTGTGTGCTTCTCTGCTACCAAGGACCTGATCAAGATAGCAACCAATTCTGTGTTGTAGAAGACATCCAAGGTAGGCCAACAATTCTCCTGCACTTTTTAGTATATTCATATCTCTGCAACAACCAGCTTTAACATGTCCTTATGGTATCAGCATTATCACCTAAATTTGAAATATGTCACCCAAAATGTACTCCAGGTCACTCAGACTAGGATAGATTTCCACTGCCACTCAATCTGTCCTCTGGTCAGACACTGATTCATGTCTGTTGCTCTGGCTCATATATGTCCTGTTCAGGTGCTTTCTGTACAGGTCTTGGTGCTGTAGACCCTTGTTTAAAGCAACATCAACCACAGCAAAAAACAGATGTTCTTACAGCCTTGCTTCATCTGCTTCCCACATGAACACCACAGAGCAAACCCAGGCAGAGAGCTGTTCCAGATTAGAAATGTTGAACCAGCTTGCTCTCAGACACATCCATTTAGCAATGCTAAATGCTGATGAGAAGAAAGGGGCACAGAACACACCCTTGCTGTTCAAATGCTACAGAGCTGCACATCAGAGCTGTAGGACCAGCTGAATCTTCCAGGTGCTGCCAGTGATACTGACAGCAGCACAGCAGCTCAGCACAGTCACTGCATACAAATTCCTGACTTCTTTATTGTGGAGCACCATTCAAAGTTTCTCTATGGACAAGATGATAAAGAAATGTCTTTGCAGTGGTGTCCAAGCAGCTTCCAAAATATCTTGACAGCATTCCTTTGAGGTAAAGACAGCATCACTTGCAGATGAGACACAGGGACATTAACAAACTATTTCTACTACATTTAAGAGCCTATCTTAAGACTTCAAGAATGCACAGCTTTGTAAAGCACTACTACCACAGTCTGTAATAGGCACTGCCAGAGACTGGCTGTATTGGATGTGTGCAGCACAGACTTGCTACCTTCATGTGAACCCATCAAGACTCAGCAGTTCTCCTAATCAGAGCTGGGCCCTGCTGAGTGCTCAAAAGAGAAGTTTAAAAATGACCTTTTCTAAAAATTATAGCTGAACAGACCTGGCAGCATCTCATAATAATTGTGTCTATGGAGACACAGAAACAGGATCCTGCTCTCCAGAAAAAGATTGAGCTGATCTGAGCATGACCAGATTTCTCCTGCAGCCCCATTCAAGCCACTGTGTTGAGATTGTCTCATTGCACTTGAATGCCAAGGTACTGCATAAACTTGCCCAGATGGTATTATGTCCATTCAAATGGACCATATTCATATTCTCCAAAGAGAGTGCTTTGTGGCTTGGTTTTTTTTTTTTTTTTAATTATTTTAAAAAACTGAATTCAAAGAAGAGCAATTCCTAGTGTGCTGATGATGTGCTGCCTCCTTCATGGTTCACGAGCAGTACTGGAACATGTCCGACTTGCATGAGGTAAGAGATTGGCAACCATGGCTGTTGTAGGCTGTCATCCCTTTGGTAACTCATACCTACAGAGGAATAAAACACATGTTTTAAGCAAATGGATATGAAACCTCTTGGCCAGGAGCAGTGAGACTCCTGAACCTCTGGCTACAACCCAGTGGATCGTGGCTCTAAATTATTCTGTCTAGTCATCTTCGTCCATTGATCTTGATGCCCAGCTTTTCTTCCTTGTTGCTATTGCCTCTCAGATTTTCCTTTAACTTCATGGTCTGTCACTGGTTCCCTTTCACAGTTCTTGATCCATTCACTTAGCTCCCTTACTTCTGCTACCTCTGCCATGGTGGCAGTGATTATGTGAACTGCTTCAGCCTTGTATCAAGGTGCTAACTCACAGAAATTCACAAGGCTTTGGTTGCACCATGCTGGAGTCTCTTCTGGAAATCAGGCAAGGACTTCTAAATCACGTGAATGGTTTGGCCAGTTTTACCTCTCACGTCCACTGAAAAATGTGAGTCTTTCAGTATTTCAGGCAGATATTAGTGGATGATTCAGGGAGCAGATACACATGGTTGCCAGCCATTGAGTTGAAGAAGCCCCAGAGAGAGTCAAGAGATGATAAAGTTGAGCAAAACTGAGAGTTAATCCAAAGCTTGTAACTTGCTCTCAGCTCCCCTGGGAACACACAACACACACTGAGCAATGGATTCCAAAATATTAAGAAATAAGCTAGCGTGTAAGAAAAATAAGGATCTCCTGTTGAATTAAAGAGTTAGGTCATTAATGCTTGTTCATATTACATTACTCACACTTGAGAGACAAATAACTATCTGTTGCCTCACTAACCCACATATTTATTTGAACAAATATTTCCCAAGAAGTAGGGAGAGAGAACCATTTCAACAGAAAAGTTCTATATTATGGTCTTATCATAACAAGCCACTTCACAGTATGCTGATGTGTATCGTATACAAGCATCCATTGTGAAAAGCTATTAAGTGTATCTCATTTTACAGTGCTGACATGTTGGTTCCTTCACAGAGGTCATTAGCTCACAATGGGGCCTCTCATTTCCCTATGCCTTTCTAAGGTTTTGCTATATTTCAGAATCAAACCTTAGTATGAGCATTATTAACCCGGAGGGGCATGATTGGTGCCATATAAAGTCAAATTATATAGAAATCCTGCAAGTATTCAGAATAAATTTTATTTATTTACATATATAGAAGGAAAACTACAATCTCTGAATGGAAAGGACATAGTACATGCTTAGGTCAATTTCATATGCTTAAGATGTTTAACAGAGTAGCCTTGCAAAAAGGAAAAAATACCCAATCCTAAACAAAACTACCTATTTTCCTCTAGGCTGAAAATGCTGCTTAGTCACCGGTTCCCAGGCCAACCTGTAAACAGTGCTGGACATGAGCAGTGTGTGGAGGTGAATTGCCGCCTGTATTTTGATCAAACAGATCTCTGATTGCTGCTGGAGCACCAGCATGACCCCCAGTCCAGAAAGGAGAGACATGCCAGGCACTGGTGCTGTTCCCTGTCCCCAGGCACTCCAGCAGCCCAGAGCTGTGCCAAGGGCAGAACACTGAATTCATCCTGTAGAAAACACTAGAGACAGTCAAAACCTCTGAAAAAGCAAAACAAGAAGTCTGGGGAGTAGACAGTGGCAAATGACCAGAGTACCCTCACCTGCACACTGCATATGCAGGTTTTACCATCTCTGTAACTGTCTCAAGGCCACGAGAGACTATTTGGTGGCATGTACTGACAGCCCAGGCATAAACGTACTTCCATCTTCTGGTTAAGCTCTTCATCTCAATGAGATTTGAAATCACGTCTGAGCTGGGGAATTGTGAAACAATAGTAGAAGAAAAGAAAATGGAGAGAAGAAAGAGGGGAGACAGAAGAGCAGGGGGATGGGGCTGGGGAGAAGAGGAGCTTGAGAGCTGATGGGGTGCAAGGTAGCCTTAACTGCGCACTGTATGCAGCCCATGAGAGGTACACAGTGGCTCACCTTCCAGCCCATCCCCTCCCCTCCCCTCCCCTCCCCTCTCCTCCCCTCCTCTGTCTGGCAAGCTGCTGGTACAGCATGTGCTGCCACATGAAATGTCCAAAACAGCTCATTTGTGTGGTTGATGAACATTTCAGTCACAATGCAGAATGTAGGCGGGAGAAAAAGTCCTGGCACTTGTGACTGCAGCTTGGGTGCCTGCAAGTGCTTTTTTACCCTCCTGAAAGGGCAGAGAAGTAATTAGTATGTAAATAGAGGACCTGAACAGTAATTTGAAGGAAGAGAGAGATGCTGCCTTCTCAGAGATGAACTCTGCGGATACAAAAAGAAACAACAACAACAAAAAATCTTAATTATACCAGCATCCAAAAAGCTGGGATAGTCATGTCCCACTAATGAATGTCAAAGGCCTGAGAATATTAAGTATTACACATGCAACAACTCACCTCCTGGACCTTCTTTTAACAGTAATATAGCATTGTGAATGCCTTATACTAATTCATCTTTACATTAAATATCAGTTACCAAAAAACACTATAGATTTACAGCTTCCCTCTTTTCTGTAGCAGAGAAGTAACTGCCAGGGGTTGGCTTCATCCTCGGGTGAAGCCTCCATCATATTTAAGTACAAGAAAGGTAGATGAATGAGAAAAACCTGCACTCAAGCTGAAGAAGCTGGAAGGGGCTCTCAGTGGCATTGTAATATCTGCTTCAAATGGTGGCACTGATTACCCAAAATCATCTCAGACTCTAGGGAAAGGAAAGGTACAAGTCATTGCCTTAACTCACAGCCACAATCAGAAATACATACTGACAAAAACACAGCTCAAAGGCTAATTCCCAACTGTGTTTCTGTGCAGCCCAAGTATACATTACATACATTACTACAGAACAGGTAAATCAGGCTCAAAGTGTATTTGATTTTTGTAAAACAGCTGTAAATCACATATTTAGAAGCTTTCTCTATTCCTGATAGCACAAATCACTAAAGGAAAATGCAAAGTGAACTGCCAAGCTGTTAGTTTCTGTTGGATGACAGATACTCACTCATGATACTCTGCTTGACTCAGAGAAAGAAATGAGGCTCTTGCTAGGTTCTCAGTTAAGGAATACAGCACTCAAGGAAAAAGGTCAAAAATTAAGCAGCTGTTGTACATTATATACATTACCACTTTCTTGTTTTCATTTCACAAATTATTTTATCTCCAATTAAAATTTTAAACATTTTTTTTGCAAAAAGAGTACTGTTATCAGCTGCTCTCTCCACACTATTTTACTCTGAGGTTTTCATATCTCTTCATCATAGCCATAGTCAACAACCAATTCCTTGATTCCATTTATCAGTTCTCCTACGGTGTAATTGTGTTTCTCTTCCATTAAGAGATATACAAAAAGCTTTTGTTCTCTGTCCTCCTTTGTCTTCATCCTACTTATTAAGTGCTGAGCATTTCATAGAGCACCTGAAAGATTTTCAGTGCTATAAAAAAAAGTCTCTGTAAAAATCTGACTCTCAAAATAAAAGCAACAGAAAGTGCTCAGTATTTTGAAATTAGTCAACTACTCAATAACAAATATAAGAATTCCAACAATATAAAATGACATTTGAGATGAAGAAGCATTTTTTATACATACTGCTCCAAACATAAGCGAGATGCTTGCACAGACTCTGGAACTGTAAAATGTCCACAAGGGACAAGGAATGTCTGTGTTTGGTTCTCAGAGAGAAGAAATAAGCTGTAGCAGCCTGCTGGCCACAGACCATGAAAAGCCATGACAAGACTCAAATCCCCAAGAGTAGGTATCAACCTGCTCCTAAGCAGCTTAAACCCCCTGCTTTAGAGGATGTTTTTGAGTGATTTGTCTTTCTGGAAGCATGGACACCCCTCTGACATCTATTACATTGATAAACTGGAAGAAGACTTGAAGGCAAAGAAACAGTAGAGGAAAACAAGTGATGACAGCAGCAGCTCCATAACACATAAAAACAGCAGAAGCTGCCTTAGGAGGGTGAGTGACAAAGCTGATTGGAAACCTTTAATCTCTCCAAGTCTCTCCTCCCTGAGCTAACAGGAATTCTCAGACCCTTCTGTTCCTCCCTATCTCAAGTTTTTCACTGTACAGAAAAAACAGGAATTAAGTGACTAAAACTAGCAAGACAAAAATGCATTGTGAAAAACTTCCATGACATCTGTATCAGCTTGAAAAGTTGTAGTCAAATAGTTTCAAAACTTCTAAGAAACCTTCTTCCCCCATATGCTTTGATTCAGCTCCTGAGTGGGGAATGAGCTACAAAACATGTTAAGTTTCAAAAGAGATATTTTTCCCCCCAGAAATATGGTTTTGAAGAGGGGAAGAATCAATCAGGTCTTGCAATATGCTTTCATTTGTACCCCACTTTCAAACTCTGCCTTTTTAAGGGAATTTTTAAATTTAGAGATTGAACCAGTTACTTACACTTCACAGTGTGCTTTATTTACAAAATATATAGGAATATTTAGAAAATGAAAAGTGCATTTTCAGAATGAATTGCTTCAGATTAACTCTTGGGAAATCCAATTCTGTGGATTAAAAAATTTACAATAATAGTATTATTAATAAAAAGAACAAAAGTAATTAATAAAAGTCTATTTGACCTGACATGACTTTTGGAGTAATTTCTGAAGTTAGTTTCTTTTCCACTCTATCGTTGAGACCAATTTTTTTTAACACAGTAAATCAAAAAAAGTAACTGCCAGTCACATAAGCTCATCTCACTCCAAACTTCCAAAATGTCCAAAATGAATCTGATTCAAAACAATCACTCAACCAATTCACAACAAAATTAAGACTCCCAAAGAGGCACAGATGTGAGAACTTGAATTCTCCTTATTGTATGATTTTCTCGGAGCAAAGTCCCAAGAAGCAGTGGAGCCAAATGAACTGGCTGCTTCTGCTAAAGAGGGTTTTGTTCCTGCTCACGCCTCCCTCCCTCCCTCTTCCCACTCCACCCTTGACTTTACAAGCCAGGCATGAGCCTTGCTGCCTACTCAGCCTCTGCCCAAAAGCTTCAGCTCACTAACAGTGCAAGAATAACCCCAATTTTATTCATGGATTTTAGAGCGTTTTATCAGGCCACAGAAGAGCCCAGTTAGCAAAAAAATTCCTACATGCGACTGTGAGGTCAGGAGCTGTGGGGGGAAAAGAGCTTCTTGCTGCAGGAGGGACAAGCTGTTAAACCAGCCCAAACCATACCCACTTAGATTCACTTTCATTCAGAGATTAAGGAAATCCAGCTCAATATGCTTTCATTTGCTCTGTCACTTTATGGTGGTTACCACCACCTAAGCACCATTCTAACGGAAGGATTTTTCAATAAAATGCAAAGTCTTTCAAATGAAATCCTGCCTCTTCTACATCTACAAAGATTGCTAACATTGCAGATTTATCAGGACAAAAATAATAGCAAAAGAAAGCCTTAGAAATGTGTTCAGAATACCTATATTTACGGTATCAGGTAACTATGGAATAATGTCGACTTTAAATATTAGCTGCTGTGACTTAATTCATATGCAAACACTCATAAATTATTGTCATTTAAAATTATAAATTCAGAAAGTAAACATATATTTTAGAATATATATTTCAATGAATATATAAAAATTGAAACATACAGAAGTATTTAAATCTCATCTGAAACATTTTTACTTACCTTGTGTAATTTAAGGGCTGCTGTTTAACACCCATTAAAATCTGCTCCATTAAAATCTGGGTTCTTAAGTTCTGAGAATAAACTATCATAAAGAACTGAAAATAATGACATGATTAAAAATTTCTTGTATTAGAATTTGAAAAAGTTCTATTTCTATGAACATGAAATCAACTAAAACTAAGAGCTCTTATATTCCCAAAAGCTGAACAGTGTAAGACACTAATTTTCACTGAGAGGAGCCCTCGTGTCAGCCTGAGCGCTTTATGGACAGAGCTTTTTGATACAGAGATGTTATGAGCTCACCCAAGGACTCCACGAAGGTGCATCCTGCTGTCCTTCCCTCCACAGCACTGGGACACTCCTGAAACTCCTGCTTACTTGGACACCTAAGGAGAGGAGCTATGTCCTCAATAGATGTTCCAGCATGCCTACAAATTTAAGAGATGCAGTACTTACTTTGTGGACATTTTATTCTATAATTATACTGAAAAATAAAGAAAAAACCGAATGAAAAGTCTGCATTAGCAATGCATACAGATATTTTAGCATTACATATTTACTCTACATTTACGTGTGTTCTAATGTTTATATTGAACAAAATAAAGAAATTAATGTTAAAAACTGATATACCGAAATAAATTCTCCAGACTTTGACTGCTTTGCTTATTTTCAACAACACACTAATTTCTGCTTATATGTGTAATGTGCATTCTTGCAGTATTTGGATAACACCCCACTCAAATAAAATATTTTTGTTTTAAGAAGAGCACACTTTACAGCAGGAGTTTTAACCAGAAATGAGAACCCAGATCAAAAGCAACTGCATTGGTTACAGGCAACCTATGAGGTGGAGAGAACAGAGAGATTAATCCACCGTCCAAATATAAAATTTTAACTTGAATTGATGTCAGGTTTTAACTTTGAAATAGTCATGAGTTTTTCAGCAGAAGAAAAAACTCAAGCTAAACCACAATTGGTGAGATCTCTGGCAGGCAAAGACCTCAGTTTCCTAAATCTTCTGCAAGTGCTGGTCACATCCAGGGAGGCACCACAAGAACCTTAGCTGAAAAAAACCGGCAGATTAAAGAAACCATGAAAACAACCGTAGCAGTGAGGTCCCTGCACTGTGGTGGGGTGAAGCATCCCGTAAGCATCCCCTCCAGACATTTGCCAATGTGCTGCTTAAAAGCCTACAAGAAATGAGTTTTCACATCATCATTGGGTGCCTGTTGGAACGCTTTGCATCTTAATATTCAAAAAAAATTTTTTTCTTGTGAACAAAGCTAATACCTCCCTTCCCAAAGGAAATATCAAGAACTTCTAAACATTTTTTGTTGTAGCAGAATTTTAGGCATGTGAAGGGTGAGTTCCTCCCTCAGACTTCATTTATTCTAGACCAAGAATACTCCATATTTTCTTATATGCAATTCTACCTCTTGTTTCCATCTGCCCACTTATTTTTTAAAATATTTTGCCTCAAATCACTGGCACTCAATAGAACAATTACTTTCACATCTTAAATTTAAAAATTCCTGTTAATCCTTAAGTGACTTTTACTTTTGCAATAGTAGCAAACTGCTCACCTCTGTGCAAGCAGATTTTTTTTTTCACTGCACCATAGTAGATGGGGAGAATGGCTTGCTTTCATGCACTTCCTTTTCCCTGGAGTTCAGTATTTCACATTCATACCTTGTGAACTTCAGTTTGCTTTTTTTGAATCACCTGTGCAATCTGCCAAATTATTCTGATTTCTGAGCACACTTACCAGTCTGTGAACATAGCCTGTCCATGTTGCACCACCTGCACACCTTAAACTTTGTATTCCATCAAATACACTAATGGATATTCTGAACCAGGAACATGATGTAACCTCAGAAACTGCATTAGAAAATGTTTTTTCAGATTCTCCCCCTCCCTCCCCTACCTTCCAATTTTCTGTTGGCAGTATCTTCACCATATTGTCTCAGCATGTATTTTATAGTTCACTTAGTCATACAGCAAAACCTCTGATGGCAGAATTCCTGTGCTACAGCTCTGCCTCAGTTCTGTGCTTGTATCACTGAACAATACATTTTCTCTCAGCCTAGGAGTGTAAATCCACATCTCTGAAAGTAGAAACTACACCAGTCTAAATTATCCATGACCTCATTTTTAAAACATAAATGCATCTGCCTTCAATCTCCCAAACAATGCCAGCTTTCATTGCTTATTAGCCCAGGTCTCCCACAAACACCCCTGGCACTGTTACATCACTGCTTAGCCAAGGGAAAAACACCTCAGAGTATTTCCATTGAGCTGTGACTCTCTGTCTCACAGAGCTGCACACATGCTGAGTACCCAAAACACGCTCAGTACCTCATCCAACCCATGCTTAGGTGTTCCCCTTGCACCTTTAGCTCACCTAAGCTCCAAGAGCTCACAGTTATTGCTAAAAGGAAACCCAGGTGGGCTTCCCCTGACACGGCAAAGCAGCAGATCAGGAGAGGCTGCAGGGTTGCCCAGGGCCACTGTGTCTGAATCCAGCCCATACGGGCTCCAAGTGCAATGATTAGCACAGCTATCTGTGCAGTATTAAAAGGATGTGGTGTTTGAATAACAAAATAAGTAGATGCATATTACAAAATACCTGAGTCTATCATCTTTCTAGTCTACAGATAACTTTTTATTCCAAGAACTACAGGATTCACCAGCAGGTATAGAATATAAAATATTTATTAACTTTCATGAAACAGAGTATGGCTTTTAAAAAATCTTATTGGGTCCCTCTTGAACTTTCCCTCCTTGCTCTAAGAAGGAGAATCAGTCTCTCATGAAAATTTGTGAAAATTGATAAAAAAAAATATTTAACCCAAATACAACCATCTTATAGAACACTATGTGAACTCTGGGCAACAGAAGTTAATCACTATATATGGAAATAAAACACTGCTTCTACACATATAAAGAAAATAGATAAAAAGTGGCAGAGATTATTTATCTCTATTATTAAAACTTTTTAAATATTAAGTTTTTAAATAAAAACCTTCCTAGGTGTAAATAGTACACTGCATAAAACACAGCTAAAGAAATTTAGAAGTATCCATCATTTCAAGTCCCAGACCTAGTTTAATCTACTGATATATTTCTCCTGTGGATTCATGAGCTGATCTTGCTTTCAAACAAACCACCCGTCAGAAGGAAGAAAGACGTATTTTTCAATGTTTTAATTTTTCAACTTTTCAGAATTTTTTAAATTTTAGCAAACATCTTTCAAAAGCATATTCCAATATAAGCTTGAAGAAAAAAATCCTGCCTCTGTCAAAATAATTTGCAAACTTTATTAGATTTTTAAAAGCCTGATTACAGGACAAAACATGCATTACGCATTTTGCTAAAATTCCAAAAACAATTGCAGAATTTAATAATATTTAAAGGCTCATATCCATAATAAATACCACCAGCTTAAAAGCAGCCTGGAATTTTTCAAGAGTTTTAGTATCTGAAAAATGCAAATGTTCTACATACTGTTGTTCTTTTAGAAGTCTGACATTACGTTGCAATGGTTAAAGTAAGAAACAGGTCAGCTGAAGACTAAAGAAAATCCCTGTCTTTTGAGGAGATCTACACTTAGTTATACAATACTGCTCTGGAAACAGTCTGTCACCAAAGGCTTGGCAATTGGCATCCGCTTAAAACATACTCTGCCTCTAACATTCTTCAAAGGATTAAACCATAATTGATTCTGGCAATACACATGGTAAGCATGATGTGTAGGGGGTTGCCAGTGGACATGGGGCCCTTACATAAAGGGCTGTTTTCTTTGTTTAAAATGGAAAAAAGAGTGGGAGGTGTGGAGAACAGTGAAATACAAAATGAGTCAGAATAATAAACCATATTTTTTGAATCAGATTTCAACAACCACACATGCAAAAAGAAGGCTTCAAAGGTGGCAGAGCTTCTGAATTGCTGAGACAGTTCACATATTCTTAGTTCCATAAAAAAAGATAGAAGCTACAGTTATGTACATCCTTCTAACCACTCCAGGAGTATTGCAAGTTGAACTCCAGAGAAGCCACTGGCATCAGTCTGAAAGTGACGGGGAACGGATTGATCGTGCACTGGCTGGACTGTTAGAGAAAACAAAGGGATCCTTTTCCTTTTCTTTAGCATCATGTTTATGTTTATGTTTATGCTTATGCTTGTGTTTCTTCTTCTTTTTCTTGTGCTCATGGTGGTGATGGTGATGGTGATCGCTGTGTTTTGAGGAGTTTGATTCTTTGCTAAACACAGAGAGTGGAGCTGCTGAGACAGGGTGCATGGTTATCTCTCCCGCAGACTGTTCCTTACCTGAAAGAATGGACACGGTGGGATTAGCAAATGCTTAACTTGCATTGTTTCCAAACATTAGGAATTCGGAAATATTAGATAAAACCGACATTATCATTTAAACATAAAATCATGGAATCTGCTACAATGCTTGTACCATTTAGCTTTAGAGAAGGTTCTGAACATGCCATTAAAGTTCCCACACGACTGACAATTTGTAGGGATGGTCCTTCCTTCCTCAACAGCATAAAAGTATCCCGGACAATTAGGAACTGTAAAGAGCCCTAAGAAACTTTAAGTCATACTAGCTTCCTGAAATTCATTTTTAAATAGATTAGGAAGGCCACTGTACCCTGAATAATGCAAATATAACTGCTTGTGAAAATTCTGATAAAAAGAGCAAGACTGGCATAATAAAGTGCATTTTTGGGATGTGAACTCTTTCTAGCTGGGAGGCAAAGCTCCCCACAAGAACATACAAACATTTTGATAGTGGAAAACTAAACTGATTTTTCTAAAAATTGCCTCATACAACCAATTTAGCCTATTTGAAAGATTATGCAAGGATTTTTTTCTTAAACAAAACCAATACCAATAAAGACAATTACACCATCTTTATCAGTATGTATTTCACAAGTACACTAGAACTAGTTATATATTGAGCAAGCCTGATATCTGAACCTGAGGAAGGAGATATGATCCATGACATCTCAATTCAGGAATGACTTTCTCATTCTCTCTTTGGCTAATTTAATATTTCATTATTTCAGACAGACTGCAATAGCTTCAACAGTAGAGATTAAAGGGCATTATTCTAAGGATACCTTTGTTGAAGAGTGGAAACACTTGGAAGGTAGGAACACACAGATTCCTTTAGGCAGAAACTGAATCAAATCACTCACATTGCAAGGATGCCTTACAACTACATAAATGTAGAAAAGCACCAGCAGATTTTTGAAGGCAACTAATCCTCTAAGTATTACTTAAAATCGTTTTTCTTCATTGCTACTTTAAATATGGGGGTTTTTCCCACCCAGGTTTTGGTGAAAGGATCCCAATTAATTAACAAGAAATGATGCTATTTGATGTTACTATGCAATTATCTTTTTCTGTATATTTGAAAACACATTTCCCAGTACATATTTTTGTTTGGCTGGTTGGTTGTGTAACTCTACAGACAAGAATGATTTGTCCATGGTAATGATTCCTGGAAGTCTAAAGAGACAGCTCCTTGTACTATGACAAGCAAGTATTGAGAACAATTTCCATGCAATCTTTCTAGCCTCATCTGAAAGACTGAGAACAGACTCAATCATGCATATATACAGGAAAAATTCTAGATTTTCCTATATATATATGCATACATATATGTACAGCTGTTCTGAGTTTTGTTTGTTTACAAATATGTCTGGAAAAAACAACATCTACATCTATATGAAGTGTTTCGAAGTCAGAATAGAAACAGAAGAAAAATTTTTAGTGAGGATAATCAATAACTTACTATGGGACATAGTGGCATTTCTACTGCTTGAAGTCTTAAGCAGCAAAATGATGTCTTTCTAGAAATATGTTTGGTCTTAACCACAAGACAGGAAAAAGGTGCAATATAATACTCTGTTGAGGTTATGAAGGAGGCTAGTCTGAAGTACAATAGTTTCCTATAATCTTCAAATATGTATCTGTAAACTTGAATTACATATCTCTAATAGAAAACTATTTTAGAAGGCTTTAATTTTTATTTAATCAGAACTAAGCAGCAGTAAGCTCATGTTACCAATGCAAAAATTTATTATTAGAACTCACAACTTTACTTTTTTATGTATCTTATGGCAGGTAAAGGAGATGCACACCAATTCCAACTTCTACTTGCTGACTTCGATGTGCACCTACTACCATTTTTTTACACTGCTGTCTAGAGCCATTCTCAACAATGAAGACAGTGTGCAAGTACACTGCATTTGATGCAAAAAAGTACAAGACTGCTTTACTATGTAACTATTTCCAGTTATACTTCTAAAAGGCATTTCTCCCATATCTAAACCTATCCCCATAACCTAAGCTTCTTCCTCTAAAGCATTCACTGTTTAGACAACTTTATTTAGCAGCTGCAAGGATACAAAGCCAGCCATTAAACAGATGACACAATGGTGAAAAAATGAGTGTATCTGGCTCAGGCCATCAGAAAAGGAAAGGGTGGAGGCTCTATCTCAGAAAACCAAAGCAGGCAGTATTTGATGCTGTTATAATAGGCTGCAGTAGTTACAGGTGAACTGTGGCAGTGACAGAAACAGAGCTCCTAGAAACACAGAAATAAAGGTCTTGGCAAAAAGCCTGAAGACCACTGGTTGGTTATATAGAAAATGTACACAAGATGACCTAAAGTACAGAAGACATTCTCATGTGTTCTCAAGCTACAGGCACATGATACATTAAAATACACATGGCAAACTCAAGACAACTTCAAATAGAAGAAAAAAAACCCCACACAACATGGGACAAACTCTTAAAACTTCTCAGCTCCATTAATTCCAAATTGTGGAGTTATTTTTATATGGAAAGTAAACCTGTAAGTCTAGACTCTACATTTGTAACAACCTCAAAGCAAAGCTGAGCCTCTGAACTTAAAAAATTGTAACCAGAACTGGTATAAAAACACTGCTGCATGGATGATGCAGCAGTAGTGTCAAGTGAAGACGGAGGATGCAACCAAACAGACTCTCCTGACTCTGCTACATGACCTGCCACTTGTGGTAATTTCCTGCAGTTTACTGAACTACCAGCTCTGCTAAGGCAACAGTCTCTGTTATCACCTCATTACTTATTTCAGGTGTGTTACTAAAAAAATGTGTTTGTTAAAGCACTTAAACACCATTGACTGGGGTAAGTTAGGGAGCAAATACAACAGTAGTTTAAGCCAACAGGACCAAAGTGGTGGTGGTGACCACCTAGAGAGGCAGTAATATCTTCAGGAAAGGGAAAAACAGGATCCAACTGCAACTCAAGGGCTACTGACACTTAAGGAGACAGTCAACATTGGTAATATGGAAAAGACATCACTAAGAAATTAAAGAATGTCATTACAAAAATCTGCTTCTACTGAGCCAGCAATAGGAGTACATACACAATTTCTTCATAGAGTCACAATAGTGACTCTAGTCTCTTGGGTTTTTAAATGCAAAAATAAAAGCTATCCAGAAATTTCCTCCTACTGTTAAAGAGTGCTCTGAATTCAAGAATCAAATATATTGATCCTGGATGATGGCTCCAAAAGATTGATCACAAACTACTGAATTCAGCTGTGTGCCAAAATGGACAGACCTAAAAAAGCTCTATCAAAAATGTTACAGATCTCCATGCATAAAATTCAGTGTTGAACCTACTGAACCTTTTTCTTCTTCCTTTTAATTAGTATCTACTTAAAGCCTATGCCAGGAACATGGCACGTGTAGTTATGGAAAGCAAGGCTAAATAGAAATTGCCTCACAGGGCAGTATAATCATCCTTTTATCAATGGGGGAAGCAGGACTGATGCAAAGAGACACAGAGCACTCCCTATTCCTGCAGGGAACCCACTTCTTCCTGGCACAGAGAGCAGGACTGAAACCCGGGTTTCACAAAACACAGAAACACACAATAAGTGGAGGGCCAGCCCAGGAGCTGCTTCTGAAGTGGTCAGTAGCATTCCTAGGAAGAAAATGTGCATACATGTGTCTATCCACATGGATCTACTCCTGTTTAGGATGTGGAGATTCCAATGTAATTGTTGGGTTTGTGGTGTTCCAGCTAGCTGGGTAGGTGCTTAAAATGAGACAGAATTATGATCCCATGCGAGAAAGATCAGAATATTTGTCTACCATTTGCACCAGGGACAAATACAAATGCTGTCGACGTCATGAGAGAGAATAAAATATGAAAACATAGATCTTGTAAATTAAAGGGATTTGGATCCTGATAAGCTTTAAAGTAACATTTGTTGTCATAACAGAAATTGCTGTCAGATAATTCTAAAACCCTGTTCAATTAAGTTTTAGTGCTCATTGCTGCATTAACATTGAACTATATGGGTAGAATGTTTCACCTATTTTTCTTGTATTTTGTTTTTGAACTTCTGCAGTATGAAAACCTGTAACTTGAGACTTTAACATACCAACAGGCTGTTGTGAACCTTTCCTGTGGTCCCTCCTATGTTTCTGATTTTGTGTGAAGAAAGTGGGATGCCACAAACTTACAGCCTGTTTCTTTGCATGGCCAATGACTGTAAAACAGCTGGCTGATACAGGATTTTTACAAACTGACACTTGTTTGATATTACCCCATTTGCACCCTAATTTACTGAAACATCAGAGAGGGAGAAGACAAGTTCACAAATCACAGTGAAGTCTGAAGCCCGTGGGACCTGAGGACAGGCTGGTGCTGCAGCACCTGAGATGGACAGGCTCTGGGAAGAGGGGGATGTCGATACAAGGGCCCAAGCACTTCACATGTCTCTCCCAGAACCCAAAGAAAGCTCACCAATGAGAAAGGTAATGCTCTCTCTTTGCAGTGCAGTTGACCTGCATCTGTGGCTAGCATTTTCTCTAAAGAGAAAACATTCAGAAAATGGAAAATACCATAAAAACAGCTTCAAAATTACCCTGTTTTTCCTTATTTCTTCGTTTCTTTTTAGTGTTACTCTGGTAACATCCAAGACACACTATTTTTTAATTTAATGCTGTGTTTATGCATCTGTTGAACCACCAAGAAAGTACATAGAAAGTTACCAAGCATAAATGATTTCAGGTTTCCAGAATGCAATGTCCTGTAATTAGTCTAAAGAACCAGAATTTTCAAATTATACATCTCTGAAAAAGGTTATCAATTTTCTCTCTAGGAGAGTGCTCTTTTAAGGTCCATGGGACAAAAATTAAAGTTCATGGGTGAAAAACAAAGGTCTAGTTAAAAAAAAATAAAACCAGCCAAAGGTTTTCTGAAGATATGCTAAGCAAATCAGTTAATTTGGAACAAACACAAACATTTTAACTAGTTCCAATTTACAGATTCATTTGACTTCAATTTTTTAGTGGGATTTAAAACCAGACAGACAATTTCTTATACCTATACCAAAGGTAAAACTAAAGTATTGTATAGACAAATTGGTGTTTTAACTAAAATACATTTTTTACTGCTAAAAAGTTTGATTTCCTCATCTGACTTTCATTTAACAACTACATTGCCTTATACATACACTAAATGATATCTTAACAGTGGTGTTATTTTTACTACCTTTATTTTAATATTCTAGAACATTCTAGTGAAATCACTGTTTTTGAAAGAAAGAACATCCAAATCAGGAAGCCGATTCAGAATACTTTGTGTGTCTCTATCAGTTTCAGGCAGTACACTTGAAAACTTGCTAGCCTTATTCATCCTCTAGATTTGAGAGTTATTTGTTTTCTCAGAGACAGTCACAGCTACAGTATAATGGTTTTTTTATTGAATCATGGAGTTGACACACCGCTGCCACACACTGATGCAATTCTCATTTCTGTTGTCACTATCTGCAGGGCTTGTGTTTCTATTAAAGCTGCTTTCTTTACTTTAGAGTAAAGCACTGGAAAACACCATTCCTTGTGAAGTGTACTATCAACCACATACTATTTCAGTGAGGCAAATTTATCTACAAAGCTCAAAGCCTACAAGCTACCACTTTGGAAACAGTTATATCTTGAGTAATAAAGTGTAACAGATACTGTTCTAATATTTTATGTTATTAAAAGGCATTCTAACAGAACAGTTTTAACAACTTTTACCTCCTTAGAAAGTAAAGCAAAAAGCCATCATTGTCAGTGGTGTCCTCGAATTCAAGCAGTGTTCATTTATATATTTGTCTGTGTGCTGATGTTTTCATAGCACTTTTTGGCAGAGAGCCACTAAGGGCTGGACCTTGAGGTACTGGTGCACTTACAGCTAACTGCAGAAGACTGGGCTTCTCATACAGTTTGGACTGAATTCCTATTTACTCCTGCAACCAAACTCCAGATGCAGTGATTTGCACCCCAGGCTTGGATCTGCTGCTGTAAATGTACTGTTTGAATATAATAACTACAGTAGTTTACCTCTACACTTTACTGCAGCATATGCAGAATGACCGGTTTCAAAATGTTTCAGAAAAAAAGTCAATCCAGATAAACCATAATTTCCTGAAAGTGCAGTGACTGTGATAAACAAGACCACAATCTGATCAACATTATGACTGTGGTCACGACCTCCAAAATTTCATCTACACAGTAAACAGAGCAACCACAAAGCCAGCAGTGGCAATTTCCAATTTGACTATCCCGGAAAACTGCAAAAGAATTAACAGAATAGCCAAGGAATCTGTTTGATCTGAGTCTGAGTACTCAGGATGTCCTCAAAGCCCACTACCTCTGAATGTCATCAGAAAAAGAACTGCCAGTGCACAAAGACAACGTCACTGTATTTTATTTTTCTTCCCTTTGCAGAAACAAAGAGAGAATTGGATGCTGCTTTTTATCAACTTTCAAACCATAAAAACTAGTTGGAAAAAGTTCAATTAAGTGCTCATCAGTGATGAGGTATAATGACATGCAACTTCACTGGCAGATCATCCAGCCTACAGCCAGGCATTTATTTTGGAAGCAGAGAAGACCAGGCCAATCAAAAACCACTGACAGATACAGCAGAACCTTTTAAAGGTTACTTCTGACACACTGTACTTTCAGATGAGTGAAATATTAAAGAACTGTACCTTTCTCTGATTTCACTGAAGTCAACAAAGCAAGACAAGTCACCTTACAGCCTGAGAGATCAAACCTGTTGCTTACACAAAATCTCATAGTGAAAAGTCTTTTATCTTAAGATTTAAGTGAAGGGAGTGTTCCTAATATTCTTGATAATTAATAGCAAATAAAATATGTTCTCACATTAGAAATGTAACCTTGCACAGCCTTGGAGGTTCAAAGGAGGCTACCAAGTTTCCAGCCCTAAGGGCAGATGGGTAATCATCACAACAGCATTCTTTAGACAATTCACAACTAATGTTTTGTTTGCTTTAATAATTTCTTGATAAAATTATTAGATTCCCCTACAACTACCAGAGTCCACAGTTTTACTATCATAGTCAGACTGCTTTAGTAGGATTTAAACAATTTATTTTCTGTATGAACTGGGACAGGTGCTGTAATTACAACACTGAAACCCGTAATCCAGCACAAGTTTTATTAGAAAACTTGTTTTATTGTTTCAGCCTTAAGATTTCACATCCATGGGCAGAGCCATGCAAAAACATTCTCACCCTCATGTCCCTCCCCCCATCCCCCAAACTTTTAAAGAAAAATAATATTTTCCTGGTGTTAGGGGCGTTACATCAGCTTGACCAAATCTAAATCATCATTTGGGGTGGTCTGGGAAATGGAAAAAAAAACCCAAAACAACCCAACAATCCAGAAAAAAAACCACAAATCCGACAGGACCCAACTTGAACTTCCTCCTGGCAGCTGCTTTTCACATGCTGTGTTCAGCTGATGACCTAACACTTCATGTGACACGCAGGGACAGAGCCCACAGCTGGGGGAGGAAAACAGAGCCCACAGCTGGGGGAGGAAAACTGCGGGTGGACCAAGAGCTCACTCCTTCCAATTAGGAATCAGAACTGAGGCAGATTTCCTAACAAGACACTGAGACCATTTCAGAACCTCCTGTCAATCTATTTCACAATAATCACTCCCTGAAATGCACCCATCCTCCATCATTGTTGTAAAACCTCACAGGCTCTGGGATTCCTTTGTAACAGAACACTCTTCCTATGTGTGAACAATTTTATTTATGTATGCTTTTATTTTTCCCCATCTGTTTCTTCTCAGCAGTATACCATTTCCTAAAGATTGAACTATCTTTATTTACCCCGTCTGTAATTCATACATTTCTGCTTCTAAGAAAAATGACATGAATAAGAAACAGGTGAAATTTTAGAAGCAAAAAACATGTGAAGTGGAACTGTTTCTAAGCGCACAAACCAAAAAAGAAAAGAATAAAATAATCTCAAGTGTTTCAAAATAGTGCTTTTCAAAGGCTTACTATTTAAAATGAATTCTGGTGCAAAACCTGGCATTTGTCTCATTTATTACCTAGGAAAGAAAATGTATTACAGTGTGCTGAACGTCTAAACAACAGAGGTAAGAAGGTCATTCAGGACACAAGTGAGACTTGAAGTAGCTTGTGTCTGCTGTGGGTCTCTAAAAGCACCAGTTAAGTGGCCACTGCTCCACTCTTGGTCAGACTTTACCCTTCCTGACCTGCAGCACAAACTTAATCCGCAACAGTCCCAGAGCACAGAGCTGGTGCACAGAGGGTCCCCTAGGTCCTGTTTGTGAGGTATTTGGCAGAGTTTTGTTTATGACTTTATATTCCATACAGTGTGTAAATCTAGTGATAAATTGGTGCAAAATATCATGTAAGAGTTATAAATATCAATCCTCAGCAGATCAGCTTTGCACTTGCATGCCCTGGATGCAGCATTCTTTGCCATAACAGAAAATGTAATGGTTGACCATAAGATTGAGAACAAAATTCAAAGCAGCTCTGAGAAGTTTAAGCTAAAGCTTTGCACATACAGGCTCCTAAGTTCATGAGAGTAACTTATATGCAGCCTGCTCCTTTACCCTGTTGAAGTAAGTCAAAAAGCTGTGGGTTTTGCTACTCTAGATACCTAATAGCAAAGCTGTCCTGGTGGAGTTGGCTGTAGGCACACATCATTAACTGAAGGCCATCTGAAATCCAGAATCTAGACTTCCCTGTGTTTTAATGTCCCTATATGACCTTAATTTCTTAGATGAGAAGTGACAGCAATTACCTTTTATTAAAAAAAAAAAATCAAAAGAAAGAAATAAACTCCTTTAGTGGCTAGAGTATCTGCCAAGGAAGGAAAAATGTTACGTCCAAGGCTCATAATGGAATATGAGCCTCCAGCTTCTGCACCACTGGCACCAAGGCACCAAGCTCAGCAGGATCCTCGGAGTAGCAGCATCCACCAGCCCTTCTCTAAAATGGGACCACTAAACTGCCTGGTCACAGAGAAAGCAGATAAGGTCACCTGTCAGCATAGCTCAGGACCTAGGGCAAGTCAAGATGGAACCAACGTTCCAGATCCTGCTGCTAAGGTCTATTTCTGTTTTACACCAGGCAGTCGCTGGATAAAAACAGAAAAACAAGCAAGAGGGTAATTACTCTGAAATCTAAAGCCAAAAACTTCACTTTTACACAATACAGTACTGCGACCTTAACATCCTGTTCTGAATCTGTATGGAAGATTCCTCAAAATGCTCGGTACATTGTCACACGACCTCAGCTTTGCTGCACATTCTAGAACTGAACTTCAGAGACGTTAAAACATATTGAGAAAATGAGACAAACCACTGAATTTCTTGGCTAGTGACAGAGAAACAAAGAAGGTGGAAGTTCAACCTGCTTTAAAGCTTCTAAGAAACACTATGCCTTGAGAATAATTTTGTCAAGTATTGTATTAAAAAAGATACTAAGAGAAGTAGTAAAAGAAAGGAAGTGCTTGAAATAAAACAATTTTACTCACAGATGCAATTTTTTCAACTTTGGAAAATCCTTCTAAATACATTTGAGGCTTGTATGTTTTTATATTTGAGTTTTTTTTTTTTTTTTTTACCTGAGGAGTCTTGCTATTTTTTTAACCTTCAAAATTATAATTTTTTAAATGACAATGGCAATAAACATTTTACTTAATTACTTATGGGATTCTACTTAAACTTTGTGCCCTTTTATTCATTTCTTAGCTTTTCACTTTAATAAACATGATTTATATTTGTCTTACTTATATATGTGTGAAAATACACATGTATATACTTATCTATGCATCTACTTAAACCTTAAGAAATGTTCTTATGCACCCTTTCTGCAGTTCCTGGAATTCCAGTAACATTTAACAATTACCAACACTGTATGTATGGAAATAAACAGTAGCAAAAAACACCTCACAACTGAAGTAGTTAAAAAAATACAAACACCTTGCCTATAAAGTTACTCATACCTGGTGTGGATGGTCTCTCCAGCATATTCAAATGATGGTAAATGAAGGCTTGGCTGTCATGAACTGTGTCCATATCAATTTCCTCTTCCTCTTGAGAGTTTGAGAACTAAGATATCAGGAAAGAAAATAAGCAGATGCTAATAATTCATAAAAACATTACTAAACAGAATTTAAAATATTTTAGTTTTGAGGTAAACTGGGGGTGAGAGGGAAAGGAAGTGATATCTACCACTGCAAAGGAATAAAAATTCAATAAAATTAAAAAGGGTCAGTGTCTTTCCTTCTTTCTAATTTACTGTGAAGCTGTGTGAACAAGAGCATTATCTGTCAACTTTAGCTCTTGCCAGCCAATAAGGAATCCGATAGGAAATGATTTTGCCAAAGTAAGCATAACAACTGCTGTACATATATCCACAGCATGCCTTTTGTTTCAACACAGCTTCAAGGGAAGCCAGCAGATGCCACTGCTGTCATTCTGAACACCCTACACATTGTGCAAGTTGAATTTCCATTTCTTACTCTGATTTTGAGTTTGACTTTACTGTCTTCATTCTTCTCTAGTATTTGCCCTGGCTCCAATGGAGACCCGAGTGGCATATCAGCCTTCCTCTTCACCCCCTGCTGATGACCAGAAATGCTGGATGCTGTTTCCTTAATAAGATGATCATCCTCCTGAAGCAGCATTAAAAGATCAAAATTAGAAGATAGCAAGATCCATGTTTCAGAGAAAGCGACCTGATAACTGAAAAATCTTCTGAGTAAAGTGGGTGATTTGAACAAAGTTTTCTCTGTAGCTCTGGCAAGAAGTATTTTCTAAAACCCTGTATGGATTTGTGCCAACCACTCCTACAAACATAGTTTCTCTTTACTTCTATGCCTGCTCCCTCTGCATATCTAGCATTGGCATCTTTTCTGTCGCTTCTCACAATCATAGTACTGTTGGTGTGCAACAACATTTGCTGCTCCTGAATAGCATGTCTATAAATCTGTGCCTTACAGACTCTCCTCAGGACAAATCTCAGTTGAAAAACTGTGATAGCCTCTGATCTACACATGGGATTTAGCTAAATCTTCTTTTAGTTTGTTTTAAAAGCTAACGCTTACTTTACTTAGTACAAATTATAATGAGTACTTATAATTTCTTTTTATTTTACAACAATATTTATTAAAAAAGAATAAAACTGTTTTGTAATTTACTGCTTACATTATAAAAAAATAACAAGGTCAAAGAAACAGAAAAATAAGAGAGTCTCCTAAGTTACGCATATAGTAATGAAAACAGGACATAGGTGTTTCAACAAGTCCAACAGACAAAATTTAGAAGGGAAAATAAAGCATCCACAGAAGCAAACATAATTAAAAGCTCACTAAAAACTATAAAAGGCATATATACCATAGACTCTCAAGGGCATATACTGTTCCCCTGAACTGCTCTTCTCCCGTCCTACAAAGGGCACTCTAGCCCCACAAACAATTCAAGTTCTGTTTTACAAAGTGGGTAACTTTTATCATCCTCAGCAGCTTCAGTGGCACCACTCTATCAGTACTGATTTTAACATGTTTATGCTCTCAATGTATGTCTACTTTAAAGAATCTAGTTAATCTGATAAATTCTATCACCTGTTTACTCTTTTTCCTCCTCAAATATGCATTTCCCTTTTTTGATCCCTATTACTTTGTCCAAGGCACTGCTATTGTGAAACACTTCTGGATTAACTCTGTCTGACATAAGAGGCAGTCTCTATTTTATACTACTGGAAAATCAGTTCCCTGAATTTTGGGGAAGTTACAGTGGAAATGGTAGCCTTAAGGTAAGGGGTAGGAGAATGAAGATGAGGAACAGGAGAAGATACAAGGGATGAAGTATGAACTGAGGCTTACACCAGTGCTGTATTTCCACATCTGTGCAAGCCAGTACGCTGCTAAATGAAGCAGCCTCATCTACACACGGTTCTGTCCTGGGGTGCCACAAGCATTTTTACAACTATGTGACAAACTGGCTCAGGAAACTGAAATGTCTTTTCATAAAAAGATACTGTTCAACCAGATCCTCCCTGATCCAGCTCACTATTGCAGCAACCACTACTATGCTAGCACAAGGGAAAGGAAAGTTTAGAAAAAGAAGAGTTAAGAGGAAATCTTCTGGTAGTCTGGCTGCAAAAAAAGTTTGGGTG
Organism: Anomalospiza imberbis; assembly: GCF_031753505.1. Classification (NCBI taxonomy): domain Eukaryota; kingdom Metazoa; phylum Chordata; class Aves; order Passeriformes; family Viduidae; genus Anomalospiza; species Anomalospiza imberbis. The sequence continues at coordinate 13,671,245 of NC_089681.1, read as the reverse complement.
TTCACTGAACTGCAGCCTAAAAACCTGCCAACAAAATGCCTCCTGCTATTTAATTCTATTGATTAGGTGCAGCAAATTAGGACTTACTACATGATCTGTAAATATGCAGGACAGGTCTAACAATATCTGACTCTACCAGCATTTTCTCCCCCTGCTGGAAAGGGCCTGCAGGGTACTGTTAATTAGTATTCTCAGCATACTTCTCAATAAAAACTATTCAGGCATTAACTATGGGATCGATAAAGTAAGAGTAAACCATCCTACTCAAAAGGGTGGAAAGAGTTTCAAACATGTTAATCACATGCTGGTTTTGAAACCGTTAAGAAAAAATTACTTATTATTTCCATGTCTGTTGATTATATTCCCCCTCACAATTAAATCTGTCCAACAAAAATACTTGCAGTGGCAGTTATTCTTGAGGAAAGCATGACCTTAAAAGTTTATAAAAAATTATGTTCTAACTACACAATGGAATATGTGTTAGGACTGAAGCCTCTGAATCCAGGAAGATACCAAACTGAATGCATGCCATTTCTTCAGAAGTTGTTACAAATCCTTCAGAGCACAATACTAAAATGTCAGATTCAGATGTTCAATGTATATGTGTTAAAACTTCAACTTTCAGATCACTTTAAGTTGTTTATAATAAGGAGTATCTATGTATTTTAAGATGCAATAGATTTACTGATAAAAGGGCTTGTTTGGAAAATTGGATAACTTGCCCATAAGAAATAGTCTCTTAAAAAAAGCTTTCATCACAGCATCAAACATTTCTGTGAATCACTTCGTATCTCATATGCAATATATAAAGTTTCGTAAAGAACAGAAATGATGAGACTTAAAAAAAAAAAAAAAAAGAAAAAGCATGCATATGCAATGCAAAACAGTTAAAAATGTCCAAAAAGTCATGGTATATGCCAGCTTTTCAAGTGGACAGAATAAAGAGCAATGAGTTCAGAAGGTAAAGCATGAGAGGCTTGAGCACAATACAAACTTCAATCAGCAGCCCATGCAAGAACTCGGAGGCAGCTGAATAGGATGGATGCAGATGGTTTGTGCTTACGGTGTTCTGAAATCCTACTGGCTGCCCGTGATTGTTAGAACTGTTCACAGGTTCCTGATTATTTGCAACTGATTCGGGGATAATCGTTGGATTGAGTACAGCCTTCTTTTCTTTCAGGTTAAGAACAAGTCCAAGCTCTGGTAATGGTAAACAGGAAGGTCTGCTGAGGCCAAAGAGTGTGAAATAGAGGTCCACAGCACCACATCGTAATCTCCAGTCATGTGAAGTTCCTAAAATACAAAAGAAATTGTTAATACAGAGATAAAATCTCCTCCTCTCCCACAAATATATAGTTTAAGTAATCCAGGCCCAGCAGAGTATGACATTTTCTGTGCTTAAGATACACTTCCTTCATTATTCCTGCCTCTTATTAGCTCTTACTCATTTGTTTTCTTTTCAAACTTTCCTGTTTAAAAGGAAGACTTTAAGTTTCCTGGGTTGTAAGTTAGATATGTTTAGTAGAACAAGACTGGAAAAGTAAATTCTATAATAACATAATGAAAAATAAAAGAAAAATAACCACACCCATATGCTTTTATTTTTCAAGTTGGACTCTTAAGTTTTTCTACTGGACTAGTAAATAGAAGACTTTGTTACCAATCTGGCTTCCTGTATCAATGGATTTGGTTGCATTTGCCTATTCCATAAAATATAGTAAGAGCTTTAAGCATGACTAAGATCTTTACTCTCTGGGAACTGCACTGATAAGAGAAATGCACAAGCGTGCCTTTTAACATCATTACTATGTATGTACTCCACTGAATACTCAATACTTTAATTTGTATTCATACTCAAAATATGTATTCTTAATACACAAAGCAATTCTTTATTTTTTTATTATTTTTCATTACTGCTTTAGTATCTTCATGCACAAATGGTCTAAGCACGTTCAGCAGCAATCATAACAGAAAGACATTTAACATCTGGTGCAATGCTGCAAATACAGCAGTTCTGGTGTTAACTCAGCCCAGCTCTTGACTGATTGCAAGTTTATTGAACATATTGTTCCCCAGCAGGAATTGAACTATATCTGGTAAACAAGACACAGATGTACCAACTGCCATATTCATGTGGCTGTGCAAGACTTAGCACAAAATAAAATTACAAGATCTATCCCTGTAAATAGTAGTTTTATGGGGCCAAAATAGTGTTTGGAGTAAGCCTAGCTTATTCTTACCAGTTACAAATTACCAGTTACACTTACCCAGTTACAAATGAAAGCAACATGAATATTAATCTGGACATTTCTAACATTAAAATACTCCCCAGAGAATGACACATTCAAAAATATTAATTTTAGAACTATTATGATATTATCAATTTAATTCAGATTAACACAGAAAAAAAACCATTACATATATCAATCAGAGTCTGTTTCCATTACATGTGCTTATGTTAAAAGAAAGTAACTCATGATTCTAAAATCATGCATCTTTAAACCTGGCTACTAGCTTGTCACACATCAACAATTTTTTTCAAGGCACCCTGGAATGCCACATTTATTCCTTACAGAAAATTAACTGAAACATTATGTCATCTTGAGGCATAGAAATTTAGGTGCTCAAAGCTCCATGAACCTTAATAAGAATGTATACCCTATTTGTTACTTGCAAAAAGAGGTAATGCTTGTAACACTGCACATACTCTTCTCCCATGAAAAAGCAAAAACAAATTCTCCGATGGGAACATCAAAATTGTTTATTTTCTGTGTCTGACACTTGGCAATTCCTATGAAACTGAACTACTAGTAGTCTCCCCACTTCAACCCCTGGAGTGTATTTGTAAACTTTTAAACACTGAATATAATGACACACAGAGAACAGAAAGCCTGCAATGACCTAAAAGAGCTACATAAATGTTTATATGTAATCTGTGTAGCAATGTGCCAGATGTTAAAGGGCAGTTTGTCAGGACTGGATAAACTGCTTCAGTAATGAAAAACAGGTCAATGGTAAAGATGCAAGCCCTTCTCTCACTGGGATCTTTCGTAATCTCACAAGGCAAATTGAGTTTTAGGTCTATAATGCACCTCCAAAAAGCTCATTTAAATTGTCTGTATCAATGCTGTCCTCTCATATTCCCCGAGAGTTTAGAAAAAGAGGACAAAAAGAGACCATCTAATGTAAAGCAAACTCTTAAGTGTAACACAGACGCCGTTATTTGAGGAAATACTTGCTTTGAACAATTTTGAACATTCAAAGTATGATTCTGTGCAGAAGAACATCAAAGCACACTACATTAGTAACCAGAAGAATTAAAAACAAGGTTTGGTAGCCTATGTCACAAAGAGTGTTCTGGAGTACATAGATTATATTCAGCTTCTGAGACTGGATTTTCCATTTCTAAGTACTGAAACTAAGGGAGCTCTCGGCATATTCTGAAGCACGTTTTTAATATTTATTTCATAAAACCCCACAATAAAACCCTAACATAACAAAAAACCAAGCAAAGCAAAAAACCTAACCTGAATTCATCAGTTTCCAAAGCTGATCTACCAAAGCTTCATTACATAAGGGGGACTCCATATTCTTGGTGAAAGGTGGATTCTTAGTCAGCATATCCAAAATCTTATGCCTGAAAGAAACACAAAAATAATCTTTATTAAATCCAAAAGAAAAACCCTGAAGTTTGCAATATTCTTACAAACTTATTAAACTTACATGATTAGTTCCAAATTTTTAACCAAAGTTTTATGCCTTGAGTTCTTCCTTCTGTCCACAAAATGCATAGACACAGATTTACCATCAGCAATATAACTTGGAGATAAAAAGTAAGGTGCAAAGCAGTAGGATGTTTTTAGATGTAACTGTCAACAGTTGTAGGCTACATTAAGCTCTTCTGTTTAGTCATGATCTATTTTTGCACAGATTTGGAAGTTTACCAAGAAGATGCAACACTGGCAAATAAACTCCTTACATACTGATACTGCAAATGTTTATGACTGATACAAAATGGCAGGGCCAAAAAACAGTGACTTGCACATTTTCCTGGAAACAAACACTGCCACCTCTTAAGTTACATTGGTTTCTGAAGATCCTGCAGTTACCATGCTGCTTACAGTATTTACAGACTGAGCTGAAAGTAGATACATTTTTGTTTCTTCAAACTTGGCCTTGAAAACATTTAATGAATTCTTTGTTTCATTATTGTCATTTTAACATTTTTTCTCTGTATAGCCAGCTTTGACCTTGCTGTCTTATAGATTTGGAACAAGAAGACTCTTGCAGATACTTCTTTTTTATTTATTTTCTTTTAGAAGAGGCTAACACATTGCACTCAATTCAAAATTTAAACTCCTCTTTAAAAGGATATAAATAAAAGTAAATCTCCTTCTTAAACTGAAGCTAAACCTGTATTTATTTCCATTAACAATAATGACAGAAATGAAACAGCACAACCTTGCAGCTATGGTTTTTGTAAGAAATCACCTATATAGAGAGAGTAAAAGCAGTATTATTTAACTTTGAAACTCAGTATTTCAATGGTGGTCATAACAATAAAGTGTTGGGAAAAACTATTATGAACCTTGGTGTTCACAGGTTTGTAATGAACATGCTAAAATACCCAACCACTCGTGTGAAAATGAAGTTGAAACAAGAAACACTAGAAATTTCTCAGTACTTTCACACGATCCTTTCACCCCATCTACAGTCTGACAATTGCTTTACACCCCTTGGTGTCCAAATGTTGTGTGCACTATGTCTCAGCCTCTGTCTTTTCTAAATATCATGAATTCATTTTTGACATATGCAACATCATATTTATGATCAGAAAATAATCTCTAACTTCAGACTTCTGCCACAAGGTAGAACATAAAAGACAAACATAACACAATGCAGAATAAGAACAGAATATACTACATATATTAGTATTTTTGAGATGTGAACTGTTGAAGCATCTAAACATGTTTCAATTAATGTAAAATAACAAGAAGGAAATACAGTTTTGTGAAGAAGCAGTTAAGGATCTGATCTATTCTGGTGATTCCAGGTGAAGAATTTACTTAATAACCTCAGCATTAGTAAAAAACCTCTCTATTAACTCACCTTATGTAGGGTACAGGATCAGTCTGAACCATAGACAGTAGCCACTGTAATTCTTCATAGCTCCTATCAACTGCAAAGCAAAATAAAACAAAATGCCTATTAATATAAGCATATAAACTGGAAAGATTTTGATGAAGACAATAATGAGTTCCTGAATTAGCACTTAAAGAGCATGAATCATTGCAACTAAAGAGGAATTCCACTATTTATGGAGCAAATTCAAAGTAAAAAGTGTCTTTGCATGGATATAGAAACATTAACAAACTCTTACACACCTCAATTGTTCAGTAAAAACCAATTTGACTGTGTGCATGAGCATTGATTGGGAAAATCAGAGTAAAGGCTCATCTTGATATTGTGTGCTTCCTAAAATGAACACATCGAAATATTCTTTCAAGAATCAGAAGCATAACATCATCTGTAGAGAATATACAATTCTCATACACAGGAATCTGTGAAATATTACTATCTTTACATAGGACTCAAAGAGGACTACTACAAGGCTTACATAAAACAGTAATCATGCTCCTCTCATTACCCTTCATTAGTTTTTTTAAATCATTGTACTTTGCAGCTAAAATGGATTTTGAAACCTATCAGCACATGCTTCTAGAAAATTGGTGTTTGACACTGTTGGAAACAAAGTCAGCTTATTAGTTTAAAATGCATCTTACATTACAAAATTCCTTTGATTATCAGAGTAATATTGCAAAACAGTAAACTACACGGGAAATCATCATCACTCATTACACAAAACATGTAAGAATTTTTATTGTGATCTGTCAAGTGCATAACTGTAAGATTTTACAGCAGTATTGTCATTTTTTCAAAACAATACAGTGTATTGATCATTACTGGATAGACAAATCCACAGACATTTCTATTGCTTTCCATCTTGTGGTCCTAGCAATGTATTTCTTTCTTCCTCTAGCCAATTTTATTTTTAGTTCTAAATACCTCAGTTCAACTTTTCTTCCTTATTTTGGTTTGTTTTCAGTAAACAATTTAAAAATACAACTTTAGTCCAACCAATTCTAATACCTATTTTTTTTTTTTGTTATTTCACTAGAGTAAGTTCCTTTTAACAGAAGAGGCATTTATTTGCAATATAAGAGCCAGCACTTCATTCTATTACAAGTTTTAAAAATGCTTTGGACAACTGGAACATAAGACCCCTTTCTGGGCTAGGAGAAGCAACTACATTAAAATATTGCTTAGACAATGGCTGGAGAGTCTTTTGCAGGCCACTTGTAAGTCAGCCCTGCTCTTCCCACAGTCTAGCCAAAACAATACTGGTTCCACTGGTGAGGCTCCAGTAAGCCCTATTTAGAGGCAGAATGTATTAGCTCACACAGTGCACTGCTCAGAGCATGGCTACACATTTCTGGATGACGCCAGAGCAAATTTGTATCCATACAGATCAGAACTACAATCTCAGATTTGCCTTAAAATCCAGAAACCTTTGAAAAACTATGCAGAGAACATACTTTTAAGGGATTAGTGACTTCCTGTGCTCAGCTCAATGCACAGCTGCTCTTCCTGGCTTGGGACAGAAGGCAGCTAGAACACTGCAAACTGAAGTTGCTTTGCATGTAACAAAAATAGCATTTTATTACCACACAGCAAAGAATTGCAACACTGCAAACATGAAGTCACAATCATTAGCAACTTGTAATTATTTTGACTAACAAAAGGGATTTTAAAATGCTTTTTAATTAGAAAATGAAAAGTATGGGAGATTAATCCTTTAGGCTGGTGGTACTGGATAACAAAACCAGGTAACACCACACTTTTGTGATTAAAAAAAAACCAATTGTGTTTTAAACTTATTTCTGCTAGAAATTAAGTAAGTCTTCCCGGCTATTTGCCTTATAGTGTAAACTAAACCTTCTAGGCTTCCAAAGCTTTGCTACTAATGCATTTAACCTGCTCTTCAAATTTATATAGGAACTGTGAAACAATTTGGACAGCAATGACAAATTAAACCTGATCTCAGGCAGAACAAATCTCACTAGCCAGAAGAACCATATACCAGGCCTGGTTTGGAGTCCTCAAAAGATCATCTGCTCCAACCTCCCACGGGAAAGGGAGCCTAGATGAGATTATCTAGCATTCTGTCCAACTGCATCTTGAAAACCTCCAGCAATGGGGACTCCACTACATCCCTGGTGAGGCTGTGCCATTGATTGATTGTTCTCACTGTAAAAAAATTATTTTCTTCTATCAAGATGAAATGTCTCTTGGTGCATCTTGTACTTGTTAATCCTTCTCCTTTCCATGTGGAGGAGAGAGACACTCCATCCACTTTGCAGCTGCGCTCTAAGTACTGGAATATTGTGATGAAGCCCCACCCAAGCCTTCTCTTATCCAGGGAGAAAAGAGCTAACTCTGCCACTCCTCCCACATAGAGCAAGTCCTGCACCCCTCTGATAATCTTCATGGCACCTTTCTGGACCCTCTGCAGTCTGCCCACAACTTTCTGGAATTGTGAGGGCTGCAAATATAGACACTACTTGAAGTGCAGACTGACTACAAAGTAGAGTGGGATGATCACATCTTGGTCTCTGTTAGTATGGCCCTGCAGATGCAGCCCAGGATCTGATCTGCTGCAGTCACACACTGCTGACTCGTGGTCAGCTTCTCATCCACCAAGACTGCCAGGTCCCTTTCAGTGATGCTGCTCCCCAAGCACAGATCCTGGCCTGTTCTGGGCTCTTTGGTCATGTTGTCCCAGGTGCAGGACCTTGCTCTTGTTAAACTTCATCCAGTTCTTGCTCTCCTGCTCTCCCAGCCTGCCCAGGTCTCTTTGTGAGATGTCTCTCCCTTCTGACATGTCCACCTTGCCACCAGCATTCTCATCAATAAACCTTGTGAGGCTGCTTTCAATGCTGTTCTCTACATCATTTCTGAAGATGTTTCCTGGGGGACCCATTTGTGCCAGACTGCCAGCCTTAGTAAAAACCACTGATCACCACCCTCTGAGTGTGGCCCATGACCTGAATTCTTATCCACTGCACTGACAACCCATCCTACCTGTAGCTTGGCAGCTTGTCTACAAGAAGTCTGTGGGAAAAACAACATGTGTAGATTTTCATACTTCTGGTAGGTATAAACACATGTGATTGCTTTCTGAAACAAAAATCCCCTTGCAATTTTTTTTCAAATTACAAACAGTGTTGTTCTCAATTGCAGGAGAGCATCTCTGACACTGAACATTCACATTCTTCTAATTTTATAATGGTTATTTATTTAGAATAGTTTGTTGTTATCTCTTCTAAGTATGCAACCGCCTTGTTCTATACAAGTAACTATTAACAGAAATATAGTTCTCAAAAGTAAACTTTAAAAAGTTAATAAACCCTGTTCACTTCAAGCCACTTTAGATAAGCTGTCCAAGCCCTTGTATGCTGCCTCAAGCATTTTAAAAAGTTGCCATTTCTCAAAGAAACCCTTGCTATTAATGGCAAAGAAAACAAGTTATTCAGTTCCATGAAGAAATTATTTCTTTTCAAGTAACTCAAAAAAAATTAGTGTTATTCCTACTCTGAAAGTTCCACCCAGAAAACACAGACTTTTCTTTTTATGGAAATTACAAAATCTGTCAGTTTCCTTTACAAGAACTGTTAAAAGCCAGCTCTGGCACAAGCAACAGGCACTTGATAGCTGCTGGTTTGCATCCAGTGTGAACTGGAAACCAGGTAACCGGGAACAACGAGAATCAGATCTCTTGGCAATAGATGGCCAATCATTTCTCTTTCCAAAGCCAGGTTTAGGGCTCTGCAAGACAAGCATTGCTAACTTCTCTATGGCCAGAGGAAGAAGTCAGTTAGCACACTGAGTTTCTGGATCATCCCTCCACCAAAAACCCACCAGTCTTACAGCAGGAGCAGGAGATTCTGTGTTCAGTGCTGGAAGCTTGTATTTGAGAAATGACTGATGACTAGCTAGATAGCAGGCTGTGTGGTGAATTGTAGTGACTTTATAGAAGATAAATATTTGCATTTGCTACCTCTGCATCAGAGAAAAAGCTATTGGCAAGGGGCAAGGCAGTTAGGTACAGCAGTATTCTAGTCTGTCATTATCACATCTCAGAGTGAGCTCAGTCAAAAACTCTGCTCAGATCAACCCCTGATTACAAGTAATCTACTACTTTTCACCATTCTGTTCAGATCAACCACTGATTACAAGTAATCTACTACTTTTCACTGTTCAAGTTTTAGCTTCCTGTAGGTTTCAAGCAACTTACTCTATTATATTGCTTATACCACATCCCATTTGATCAGCTGTTTTAAAGATGTACTTTATTACTTTGTAGTACAAACACTTTCTTATTCAAGCCGGTTATTAAATATAAATACCATCCATAAAAGGTCAAGAATTTAACGAGAAAACATTATTTCTATCAGTTTGTCTTTCCACAGGGTGGGATGAATTAGTGAGGAGGTTGTTCTAAAGGAAGAGCTGATGAGTAAGCTTTCTATTCTCCAGCAAATATTTCCACTAACATTCTATGAAGGGTGGAAAAAAGCAATTAGCCCACATGAGAGAGATATGCACAGCACTAGCACAGTTCTGAACTCTAGCTGTGTATCACTCACAGGATCACCAAGTGGTCTGTGTGCAGTGGATTAAGGATACAGAGTGTCTGGTGGATTACAGGAGGGAGCCTGAGCACTGCTGGGTGCACAGCCTCCCTCACAGTTATCGGCTGCTCGGAACGACAGCCTGCTTTCAGTCTGTGACTGGATGCCTGAGATTCACCAAATGCATTCACTCAAAGACTCCAATTGCCTTAAAACCTCCCACTGCTTATCTAGTTTGAGAAGTCTCTGAATAGAATAGCAGGAGTAATGTCAAGGTAATACAGCCCTTAAAATAAAGGAGAAAACAATTATTCATGTAACAAGCAAAGGAAACTCTCCTTTACCCCGAAAACAAAACAAACCTACAAAATCTGAGGCAGAATAATTAGAAATCTAGATCCACCAGTCTGCTACAGAGGAAGAACTGAAGGATTTGACCACTTTGAAAGGTATAAACCTCCAAACACAAAAGTACTACTAATCTGCTGATCAAAGAAAGACTAACCCAAATAAATGAACAGAATGAAGAGGACAATATAATACCACATTAAACTTTATGTAATGCAAATCACTGAAGCTGTAATTTCTAACTGCCATTAGAAATCTGTCAGGATTGAGTATCAACTACAGAGCATTTAATAAACTGTCGAGGGTTTTTTTTTTCATGGATCTGCAATAGTTAACTAGGATAAAGGCAATATTAAAAGAATGTAAGCATCTCACAAACATAAGCTATGCATAAGGAATAGCAAAACAGAATCAGCCAAAATCTGTGCAATAATCTAAGTTTCCAAAATTTATAACCACAAGATGCATGTAATAAGCACAATTAAGATATTAGGAAGAAGGTAAAGCAAAATCCATTACTTTGACTAGCACTTAGAGCTAAAATCAACTAAATCCAAGTCACTGAAGTGTTAAAGACAAATTATCAAATCCCCTTACTGCCACTCATTATTTCAAAACATTGGTATCTGATTCAATTTGCTAATCACTGAGAAACAATGCTCAGCACATCTTCATAACACTTGGACTTGCTGGGACAAAACAATAATAGAAATCTCAGTTTCTTATTAATACACCTGTCACCATACCAGCTCTTCTGGTGGACACTATTTCAACCTAATATTAATGAGGTAAGCAAGCATTACATTTATATGAGAATTGTTACAAAACGTCAGAATACTTGGAAAAAAGTACCTTTTGTATAATCAACAACAGCCTCCAGTGCTGCTATCCGGACATCGACGAAGTGCCCGTATTCTGCGTATGACTTGAAGAGAGCAGGATCACTTGGGACATGACCATTCTTCTGAAGCACTCGAATAGCTTTTAAACAGCTAGAAATGGTAGAAGAAGAAAATATACATCAGCTTTATGGAATACCAGCCAAGAAAAACAAAATTACTTTCTTCCAAATCAAGTACTGCAAATCTCCTGAATTATGTTATCCGTATTAACATGATTAATATGCTACAATTACTTTCACAGCATTAGCATATAGCTCTTATTATCTCTGATTAGGCAGAAACACAAACAAAATTTTCCACCCTGTCAAATCCATTGCTTGGTTTCAGTACAGCCACGATAACTTAGAGCAAACATAGCTCAGATGACGTTGCATGCCCTACAGTTATTGTTACAAGGCAAAACTTTCATAAATGCTCTTAAAGAGACATGGGAAGATCAAATTATGCTACTAAAGGTTTACATTGACAAAAAATAATGCTGAAAAGTAAAGTAATCAAGAAAAAACTTACATTATCAGCTTTTGAAACTTGAAAGCAATTTGACATTTAAGATTAAGACATACAAGCTAAAATCTCAAAAGCTAACTACAGAAAGGTACATAAAACCCAAGAAAAGTAGTGTCATTAAACCATACCTGACTGTGATAGTATGTCTGTAACTGGGAAGAAGCTTCTCCATGTTCAGAAAACGGGTAATTTCCTCAAGAATAAGTCGTACATCAGGATTTAAGTTATCCAATGTTCGAACTTCATTGTTCACGCTGACTGCAGGAGTCACAGAGTTGGCTAGGGCATCAATCAGCTCAGCACGATAGTAGTTGTCTGAAAACTAGATAAAACCAGTATTTAACACAAGAAAATATAGTAATAATATATCCTTTCAAAGCTAAGAATTGCTTAAGCCCTGTTACAGAACAGATCTTAAAACCAAGACCATGGGAGAAACTGCATAAGAAAGGAAAACAGGAAAAAAATGGTTCTGAAAATCATACCATTAATCCAGCCAGCAACTTCATGAGCTTCTGAAGCAAACCAATAAGCTCACTGCTGCTTAGTGAAAAATACCTTACTTCTTCATCCACCCCTCTTAACTGGGCTCATAGTTTCAGCCCTTCCATTATGCTGTCTTTTGCATCTGTTGAGTGTGTTAGTAAGCAGCAAAACATATAAAAATAAAATTTACAAAAAGCAGAAAGAAGTACTGGATTTGCGTATTAGTTACTTTAACCTAAACAATCCCCACATCTGTCAGATCCAGCAGATGTCAAACACATGTAGAAGGGACACATGGAAAGGTGAGGCTGAGATGTCAGCACATGTCACCCCTTTCTGTGATTACTGATGCTTGCATTCAGGTGTCCAAGTCTCTATCTCTCCCCCATCCATCACCCTTATTTCAGTAACAAGCAGCATGTGTCTTGTTACAGTATGTGTTCTACACACAAGAAAAAATTAAGTTTAAGACACATTAGACTGGCTCCACTTCACTCTGGATACTTAATTGGGAAGATTTTACTAGGCTCCTAGCTACAGAAATGGAATTCTGTATCATCTCAGGATATTAAAGGTTATTTAATCATCCTTCAGAAGTGTCTGTTTGGAATGAACTTGGGGTGACAACATTTCCAACTCAGATGGTTCAGTTTAGTGATGGAACAGCATAAACCTCTGGTTCACCTGTTATTTAATCAGAGGAAGACAATCCAGTTCTGTGAGCTACAACTGATACTCGGAACATAGAATTCCAGTCCTGTATAGCGTTAAAAAAAGATTATTTCCTTTCCTTGCTCTTTCAGATACTCCTCTCAAGGTGAAATAAACATCAAAAAACCTGTGCTTAACTTCTCATGTTACATTTTCTCCTAACACTTGGGTCTTTTGAACGAAAAAGAGTAAAGCAAGAAAAGTATGTGTGCAAATGAAGACAAGCAGGTCCTTAGCAACAGCAAGCACACAGAGCTTTGAAACACAGAAATGTCAACTAGAGAATATTCTCTAACATTTACCGCATCACCTTTTCATCAGCTCTGAGCTTGGTATTTTCAGCAGTGGCATCAAACATCATGCAGTATATTAACTAAAACCTTTTTCACAAAAGAAAATCAGTAAGAGATTAACATAAACCCTGTCTTTACCTTATTCTTCCTGTTATCGTTGTACTTGATCAAATCCAAAATAAACATTAAAACCTCCTTAGGACAAAGGTTGTGAACATCTCTCAGAAGGGCCATGGCAACAGGCATAGTCTGTGTAATAAAATTAATGAATATCACTCTTTACATTATTGAAATGATAGTTACACCCTGAAAAGAGGTACAGCCTGAAAATCAGAAATTAACAAATTTACAATAGCAGGTGTCTGAAAAGCTGTATTTACATACTTTTTCAATGTCAGACCATGTACTGTATAGTTTTCAGATCAAATCAACTAGGTAGTTATTGCTCAGTAATTAGTCACAAAACAGTACAACAAAAAAAAGTATATCCAAAAAACAGACTCTCAAGTCAAGACACTATCAAAAAGGTATCAGATGAAAAACAATGAGTCACAGAAAATGATGACTTTCTTTTGAGATAAGGCACTGAATTTGAGTGTTTTCATGTGAACACGATGTCTAAGCTTCCACTTTCACTGAGACATACAGACCCAATAGGGTCAGTGAAGCCTGAAGAATTATTAGCCAGACAGCTGTTATTCTGATTAGGTATTTATTTTAGAGTGAGCTAAGGAGATCTCTAGGCTCCACTCAACATAGATGTAAGAATCTTACTCAAGATCTACAAACTTGGCACACAGCACTAAAAAGGGAGAAAAATGTAAGATTCAGTGGTAAAGAATCTAAAGAACAGTGACAAAAAAAGCAGGAAAATACAAAAAGAAGATTCAAGAATGACATGAAGGATGAAACAGTTTTGGACAGAGTGAAAAAACCAAAAATTGAGTCTTCTGTAAAATCAGTAATATGAAATCTATGAAATAAGAACTCAATCACCCAGTCAAGTGAATCTCAAGAGAAAAACATTGTAATTAATTTTATTATCCAATGAACAACCAAAAACTATAGGTTTCAGCAAAAAAACCTGTGCTAACACCAAAATAAACAGCAGCAATATGTGATGTTGACAGTAGAAAGAAGAGGGCAAGAAGGGTTATGCAATGTCTTGAACTAAAAAAGTCTACCAATTTCAGAGTTAAAAGATTTGACTTGCAGGATGGTGTAACTGCTATTAAAGAATAAAGGTAGCTGCTGAATTCACCTAAAAGATATAATTAGTATCCTCCTTACAGTCCTATTTAAAAATGAGCTCACAAATAATTTCAAGTAATTATATAATAATATGTAATTAGCCATTCTTCTGAAGAAACTGCTTATTTAACTTCAGCTAATCAGAAAAAAATAGCTAAGAATTTGTTAATTGATTTTTTAATAAGATGGAACAAACTGAAGCCATATGAGAAAGAATCAGTTATTTTGATTTTTATTGAAGAAGAAATCAGGGTTGTTCTATCCACATGCCTGTAATTGTCAATTGTAGGAACACTTTTATATTTTTGACAATTTAAAAAAACATTCATTGAGAAAAATAAATTTTACCTTTTGAAGAAAGTAGCTCTGAAAGTTCATGAAGTTGTTGGTCTTCACAATGTTTGGACAAGTCTTACAACAAAACATTCGGGTAAAGAGTGACTTCATGGCTGGTGGTCCTGTCCACGTACTTACCATGGAATTTGCAATCTGAATAAGTAGGGGGAAGGGAAATCATATTAACATGACCACTGCAAGTTTAGTTTGGCCGTAGAAAAATACACATTTCCCATAATCAAAAAGGATAATTGCCAAGAACATTCTCTCCTTTAAATAGATACTTATTTTCATGACTGTATTATCTTATATTAGCTAAGTTTTCACTGTCACTCCCAATATATCTTATCTACATTAAAGGTAAGTTTTATGGAAATGGTTCCATTTGAAAGACATCTGCAACTAACTATCCTTCCATGATAAACTTCTGTTCTTAATTATTTTCTCTTTTATATATTTTAGATTAATATTCTGTGTTTACTAAGCCAAGTTCTCTGACTCTATGGAAGCCAGTGATGGAAGGGGATTTTGCAATACCAATTTCCCAAATTTACCCTGCCAGTAACCTCAGCCTAGACCTTAAAACAGGCCTCAGCCACCCCAAGAATAAAAGACCACCCCTAAAGTTAAAGACAAAGCAGCTCCCTCTAACTTTAATTGTCATTTATTAAAGACTCTACACTGAGGACAATTTATTGCTATGGTCTGCTTTGCTGTAAGACAGTTAAGGTTCCACAAAGACAAAAGTGATTTTTGTGCCTTCCCAGCATCCAGGGTTTCATACATTTGCTGTATGGAGCACTGAAAGCCTGCAGACTTTCAGTCTGTGAAAACACCTGTGCCTGCTGATGGTTCATCTGCCTGATGTGTGTGTGCACACAAACAAATGGGACCAATTCACCCTACAGTGTAGCAGGAATTCCCATTGTTACAGACCCACCACAAGCTAAGGAAAAATCTGTTGTTACAAAGAAAAACCTAAATTTGATGATTTCCTTCTAAATTATGTGGCTTGTTTCAAAGGCTATTCCATATGCAGCAAGTGAAGAAAAAGTAAGAGGCTATCTGAACATGCACAGCAATCCACTTCTCCATTGCTTTTGGGGAAGTGTGGTGCTTTATTACTAAAAACATTTTTCCATTAACTCAGGCTTCAAAAGTAAGTCGGAAAGGGAAAATACTGCAATTGTTCTTCCCCTTGCAATAACTCAAGTGTTTCAACTAAAGATGCAGGTAAAGATGCAGCTTTTTCTGAAAGCAACAATATATCTTCCTGCAGAGGAAGACTAATCCCAAAGACTGCTTAGAAACCACGATAAAGAACATAAAACTACAAATATGAAATTTATGTAGCAGTGTCCAATAAAACTCAATCCCCAAAATAGCAACTTGTACTACGTTTATAAGATATTCACTATTCCATTAATATCAGGGTGCACATTTTAAAATATTAACTTCTTATTGTAAACATTTAATTTCACTAAGTCTGTAGACGAACAACTACTTTCAATTAAAATCAAGAGTAGTTAAACCATCATCTTTTCAGTATTTTTTGGTCTTATCATGTGCTGTGACTCATTTAAATTTCTCTTTACTGACAGAATCTGATTTTTCTACTTAGTCTACTGAGACATTACACATTCTGAACTAAATGAAACTGCACATTCCCCATACAGTAGCACAAATGACCTGTATTGCATTATTTCCACTTAAAAAGGCAGTAGGCACACTCCATTTCTGCATCACTCAATTGAGTACAGCGCAAAAATGTAGACTAAGGTTCAACTCTCATGCACACTTATGAAACTCCTCAACATTTGGGAGGGAGAAATTTGTGATGGTAGTGTTTCTACTGCAAAGTTTATAACACATCACCTACACTGCAATGAATCTGAACTGGGAAATCAGCCTGGGTACTCTCAGGAATTAAGACTGTGACATTATTTTCTCCTTTCTCTGTATTTGTTATTTGTCTTGAAGGCCTCAACACAGCGTGTGTACACACATGTTCACATAGGTCTCTTAATTTATCAATGAAGATTTAATATGTCACCTGGATACTTCACTGCTGAGAGACTGAAGTCCTTTTTTACAATGAAGTATATACCAAGAAAGCATAGCAAATTCACTTTGACAATTGCATTGTCACATACCATTTCTCTGTATTAACATGAGTGCACCGAGAATATCTGACAACAGTAAATACAACCCAGATAGAAACTGTAAATCAACAAAAAAGAACCCTCCTTCTGAATAATCACGAAGGACTTCGCTTTTTTCAATAAAGAATACAAATCCTGAATGTTTACAACCTGAGAAAATTAAATTCAATGACAACAGGAAGTTATTCTTATTAATGTCCTGATGTTGGAATCAGTAACAGAATGTATTACTTTCCTCCCAGGTAACTTACACAAACATATCTATAACTTTGCTCTGCCATGCTCCTTCACCTTGATTTAATGTCACAGCCATACTTTTTGCTTGCCTTATTATCTTCTTTTCTACATGTCAACCACCTTATCCACAGAGCCAAGATTTTCCATACAATTACAACTGAACAAAACCAGCAATGATTATCTGCAGTCCAATTGCCTAAGAAGTTACAGTAAAGACAGAAAAAACTATAGCATTAAGTGTTGCAACAACTGCTCTTTTAATATTTACCTGTGGAATATATACACTGTTGAATATTCCATGTTAATTTGTTATGAAAAGCACATATTTTAAGTCACATACTGGCAGCACCAATACTAGAACATACATTAGCAGTTTCACATCAGTGTTTCATAATATTAAAATAGTTCGTCAAAAATACTGGGATGTTGATTTTCAAAATATGGCTGAAGGTTTTATTTCTGTACAGGAACTAAATTATTCCCAACAGGTACACAGCAGAAAACAAGCTATATGTCAATAATCTGAACTCTACAAATTGTCAATCAATGTGTCTTCATGTGCATAAAAGTCACTACTATGCCATTTTAGAAATTCTTGTTCTTCTGTGTTACCACCCACTTGTTGTAAAATTAGAGGTTTACTAATTTCAATTCTTAATGCTAATTTTATGTCTAAGAAAAAAAAATCTTCCCTTTTCAAGACAATTATTTGTCTTTTTAATATTTAATTTTATCCCAACTTGATGCTTATTTTGTGACCCTATTCAATCTGAAATTATATAGAGTAGCAATCTCAAGTTCAGCTAGGAAAAGATGAATTTCAGCACTTCAGAGTTCTCAACAGACTGGCCAAGGAACTTCCCACTAAAATAATAAAAAATATACTTTGGTTCTGAAAAAAAGTAAAACAAAAGTCTTTTATTTCTGCCACTTAATGAAATCTGGAAAAATCCCTTGTGGTTTTCATGTCTGACATCTCAATTTTGACAATTATGAAAGCCTTGTGCAGTCTCCATTTACAGACTAAAATAAAACAACTTTCTTTTCAAATCAGTCATGTTAAAAATACTTGGCAAATGCATTTAAGAAGCTAAATCTCAAGCCAGTTTAGAAGCCTTTTCAGCCATTTACAAAGTCTAGTGGATTTCCTCCCTTACTCCCATCCACTCAACCTCACCTTTGCAAGGCAGAAGCAGGCCAGCATTCTCACGCGGTAGAAACACTGCTCCTGTTCCAGGATGTCAGTCAGCGCAAGCCGGGATGCAGGAGTAGGGAACTTTTCCAAAGCCAGAATGGCTTCTTCTTGTGCCACCACATCTCTCTCATATCTCAGCTGATACTGCCACATGAAATCAGACTGCTCAAATTCCACCTTCCTCAGTACTGACATATCAGGATCTATTCTTATCCAGAGCAAGGGGGAATCAGCACTAAGACAGACATAAAAACATTAACAGTTTTACAAAATTTCAAGACTACAGAAATTCTAAAGATCTTCTGACTTGTTATGAGTTATTTGTAAAGTATTTAATTTCAAAGAACCATAACAAAATACAGGTTAGAGAGAACTTTTCAAAGCCTCCTGCTTCAATCTCCTGCTTCTAGGATGGCAATTCGATAGTCTCCCAGGGCAATCTGTCCAAACCTCTAATATATCAAAGTGAATACAGTGGTTTAGGATTTTTAACCTACAGATCTTTGCTTATGGTAAACTACTGTATGATCCCAGTATATTTAATTCTATTTGCTCGGATGCTACAATTTTCCTAAATGATAAGCATTTTATCACCTTCTAAAGGTTAAGACTACCAAAAAAAAAAATCCAAGAAAGACAATCTGGTGGTAAATACAATTTTTTTTATCAATAGATATGAAACTCCTTTACAACCCCTCACATACTATGATGTTGAAAGATGACAAGGGTAACCATGAAAATGATGATAAAAATCAGGATTAAAGTTACCCTATAGATAAAATGACTGAGTTGTATTCCACCCAAACACACATTTTATACTTTATTATTCACATGGCACGGTGACTGCAGAAGTGATTTATGGGAGCAACAAGCACAAATTATGCAATACATTCTCTTACTCATTTTTCCATATAAAAAACAAAAAAATCAGAATACCAATATGGCATTAGCAGAGAGTCTGGACTGGTGAAAAGTGCATCATTATAAATATGATGTGTATTTCTGTATACATTTGTAGAAAATCTAGAATTACCACCAAGTTAGCAGGTAGAGAAGAAACAACAGTGAAAGAGTGTATACACAAGATTAATGTGTATTATCATACATGCTTGGAGCAGCAGAGCCCAACTGCACAGCAGACTGACCACACCACAGATCTGGTTATCAGATAAAGTGCAAGTCTCTTGCATAAAATCCTATCCCAGTTCAAAGGTCATTCTAAGATCACTGAAGTCTCAGCTCAGGGTAACGCAGCAGGGACCTGAGCATAACTGATCAAAAATAGTCACAAATATTTAGGGTAATTATCCTCCAATACAATTAAATGATTCATAAGTCAACTGTCATATGGAAATGATAGCAACAACTTCTTCAATGCAAATATGTCTTACAAAATTTTTTCTCATCATGTATTAGATGAGGTTAAATTTATTAGAATCTGCAACACTTTTAAGATGTAAAGGCATCTATCCTTCTTCATAGAGACTCCACTACCTTTCAAGAGCAATTATTTAATTCCCTCAGCCAGAAAACAAGGTGCCAACACCTCCACTGTCTCTGAGGGTACTACTGGCTCCAAGTCAAGGAGGGTAAGGCAGGTATTCACATTGAGCAACAATTTGCTTCCAAAGAGCTTAACAGTTCCAACTGAAATTAATATCAGTGTGGATTTCAGTATGAAGCACTTCATCACTATTTTAATCTAGAGGAATTCTTTTGTAATCACAGTTTTCAGGAACCTGTCTGTATTAGTGGCAGTTAAATGGTCTTCATCAAGATCCAATAAAAATTGCTATCACTTTGTTTCAAACAAATACTTGTTTACATTTTACCTATGAAGTTAGCTGAAAGGTATCACTGGAAATGTGTTAGAGTCAAGTAATGTATTATCACCACACCATGCTCAAGATTTTTTATAAAATCTGATTTTATTGGTTAAACCATACTTTTTACACTTCGCCAGCATTTCCCCAGCTACAGCAGAAAAGTTTCAGTAAAGACAGAGAAATGTGGGATAGTCTTTAAAATTGTCAGTCATATAATAAAGTACAACTTTATTATCCAATCCTTCAAAATAGCATGCTTTAGACAAGGGGAAGATGGCTCAGACTCACACTGAGAAACTCCAACAAGCCAACTTACTCCATAGCAGAAAGATCCATGTCCACCTCTTCTCCATTCATCAGTGGAATCTTTTTCTTCTTATTTCTATTAAAAAAGAGGTGGGGGGGTGGGGGGGAAGTATTACTTACCAGACTGGCAAATATAAGTTTATAAATAAAGTTTAAGACTGCAAAAGTACTCTATGCATTTCACCACTCAAAATCATAATGCTCTCTCCAGCAAAAAATATTCACAAATTTGAGCTATGCATCCATTTCTATAATTTTTTCTCCCACTATTTTTACAATTACACATAAACATAGAAGTTTGAGAAGTAGAATTCAAAGTAATTATTAAAAGCCATTAGAAGATGGAGAGACTCTATGTGGGAAGTATGTCACTTTTCTTGTTCCTTAGGTTTACCTAACAGTCACAGAACTCTCTTCACTTGAGGCACTCTTCTGGCCTACATTTGTCTTCCCTCTCATTTGTGATTCCCATTCAAAGACATTTTGAATAATTTGATTAAATGGAGTCTTCATTCAACTTATTCTACATAAATTAGGTATTCACAAAACTTCTACAAGATGATTTATAATTAAGAACTGTGTAAGATTTCTTGCGGTCCTTAAACAGTATGAAATTTTCCCCTTACATCACAGGTAAATCTTATTTAGTAAGATTAAGAAGAAGGATATATTTATCATCAAATGCCCTGTATGTTTTCATAAATCCATAGTAAAAATACCTGCAATTAATATTTTAGCTCTTACCTTCTGCTTTTAGAATGGCAAGGTATATCATGTTTAAGACTGTTTTCTTCAATCTGCAACGTATGGTTGAATGAGCCATCAAGTTCTTGCACTGTCACTTTAAGAGGACCCTTCAAGTTCACAAGATTTTGTTATTAACATTAAACTTATGCTTATTAATCTATACATCATACTTGTACATGTAGGTAAAATATGGAAAATGGACCTTACCACGTATTTCTGAGTCCCAGGAGATGTGTAATCTTGTTTTATTTCCAATTCCAGTACATTCCGTTTTCTATTAAATGCAAAGCTACCATAAAATTTTACCACTCCACTCTGATCCCTTATAAGCAGTATAGGAATTCTAGTGCACAATGCAATAGTTATAAAAAGCCATAATTCTCAATTCTTAACACTTGCTTTATGCTTCTTTATTCCTAGAATTTCCCATTCCAAGTAAATTTGAAAATGAAATCACTCATGTTAATTCACGAAATTCTGGGGTTTTACATTCTTTAATTTTTTTTTCATGTTTCTTATGGAGAAAAACCAAAATGAAATGAAAACTACCTAGTATGAAGAAATTAACTATGAAAAACTATTCTGGACTCCACCACATCCAATGTCCTTGGCATGATCTCAGAAAAAGTAATTGTGTAAGACTTCAGTAATTTCAATATGGTTTTACTATATATTTTAGTTAAATTAAATTAAGGGGGAAATGTAGACATTAGTTTCTGTTTTCTACCCACACTACATTTAACTCCATTATTTTATTGCAGTTTTCCAAACTGGGTCATGTGAGCATTCACATGTGTGTATATATGAATTAACATATACATCAAAGTATACAATATGAATGATAAAAAGTAACAATCTCATTCTAAATTTCTGCCCAGGCAGTGATTTCTTCAAGACAACTTTCCTGCAAATAATTTCATCATTCGTTTCTGTATCACAGCCATTACTACACTTTACTTGTAGTAAACTAAAACACTAAACTGAAGCATTTTAGTCTAATGCATACTCTCACAAGTCTCTGACAATATGATACAATATGAGAAAAATCCCTTCTTTCGTGTCCCAACATTTAAGGGAAGAGCTTCCATATTCAAAGGCACTTCTTATCGTACAGGGGTTATTGACTTTCCTCCCAAAATATGGCCATTTGCCTAAATACCTCAGACTGGTTCTGCTCATGGAGGCTGTCTTCTTGAAACTCTTGGACTTTGTCATCAGGTACAGTTTAAGACATTTTTAGTGGTTTTCCAGCACAAGGTTTACACTCAGCATCAACACAGCCCTTGCTAATGGCATAAGACAGCACTAGTTAATAGCAGCAGGATCCCCTCCCAAACAAAATGAAGACATTCTGTGATCTTACAAGGTGGGAAATCCATTGCCACAGGAATATAAGTGTTTGAAGCGTGTAGGGAGGTTGCAATCACAGGATTAAATACAACTTCTAGTTACCAGGATCAACCTTGGGGCCAAACTATGGAAAAGGTGAAAATAATCCCCAAATGTGTGAGGTACAATTCTTTCTTCCCTACAGAACTGATGTAGTTAAGATTCATCCAGCTCAGATAGTAATGCTGACATTTACGTGTCACTGCAGTGGGAATACAGAACTCCTATTTTTCTTAAGTGCTTGGCACAGCAAGGTATGTAAATTAGAATAATGTGTATTTATACTTTATGAACACTTCTGATGCAAAAAAAAATACTAACCTCTCAAATTACTCCATAAATACTAATTATACAGTGCTTTTTAGTTAGGATATTGAGATGTATGAACGTTGTTAAGTCAGCTCAAATTAAATACCTACTTTTGTTGTCTGTTACAGCAGTAAGGTATGTTTTTGCTTCAGTCACGTACAATTCTAGTCTGGAGTAACAATGAAACCTGCTAAATGGAGCCACTTCAAATTTCTCCTCGTATCAATTCAAAATAAGAAACCCTGTTTCTTGACTAATATCACTTAAATTTGAAGAATCAACACACAGAGGTTTATTTTACATTAAACTGTGCTATTAACACAAGCTACCAAGCTATTAAAATATATTGTAAACTAATACTCTGTGCTTTAGGTTACTTATTTCATGGTGATTTACTGGAAATCACATATTAAAAGGCACCAGACTATGGCATTTTCCATGTCCCACTTCAGCATATTTCTATGGGCAGTGTCCTCTGGAATCCTTTTAGTATAATTTGGCCTTAAATTCCAGCAGAGTTCCTGTGCTTCTTTCAAAGGAAAACTTAAAATAATGAAATCCCTTCTAGTAAAGAACATGCAAAAAAGCCAGCATAGTTCAAAGGCTATGAAAAGATTGTGAACTTGTGGCTCACATATATATCTAATTCACAGAATAATGTACTTAACTGTTTTGTGCAAATCTATTTCATTATTTCATGCCCTTCTTCACATTCTTTTAATAGTGCCAATTAAAAAAAACAAATTCATTTTCCATATTAACAATCCAGACCAAGAATAAAAAGGATACACCCACTGCTTTATTAAAGGTTGGATGTCTTTGCCTGAGACATTCGAGATAGATTTCAAAAACCCAGATGTGGAAACCAACATCTGACTCCACATGTGTGACTGGAACTTCTGAGATGAAGCAGTACTGGCCAGACTCAACAATTTGTTGAAAACCTAAAATGATAAAAAGTTATTACTTTCCCTAAATACTTATACACAAAATAAGCTTTTCTGTTTTGTTTCTGTTGAATTGCACCTAAAGGCCGATAAACTCACTTTCTGATAACCGGCTTTAAAAAAGGGTTTTCAAAATAAAGACTTTACAGGAAATTATTTGCTTGACCATATCAGAAATTATCAGTCCAAATGTATCTTCCTCCAAGTTACACATACATATGCACATACAAAATCCATTAAAAGAACATCAACTTTCAAAAATTATCTACAGTAAAAGAAATCATTAACTATATCTTCTTTTTCAGAAATAAAACATTCATCAGATTCTCTGTAGTATTTTCAACCTGACACTATCTAAAATAGCTCTAGCACAATAACATATGTTTTCCTTAAAAATAACCTCAAACCAAGGCAAAAAACCCCTACCCCCCAAAAACCTGAAGCTGATATGAAAATATCACTCATTTTTTAACTGTTTATTTGTAGTACCCTATTCTTTCTAAGGTATGTCACAAAAGATAATTAGTGAAGAAGAGAAACTACAGTTCTGCAGAAGTTCACTATTTCAGAATAAAATTACAATCTTCTATTCAAATGCTTCTTCTAATATAAGCATCTAAGTTTCATCTAGCACTGAAAACTGTATATAATGAGAGAGCTGGATTCTCATTATTTATAATTTCTTTAGATTAGCTCACAGCAGCACCAGTCACGGACAGGAAAACAGGCTCTCAGTGTTAACAACCAATCAAATTAACCCAAACCAATGAGACACCTTAAGATTAAAGAGAATATGCAGCATATAAGAAGTATTCTAAGTTATGCATAACAGTTAATCTTACCCTAACACAAATGACCAAATGTTTGCGCAGTCCTGCTAAAATTGAAACTATAAATGGAATCCTATGATGACCTGTTCTCTTCTCTTCTGAACTCTATTTAATGAACAGAAATGCAATTGAAGACAAGGAGTTTTTTATATCCCATATAATCATCTAAATACCTACCTGTAACATGAACTCCATGCTAATTCTGTTCTCAATCAGTCTCATAACAAGATGTGCTTTACACTGGAACATAGTGTAATATTCCCAGGACAGTGTATGAGGGTGTTTGATAGAAAAATGTAAATGTGAAGCAGGGCTGAAAAACAAAACAAAACAAAACATCTATTTTGCATTTTATTGAATGAAACTTAAAATGTACCCCAGCAACCAAGCTTAGAGCTGCACCAACAATTACTCAGGATTTCTTGTACTGCTTTAGTCACAAATCATGGCACATTTAAAATGACCACTCACGTGTCCAGAGAGCTGACAAGGATGTACGTAGCTGGCATCCAGCAAGTACTGTACAGAGATTACTGACAAATGATAGCTGCTGTGTAGTGCTGTAGAGACAGTGGAAGCACAGCACATTGAGCAAGGGACCTCTGACTGAGTCTGGAAATTACTCATGAATCAGCAATCTTCTTGCTCCATTTCCATTTAAGAGTGACTGTATATAGTAAATATTTTGTATTTAAAGAAATAATTGTTGCATTTCAAGAAAAGTAGGAGTTTTACAATTCACAGAACACTTTCATGGGATGGGCCTAAGGAATTTCTTTCCTTTTATTTTAGTTAGTAACTTTATCTTTCAATATTTTGGCAAACTTGGTATCTTCTAAATCAGATAACATGTCAAAGAAGACTAGGCAGGTAATATTTAATCCTTGAGAAGAATAATACTTTTCTGCCTCCTTTTAAGAAGACTCTTATTTTAGAAGATGAAATTATTAATAGTCTGACTTAATTTTCTTGATGAACCAAGTCTGTGGCAACTGTATGTTGCTTTGCTATGTTTCTTGTTTTAGGATTTTTACAGGACATCTGAGTTTTCCATGAATGAATAACACACATCTGAAGAAACCAGGTATGCAGAGGTTCACTAGCAAGTGTTCTAGGAAGAGAGTACCAGCATTTAGCTCCTTGTCTGCAGCCCTTAATATTTCAGATGGCAAGAACCAAGGGAGCTGCGATACCTTAACTTTTCCATCCTTCTGTTTACTGGGAGAATCCCTTGACTTTGCTCATGAGTATCTGTTTAAACATCTTAAGAAGATACAAAAAGAGAAATGTTTCTAATTTTAAATATTACCCTTCTTAGGTACAGTAATTTTCTGAAAAATGTACGTATGTTAACTCCTTGTTTGTAGTTGATAAGCAGTTGCTGAAGTTTCCCCTTATCATAATTCTTCTGTTATTGTGGATACGTCTCTATTCTGAGGTAGGGAAGGAGTAGCAACCATGAAAGAATTGAAATTCAAGGAGGAAACTGAGGTTGTGGCTCAGACATTATATAATAATTTGGTCTCAGAATAAAAACTATTTATTCAGCTTCAAATTATACAGTTGATGGACTTTTGTAAAATTCTTTTCTTGCAA
This sequence comes from Anomalospiza imberbis, assembly GCF_031753505.1. Taxonomy (NCBI): domain Eukaryota; kingdom Metazoa; phylum Chordata; class Aves; order Passeriformes; family Viduidae; genus Anomalospiza; species Anomalospiza imberbis. The sequence goes on along the minus strand of NC_089681.1, from coordinate 13,645,175 downwards.
ATTACAAGTGAGCCAGTACCCACAATCCCAAGATCCCTTTTTAAATTTACTAAGTGTTGATTGATTTTGGTACTGGTTACATTATTCAACTGCAAAACAAACTGAGTCAAGTTTGCATTTGACAGTTACATCTTGTAGTTCACTCAATATTAATACATTTCTTCAGATTATATTTTTCTTCAATCATTTTAATTCCACAGATTTTATTGAACTGGCACCAAAACAGTGTTAAAATTACCAATATGGACCTAGAGCCTTTGTCAAAGTAGAAAGTGAACCGGCTTTGCCACATAATTTTATAATGCTCATGCTCCTGAATACAGTCCAGGAGCATTCAATATAAAAACCCCATTCAATATAAACCCCATTAGTAAGCTTCTTCCATACAAAATATAACTATATAAGTTTCTATAAGTTTTTAATTTTTACAGTAGGGTGGTACCAGCACAATCAAAGGCTGAAGAGAACCACAGTCAGAGAGAGAAGGACAAACTTAAAAGGTTACACACAAAGCTTTGTTCTGAAGCTTCCATCCACATGGCAGTTAATCTGCAGTTTTCTTTCCTTCATTTTCCCAGGCTCTGGGATTTTGTCTTTTAGAATAAGCACTCTGGAGTGCAGTGTTTGTGCTACACCAGACATAAACAGGAAGAATCTGAGACCTTTGTTTTGCACACAAATTAATTTGTGTGTCTGAAGGAAGTTGGGTTTTTGGTTTTTTTTTTTTTCCTTGATGATTTATTATGATATTTTACTTCTAATTTAGCTGAAAAATGAGATTATTACTTAACACAAATTTTTCTTTATATTATTATTAATTGGAACTGCTGTGCTGCAAATATGTTTGCCAGGAAACTGTACCATTACAAGCAGAACAAAGAAATGAAATGCATAGAATATAGTGGAGAAAAATGTTCTAGGCCCCATTATGAAAATACTTTCCTTAAACACAAATTATCTCTCACAGTCAGGAACATATCCATAACTTACATACCAGGGAACTCTGCAATCTACAAAGAACAGCAAGCTGTAATTAATACTTAAGTGATGCTGTGGTTATTATTAACAAGCTGTAATACAATGAAGTAGTAAAATAACTGTAGAAACATTTTCCAACAATGTATCACAGCAAGGAAACACACCTTTAAGAGCATTAGGACAAGATTTTGTCATTTATTTGTGTCCAATTCTAGAATAAATATAGTGAAACTAATAAAATTATCAGTTAGAAAGAGATTTTGATTTTAGTGAGTTTCCTTATTTAAAAATGTGCCCCTTATCTCTAGTTTCATCTGATCTTATTACGGTTAATTTAGTGATTTTCATAATTCATTCCGTTCTAAATCCAGAGTTTTAACTTTAAATTAACAAAATCTGGATTTGCCCACAATCAAATGCAAAAGAACCACTGTTATAGGCAACTTTCATAAGACAGGAACTTCTGCTGCAGTAAAGAACAGAAGCTGACATAGTAGTCTACCTGCACAGGCTCAATCTTGCAGTCATGCACACGCTGCTTGTGCGTTTTCAAAAAGCAACTCCTCTTTGAAGCTGCGTTATATGGAGATCAATTTATGAAAGAAAAGAAAAACCCAGCAAAAGCTTGCCACTGAAACTCGTATCAACTTACTGAACTGACATGTAGTAGTATTTTTTCCACCTCCAGTGTTTAGTACTACTCAGTGGGTAGTACTGGAGTATTACAAGAGAGGGAAGGAGAATCATTCTAAGCTAGACACACTGAAGCTACAATTATTGAGAAAAATAAAAATCCAGCCAGTTCACACTGGTAACTAACAGTACTTCACAGATGACTGATCCAATATACTAAGAAATCTCAGTCTAAGACTACAAAGTGGTATCTGACAGCAGGAAGAAAAAAGAGCAAAGAAATAGAAAGCTGATAATACCATTAAAAGGCTGAAAATTACTAACCACTCCAGAAATAGCCCACATCAAAATTCTGGCTCCATGTTCTCTCTTATTCTCTTACTAACAAGCAGTTTTGTAACAGCATTAAAAACATTCATTATACTTCATTTCCTTTGAGATTCAAATTGAAAGAAAAATAAAACAACAGGTATTACAATATACTCAAGATATACTTTATGAGACTGGTAATACATGCCTTGGGCAGCTCGAGATCTTCAGCCTTTGGCTTTGTGCTACACAACACACCCAAGGCATATATTAATGGCCCCATAAAAACATACTCTGCAATGACTTGCAGCTTAAATAAACATACTTGTCTTTCTCTTTTCCTCCTCCGAATATTGGATGCAGTAAAACTCCTCCAGTCTTCAGTTCATATGCCACGATTTGATCTAACTCCTAAGAACAAAATATGTAAGTAAGCATAATTTTGAAGAGCAGAGAAATTATTTAAACAAGACAGGAAAGCTTTTAATATTGTTCAAGTCATACCTCCTAATAAGCTTGTTTACAAAGGGAGAAATATCTTAAAATTAGGGATGTTCTTCAAATGAAAAACAATAATAAAACAGAAGAAATTAGCAGCTTCTACTTGTTCAGGGGCTGAAAAGGGAACTAATGCCAAACAGTGCTGAAGTACATTATAACCAGAGTATTATTCTTCAATAAATAAGCTGTCTTTGACCAAAAGAAATAAATGTGATCAGCATTTCATGCAATGGAAAACAACCAGAGACACACACACGCACACAAATAAATTTAATGTATTATATATAGATATAAATAAATAAATATTTATGTCTGGCCCAAGCTCTGCACTGGGTCTGAACTTGTGTGATGCCAGGTTAACAAGCCCACCTTAAGGCAGGATGCTTCTAAGGGCTCACTGTCACCCAAAAGTCAACATGAATCAAATTGTGTCAGCTTAAACAGGGCAGAACTGGAGGATGTGACAGTAGCACCTCTTGTGGACACCTTTAGTTTAGTGTGGACAGTTGGGGAACAACATGAGCAACTTCTGCTGCACACAGCAGTGAACACTTTCAACAGACGTCCATCCAGTTCTGCTGCTCTCTGCAGCAGCCACACCTTCAGCACAGACAACTCAAGACTTGTGAACTGAATGAGCATTAGGCAGAGAAGGAAGTGGTACTGAGTCCCCAGGTGAGTAAGGGATGTAAACGGAGCAAGTGGAATAGGATTTACTTTTTAGAATAGGGAGAGTAAGAGAAGGTGGTGAGAGGAAGAAGATATGTATCTTTTTGTGAATAAATTTTACTTGTAAAGAATGAGGAGTCACTGCTGCTATCACTAGAAAGTACCTGTCTCAAAGATTACATTTGGAAACGTAAGCTATAGACAGATATTTGTTTTCCAAGAAAAGAAATCACTTCAAACAGGGAATTGTTTACTGTTTCATTATTTCATTTAGTACTTCAATGATACTAAAAGATACCTGAACCACCACTGATCCAAGCTAATACTGGAGCTTTTCTGAGCTATACGAATAGCCATCACAGCATAATAAATTCACCAAATACAAATCCTTATGAATCCTATGTCCTAAGTATTCCAAAAGTAGTATCTTTTTTTGATTCTTTTTTTGGTCCAGGAGTCAAAACAAAAAGAGGAAAAATAATTGCATGGAGAGACAACAACAATTATTATTCATTATTCATACGGCAGTCACAAAAATCTGTTTGTATGCTTGGTGTTCTTCCTTGCAGCAAGTGGTAAAAATGTTTTAGCTCTGAGGTTTGTCACTACTAAAAAGGTCTATAGATTGCAATGCAAAGCTATATTATATTTGGGTTTTATAGTGTATTTTCTTTGATGCAAAAAGTCTGAAAGGTATAGAAAATGCTATGATGTGATACCTGTTTAATCCAGTGGCGATACTCATTAACACCAAAGGTTTTTTTCATCCAAAGGCCATAAATGTAACCAGAGATTCCCTTTAGCACCCATTCATCTGACCTATTATAAGAAAGAAACATGAATAGTATCACTTCAGAGGAAATTTTGTAACGGATGGTATTTTTGACCAGCTCAAAAATAGCCACAAATTTCAAGAGGTTGTATAACTTCTCTCAGTCAACAGAAGTCTGATGAGCTGTGAACCAATTTATGGAACCTGGCACCTGGACAAAACTAATGAAACTGAAAAGTCAGTGAAAACTGAACTTCTACCACAGAAAACCAGATTAAAATATAAAACCTATTTTAGCTGAAACAATAATAATAAACAGGTGGAAATGGACAATAAAGTTAAAGCAACTGCTAATCAATATGATCTTAATTTCTTGAAACACAACTCAATGCAGTGCAAGAAGATCTGGACAGCAAGTAGACAAAATACCTATCTCACAATTTGGTGGACACCTTTTTAAATACACCTTCTGTAAGTTATGTTCTAAGAGAGAAAAAATAGACAAAAACTAAAACATAATCATGAACTAGAACCTTAAATAGAAAAATGATATTGTACACAGGGTATGATGAAGTAAATAGAACAAGAACATATGAACTTGGAGTCATCATGAAGGATGCAAAAAATTGCCTTCATCACAGGAGTAGGCTAGAAATAAAGAAGAGAGCCACAGAAATTACAACAGTACAAACATCAATTTAAGGACATGTTGATTTCCCTTGTTTAAGACAAGCTCTGGGACATATACTTTTGCCATAAAAAAAAGTAATGGGTTACACTTCCCCAGTAAATAAAGTGCAAGCAAAAGGATTTAAGATATATATTGATCAGAACTGCAAGAGCTATTTGGGGAGGTTTTCAGAGACATGGAGTTATAGCCACCTTAGAAGGAATTTTCCTATTTGACACTAATTTCTGCATTCTCCTCCCTGAAAAATTTCTTAATTTATTAGTTCTGTGCTCTACAAGTACTTTGCATGCAGGCTATACTTCATCATCCAAAATATCTAACAGAAATTGACTGATAATGAAAAAGAGTGAGCTTTCTAAAATTTTCAGATGCCAAAGCACACTACAACATTCAGGAAGATATAGTCAATCTATAGAATCTTTGGAACTTTTATTTCTCATGTTCTCCTTTCAAAAATACAAAAATACTAACGGATTTTCATTTATTGAGCTGCGTTTGTTATTCTTACTTTTTTTCCCCATTTTTGCTTTCTTTTATGATTGCTGTTTTACTTATTTTTCTGATAAAATGGAATTTGCAAATTAAAATTTGAGCTTCCTTGATACTCCCCATTTTCTGAAGAATACTATGGTCAAATACTTACCAGGACATTCTGGATATGAAACATCCAAAGAATTGCTGGGCCAGGGCCTGCGCCAAGCATCTCCTTGTCAGTGGAGTTTCATCTATAATCATTGCGCTGTGCAAGAGATTTGTGCTGGAGCCCCAAAAAAAGAAAATAACACAACATGAGCACTGGCTCCAAAGAAACTAAAGAGACCTTGCCTTAAAAACCAAAACAAGTAAAATAATTTCTTCAGTGTTTTTTTTTCAGTAAGATAGTAACATCTTTTTTTAATTTTTAAATTTTTAATAATGTTAATGCAGGCAGATCTCCTGCTATTATCATCTATACACAAATCTCTGTATAGAGTCTAAGCAGTTAAACTGGTGACACTGTCTTGGATTCCTGATACCTTATTCCAGCTGGAGAAAAATAAAACACAATCAAACGTCTGCACCTAATTTGAGATTAAATAGTTAAACAGTTCATGCATGGCAATTCTAATTCAGAAGGAAAATAACCACCAGTTTTTTCTTAAAGTAAATCCAACATCTTTATAACAGATAAAAATGGAAATGGTCTTAGAAGCCCGTAATGTCAATAAAAACAAGCCTTTTCAAACTAGAAAGCCCAACACTCAGGTTACAAAAATAATTAAAGTTTCACACATTTCTCAACAGTCTTGGATCTGGAGCTTCTACGCCCATGGATTTAGAAGGTGTAATTTTCTCAAATACTAACCTGAAAATACTCATGGATGCATAAGCAGCTACTTCAACATAAGCTTCATCTATAAAAACAGTCTTGAAACAGGAGTAAGGATAGCGGCAGGTAAGAATCTCCTCATAAAATTCAAACACCTCATGAAGGTATGAGGTGGTATGTTTGAGCAGTGGAAGAAGTTGTGGTAAGCAAAAGTGAGTCACCTACAAACAAATGAAAATTAGATGCAAGACCTACAAACACATTTAAATACATAAATATCAAGTATATTATCTATCTCAGGGAATTTCAACTAAATTTGCCCCATAAATTCAGACATAAATAGAATTACTGTTTATTTAAAGGCTTTTATTTTGGAAATAAATTAAAATACAGGCATTACTAGACAAGCTTTATCATACAACTGTACTGATGAAGGTTGATCTATAAATACCCATTTTTGGACTAATATATACTGACTGCAACATGAAACACTAGTAATTCTTTCGGAAAAAAAAGGAGGCTTCTACGATGAAGATTATTACCTCATGCATGTATGGATCAACAAGGATTTCAAAAGGTCCAATTGCCAAGGAGATGTTAGAAGCTGCAGTTGGAATAGTCAACATGTAATGAAAAGTCTTCTTTCTCATATCATGGGTGTATACAGTTTCCACCAAATCTCCATTTGAAACAGCCACCATTGCAGCATCTACAGTATACTCAAGTTTCCAGGTACACAACTCAGAATATGAATCCACACAAGGAAACCAAAATCTAAAAAAGTTAGGATTAGGACGAAAATGGTTAACAATTATACTCTTTTTCACAGGTGATTTTTCTTTCAAGTTCCAAACTATATCCTTAAATACTTTAAGAATATATGAATGTTAACATACTGACTTCTACAATACATGAACTTCATAAAGCTTTACAAGCTTTTTTGTCTTTACCTCCTGCTGAGCTATAAAGACTAGACATTCCAATTACTAATCATTAGATGCTACTTCCCATTGGTAAGCTCCTTTCAAGCACAAATTAAGTTTTAGAATTTTTTAAACTTGAGATAATTCAATGAAATTATTTGTATTTCCTACACTTTGAGAAGAAATTGGAAATACAAATCTAACACTCAAAGACAGTTTTCTTACCTTGTGGAATTTTGATAACCACAAGAAAAGACATGAGCCCCTCTTTCTGCCATGTTGCCCTCCATGTTGGGTACCACAAAATGAAGGCCTCCTTTTGGCTGGTCCAGAGAAAAGTTTATATGCACCTTCAGGACTTTTAACTCTGCAACACAAAGACCAAAACTGGAGTAAGTATATACAACTTACATCAAAGTTACTGCAGAATAGTAACTTAGTTTTGGACTCTAGGACTTTGAAGATTATGTGATAACTTCATTCTCAAGGACTTCCCGGTCTACTTACAAAGTACAGCTCAAAGCTTACAAAACTGAGACCTCCCTAAGCACAAATTACAGGAGATGCATTTACAAGAATCTTTATTCAAAAAAACTGCAATTGGAGTCACATTTCATCTTCTAATTCCCCAAGAATAAAGTATATTTATACACTGTATCTTAACCATGATTTTGGCACCTTGCTGAAAAATTTCTCCAAAAACTCTATGAAGCAGGCACATTCTTAAAAGACATATTGTTTGCAGTTGCTTAAAATCTCTTATTATAGTTAATACTTTTCCTGTAACTTAAGTGTCTTCACTTTGGTTTAGTTTCAAAGAAATCTCACCTATGAATAGATTTGTCGCCCTGATTTCTTAGGATTTTCTAAAGCCTTATGAATTTACATTCTTGTAGAGAACTTTCTCACGCAACTTTCTGTAAACAACCTATTGTTTTGCATTCTTTCATAGAGGTGGAGAAATTTGATAGACTGGTAGTTTGTCCAGTGTCGTTGGAGAGGTGGCACGTTCACCTTCCAATCCACTGGCACCTTTTGAGAACTATAAATGATTGGAGTCAGAAAAAATAAATTAGTCTCTTCATGGTGACCAAAGCTGTGGTGCGTCATTTTTCCTTGTGTCCTCTGGTGACATAGATTGGCAAGCAAAGAAATTCAAGCATATGCTGAAATTTATCCCACAAGTGTCACTATATTTTGGCACTCAAACATTGAAAAGTGAAATAATACATGTTTGAATATTTTCCCTTCTAGGCTTGCATGCAAGGCAACAGGGACTTACAGAAAAATGAAACTAAACAGAAGTATCTTTCCCATTAAGGTGCATCTGACAATACTGCATGAGTCAGCCTCATGATACAATTGTTATTCTCTCAGAGGTCTCATAAATCCATGGGAAAAACCAATAAAACTGTGCAAGAAATAATACAAGAAACTAGAAGATCCCTATAAGAAAATAATCAACACTGGAGAGTAACTCACTAAAACAGTTACTTATTCCAGATCTCGTATGCCAGTTTATAAAGGAGTCTACTTTCACTACCAAATCAATTTTAAAATAACCATTCCTCGAAGTGAGGTGGCATAAAATTATTAGAGCTTTGTAAAAAGCTCTGTGTAACCATATCCTTGTAAATTTTTTTTTGTTGGATCATGTATATTGTAAGCAGCTTCAAAATTACAATTTATCCCCCAGTACACTCCATTATTCCCACTTCCTCAATTATTCTCCTGTGGTCCTGACCATCCAAGAGCATGTTTGTATATAGGGTCAAGAAACCTTGCAACACTTCTCTCTATTACCAAAAAGTGAAAGTACCTTTCAGAATTCAGGTGGAGAGGAAAAAGGAACAGTAATCAAAAATTCAGAAAATAATGTAACACTACTTCTATTTCTTCAAAGCTGCTATCTTCCTAAGCAAACTTGTAGCTGACAGCTCTGACATCTTAAATTAATTTTTCAGTATGGTCTCTTTACCATCAACATGTTTCCACAGCTCCGAGGGAACCTTAATGCAGAGCTCTCCATTTCCAGCATCTGGGTCCACAGCACTGACAGCAGCAGCATAGGCATTGGAGAAATAGTTGAGATTCCTCCTGTCAGAAATAGCCAGTCAATTCTTAAAGTACAGTTGTGCTGAACTACACAAGACAACTTTAGAAGTTAAGACAATTTCTATGCTGAATTTCAAGGTGCATAGACAACCAAGTGTTTTGTTTTGTTTTTAAAGGAGTGGAAGAGAAAAGGAGTAAAGGTTAGATTTCAACAAGCAGAACTTAAAATATGGCTCTTGCAGAAGTCATCTGTGATCAAAAAGACTTAAGCAGTAATAACTCCCAATAAACTGAGAAATGCTCAGTGTTCTTTTCTCGCCAGTAAGAGTAATAACTACATTTATTGGAATGAAAATTAAAAATTCTGGTTTTTATTTTGGATGACGTTTGTTTCTTTATTCTAAAGCTCTCTGTCTTGAAGATCTGCTTCCTCATACATTGCAGTTTTGCTCTTATTTTGCTTTTCTGAATGTTAAGATTTTAGCTCGGCAATGGTATTCTTCCCCATTAGCTTGATGGATAGGAATAGGGATTTTTTAATGCACCTGTAAATAACACATAAAATATTATATGCTAAGAGTTTTGGCCTTAATATACAAACACAGAAATATGTGCTATACTTTTTAGTTTCTAGTTCTATTTGAAACATTCTTCTTTTTTAAACTGTACGTTTTTTATTTAAGATGCAAAGACAGTTTTTTGCAATCGGGTTTGAGCAATTATGTATCAGTGTGGAATCCTTTGAACCCCTCAGGGAAATTCCCAGGGCCTCGCCCTGGAAGAACACACCATAGAGTCTCCACCTAGGCTGACAGAGAAGACTTCCCCACCAAGCCTCTAAACACTGACCCGGTTTTTATTCCCCTTATTCTTGTGGTTTCTCCTTTCCCTGTTTCCTCATTGGTTGCGGCATCCCTGGTGGCCAGCCCTGTTTTCCCTGTAGGGCAATACCCTTTGTCCTGCCCTTTGTACTACCCCAGTGCCCTCAGACCATTGGCCACTGACCCCTACTTAACCTTGCGCACATCACATGGCTTGGGCTTTTGTCCCTGATTTCCCCTTCGGTGTGCTGGAATAAACCTTGGCTGGAATTTACCATTCAAAAGGCCCTTCTGCCTCTCTTGGTTGAGATAGCTGTGGTGAGTGTGGTGTGTGGACTTGACTGCATTGCCTGAATGCTTACCCAAGCTGCTTTTCCACAGGAGAAGCTTATTGGGAAATAGGTAGCAGCATCCACCATCTAAATCCCATGCTGCTACATATCAGATGCTCATTAACTCCTCACTTCATTACAAAGTCAGATCATTACTTCGGTTATGACTTAGATTGTTTTCTACTGAAATGAGCAGGAACAAGCATATGTCTTCTGTTAAAGTACTTACAAGCAGGATGTTACCTTATTATTCAGTGTGATTATATTTAACTACTGGAGTACAACCAGTCAAGTTCAAAAATAACCCTGCTTTTACAGCTTTATGCAATAGCTTTTATACTTTTTTCAAAATGGATTTCTAAACTGTTTGAAGCATGGGAGCAAAACCTTTCTTAATTCTAATTCTCCAGTACACACAGTTTTTCAAAAGCTTGCACAACTCTATACCTGAAGAGAAAGTGTTTGACTTACTTATCACCTTTTCCACAGAAATTAGGTACTGCTGATGAATCCAAGCACAAGCAGGACACAATCAAGCATAAACCAGTCATGGAATCACAGAGCCACAGAACAATCTGGGTTGGAAGGGACATCCCAAGGTATCTAGTCCAACTTTTCTGGGGGAGGACAGCGACATCTTGCACTAGATGAGGTGGCTCAGAGTCCTGTCCAACCAGACCTTCAATGTTTCCAGGGATGGGCATCTACCACCTCCCTGGGAAACCAGTTCCAGGGTTTCACTGCCCTCAGAGTAAGAGAGCTCTTCCTTGCACCTAGTCTAAATCTACCTTCTTTTAGTTTAAAACCATTACCCTTTGTCCTACTGTAACAAACCCAACTAAAAGGTCTGCTCCATCCTTTTTATAAAGCCCCCTCTAAGTATTGAAAGGTTGCAATAAGATCTTCCTAGAGCCATTATCTTCTCCAGGCTGAACAACCCCAACTCTCAGCCTTTCCCCACAGACAGGTGCTCCATCCCTCTTACCATCCTGGTGGCTTCTCTGGATCTGCTCCATCAGGTCCATGATCTCCTGTGCTGAGGACCTCAGAGCTGGGTGCAGCACTGCAGGTGGGGTCTCACCAGAGCACAGCAGAGGAGCAGAATCCCCTCCCTCGCCCTGCTGCCCACACTGCTGATGATGCAGCCCAGGACACCGCTGGCTTTTTGGGGTGCAAACGCATATTGCCAGCTCATGCTGAGCCTCTCATCCATCAGCACCCTGAAGTCTTTCTCTGCAGAGCTGCCTGCAATGCCTTCATCCCCCAGCCTTTACTGATACTGGGGTCTGTCCTGACCCAGGTCCAGGATTACTGCACCACAATGGAGTAAATTAACTTTTGGCTGGGGACTCCACCTTCCATGGAATCTAAAGTCTACATAAAGCAGACATGATCTCATTTCAGGATTTTGCTCTCACCTAACCATTGTCTATTCACCATCCACGGAGAAAACAACCCAAATTACAGTACCTTACTTGGAAGAACAAAGTGTAATTAGCCATGCCACCAGCAGCATTCTGTAATTCTATGTATGTCCAACACCCTGCTTAATATTCTGAGTCTTCCAAAACTATAAAAAATTTTGCTAAAACACTGAAATATATTGAGAACATATTTTCATATAGTTCTTCCTCTTTGGCAATAATAGTGCACAAATTCCCTGGCACCACTACCAAGGCTGAGAATGTCAGGAGCAGTAAACTTTTCTATTCTGCTTGAAAGCTTCTGAATAGTAAATGGGACCATTTCAGTAGAGAAACTCACAAACCTCAAGTTTAAATATATTTTTCTTTTCCTTTTTCACAGTTAACTGTAGCTAAAGGTAGGATATAATGCCAACAAGTTTTAAAAGGAAAAGGTTGAGTTTGTACCCTAAAATACAGTATAACTTCAGGTATGCCTCCAGAACAATTCCCACCCACTTAAACTCCAGCTGATGTGCTGTCTCCTAGGCTCTCATGCACCACTACTACCTCACCCACTAAAGAGATTACTGTTCATCTGATCCTGTAGGGATACAGGTGAAAGTGTCAAATGGGAAAATAAGTCCTTTTTTTCTAATCAGGCAGCTTCTAGTCAGTTTACTTCCTTGATCTGTCATGCTGAGGGGTCAAATAACCTCCCTGAGCAAAGCTGCTTTAAGCTGTCCTTCAAATGGCACCCTAGAAAGGCAAACAAATACCACTGGGAAAACTCTATTTAAAGTTCTTGCATGGCTAAGAACTATTAATAATCAAAAAAAAAAAAAAAAGCTAGAAACAGAAAACCACAGTAACATTCTGTTAGACTGTGTTTAATTTTACTCCAAACTATTTTTGAAAATTGACTATTATTGATAGGGATCCCTTTCCTACACAGTGAGAATTTGTTCAAACTTTGACGATTGTGATGAGCTTGTGGCTACACTTTAAACGTCACTGGGCTCACAGACAGGAAAAGGTTATGATTTTACAGCAAAGTAGGGAGACTCCAGAGCTTAACATTTTATGGAAAACAAGCCTATTCTTATATTTCTATTTTTGTGAAGTGTTCTAGTTCAAATGGGTGATTCATTGTAAAAGGAATCCATTAAAGGTATAGCACCACAGATTAATCTTTTCATAGATTGAACTATTCTCAAAAAACTGCATATGGCCATTTTAAGAAAAACAGAGCATATGCCAAAAGTTACAGTCCAAGGAACAATGATAAATTTTCCTAATGCTAACTGTAGATTGATAATAAAAAAACAAATATGTATTCATGGTCTTTTCCCAGCAGAGATACATTCTGTTATCAGAATTCACCCCAAACACTGTTAATTACAGCCCAAGTGCATGCAGCTTGAGTGACTGCAAAGAAGCAATACTACAGAGATTTATTTTTTCAAATTACTACTTTATTTCAAGCTTTCCATAGCATTTCACATTAGTAGCTGCACCACTGCTACAAATGTATGTGCCAAACATATAGTCTATAAACCACTGTTTTCCTACAGTAGTTAACATCAACTTGACAAAGTAAGTTATTTGCCCTGCCTGTAATTAATTACTCTTCATTACCAGTAATTCATTAACTATTTTACTTTGCTTCCCATATAGAATAAGCTCTTGATATTGGAGTAAATACATGATATACCATGATATACATTTATCATATGATATAATACATGCACATATACGTGACTTATTAATAGGGCAATGATTTTAATCTTTGTCATGCTGAAAAGCCTAATTTTCATTCCTGGTCAAGTTTAAGGGCATTGTCATATCTTTTCAAAAGTACTCTACACCTTTGTGTTGTGGTCTAGGAATTCTCCCATTTAGTGTTTCCACTGAACCTACTTCAAACCACGTGCCACTCTATCTCTCCACCCTGCCCCTGTGCTGGGCTGCAGAGGAGAATTGGAGCCACAAAAGGTAAAGACTGAGGTAAGAACAATTTACCAGAGACAGCAACAAAATAAGACAACAAACAGTAACAGCAACAATACCAATGACAACGTGTATGAGAAAAGAGGTGAATGATTCACATGGTATTGCTCACCCCAGGTAACTCATGAAAATACCTGACCCCTCTGCCATGCTATGGGATCTGGAAATGAGCCTTTTTCTCATCCCTGGAAAATGAGGCAAAGTGGTATAGGATAATCACCAAGTCTTAGCCTTTCCCTGCTCCTGACTACTGCAAAAATGAACCCTGTCCTGGCCAGGACACTTTGTTTATTTCTAACAAAGTCTATAATGAATTTTCAATTAGACAAGCATTATATCAGTGTAAATAAAGGCTATTTATTGTAGCAAGGCAAAACATGCTCAGTCCACCAGATTTTTTTCTATTTTGTACAAAGTCTAAAGGCTTGATCATTGACTTCCCAGAAGACAAAATACTGCAAGACAGACATGCCCTTAAGGTTACCACATTGCTCTCTCTCACAGCTTACTGCTGCTTGTAACTAAAGCAACAGTGAAGTTAGAGGATATCAAAATATCTTCAAATTTGTAATGTTTAAATACTACAGGCTTCAAGCTAAAAAAAAGACAAATGAACCAGCATTGCACAGGAAAGCATTATGTGCACATTAGCTAGCTATACAAAAACACAGCTTCCTTTACACAATAATAACAGTAAAATGCAACAGCTTCTCACTTTGGCATCCTAATTATCCCACAAACCTGAAGCATGTAAGCAGGATCATCAAAAACTTCCCTTATCACAGATCACACCACTACACCCAAACTTTTGCTGTATCTATTTAACAGTTTACAATCTCAACCATAAAATTAAGAATAAAAAATGTTTCCTTTGCCAGTTTTAAATAAACAGGGCTGAGATACAAGCAGTTGCCTCAGTATTCAGAATATGCAATGGGATCTCTACATAGAATGTAGAATTATAGCCCAGAAAAAGCAAGCTCATTTCTCTTACACTGATAGAATTGAAAAAGCAACAGTTTATAAGAAAAAGAAAGATGGGGAGGATAGACAGCTCTAACACTCAAAAACAGCAGCCCCAAAATATGATCCAAACAAACACTCTCCAACACTATATGCAGTCGTCACAAGATTCGAAACTCTTCTCAAAAGCACGAGCAAAATGACATTCTCTGCCATCTTGTGTACACACAGTAAAACAGTGTGAATTTCATAGCTGCATATACAAACACCTGTTCAGGTGTTTGCTCAGTCAGGAAGGAAATTATTGCTTTATCTAAGTTCATCCATCTATTCTGATATGGACAAGCCATGTTGTCCTGAAGCCTCCAGAGGCTCCATCCTCAAAGATATTCAAAACTCAAATGGACACAGCCCTGGGCAACCTACTCTACCTGACCCCATTTAAGGGAAACTGAACTAGATGATTTCAGACAATTACAAGACAGAAATCTAACTTCACTTCTAGATAAACCTTTAAACACTCTCTCACTTGTTACCTGAAGTTATGGTTTAGGACTAATGGATAAATTTGCAATAGCATCAAAGCTAAAAATAGATTTAATATGCTAATTCATGGCTTCTAACCTTTCCTACAAATTTCACCAATTTTTAATTACCTTTTTAGTGAGAGTTTTTCTGATATTCAGGGGAACTGAAAAAATGCATGACTGAGAAAAATTATTTTACCTTCTTCAACACCAAGAATGTGAAATGACAGAGACCGCGTGTCAATGATTTTTTCCTCAAAGATGCTAAAACCCAATAGTACTATTTCAACTGAAAACAAGTTGAATATTTCAATTCAGAACACAAAGAGGTGATCTCACAGGTCTCACCAAGAAGTAGCAAAGAACATAATAGTGAAGCAGATAGAATTGTGTCATACATAAAGCTGAATTCCTCAACCCTCTTTTAATTGTTTTCTTGCATGCCAAAATTTCCACAACATAACAGTGAACCACTTCTCTTAACCTCCTATTATCAAACATAACCTATCAAGTCAGAGATGCTGCAGCAAGTTTTCTAATCTTTACTCCATACAGAGTTTTCCATTCTAAATAGTATTCTGTTGCTAACTAAGGGAGTAAGAAGCCTTCAGATTATTTTAACTTTGATTAAAAGGTAGGGAAGTATCCATTAAATTAACAAGTTTTCTAAATACTTATGCCCCAGATAAGCTACTTGGAAAAAAATTCTTCATAGAAAAGACTGTAAAGGTTGGAACAGACTGCCCAGGGAAGTGGTGGAGTCACCATTCCTGAAAGTGTTCAAGAAACTTGTGGACATGGCACCTGAAGACATGATTTACTGGTCATGGTGGTGCTGGGTTGACAGTTGGACTCGTGATGATGATCTTATGGGTCTCTTCCAATTTCAATGCTTCTATGATTTTAAGTCTTCTTTTAGAAAATAACATCTAAGAAACTAAAAGCATTATCAAAACAATAGAAAATGTTTGTTTATACAATTTTATAACCTGAGCTTATACTTCTTACACACCACAAGGAAAACTAAAGATTAAAAACAAAATATTTAAAATTAAGAGGTTGCCAAGAACCATCCTAATTCCCCATTTACTAGTTCAACAGACTACTTAAGAAAACTGGGCAAAAGGTAATGATCCCTGTAAGATCAGAAACAAACCATCACGTCTAACCTGTGTCACAAAATAATTCCTGCAGCTAGTTCAGCTGCAAGGGTACAAAGGACATCATCACTACGCTTGCCATAACAAATGAGAACTTGGAAGAGATGACCAGGTGATTAGATACAAAGACTAGTACAAACCACTGTTTCTAGAAGCAGTTCTTTGTAAAGAAGGGCAGAGAAAACACACTGATGGTTTTTTTGAGGTACTATTTTCTAGAGTTTTTAGATTTCTAGGATTTCTGCTTGCAATCCTGCCTAAAGAGCAGAGATGCTGTATTTAACTACCCAGCTGTGACCAGGTATTTCAATGGAAAAATACATCTAACTTCATCTAACATTTTATAACTAATGTTGCCTTTAACTTCTGAGATACAGAAAGAGGCATACTAGTTTCTTGTTATGAATATTTAGTGACCTCTGTCTTTCATAACTATGAATAACATAGGAGTTATGAAATACAGAGATTTTCCATTAAATTTGAATAGTTTGAACAAAAAAACCCTCACCTTCTCCACAGAATGATCGAATTCCCTCTCCTAATTGCTTTTTTAACATAATGGGATTCCTCACTCTGATCATTTGAAATGCTGCTCCTTTCTCACTCTTTCCAGGAGTTACACAGGATTCCAGTTATTGCAGAATCACAGAATAGCTGAGGTTGGAAGCAATTTCTGAAGGTCTTCTGGCCCAACCCCTCAACTCCAACAGGTCACCTACAACCACTTGCTCAGGAGCCTGTCCAAATGACTCAAATATTTCCAAGGATAGAGACTCAACAGTCTCAGTAAATTGTTCCAGTGTTCAGTTACCTTCACAGTAAAAACTGTTTCTTGATGTTCAGAGGGAACCTCCTATGTTTCAGTTTGTGCCGACTGTGTCTGCTCCTGTCAGTGGATGCAAGTTAAAATACATGAAATTCCATCAGAATACAAGAAAATGCTTTTTACTGTGAGGGTCATCAGCACTGGAGAAGGTTGCCTAGAGAGACTGCAGAGATTCCATCCCTGAAGATACTCAAAACCCAAAGGGACACAGCCCTGTGCAACCTACTCTACCTGACCCCATGTGAGGGGAATTGGACTAGATTATTTCAGCCAGTCTTTTACAGCCTAAATAAAGGACTCTGTGATTTTTTATCAGCTGCTGTTAAAAAACACTTTCACTAGAAGTTTTTTAACAATTCAGCAAATTGTAAATTCAACCAAGCCAGCCAAAAGAAGTTGTGAGAATATAAATATTCCAGCAAATCAAAAGAGAATACCTAGGGAAAACATTTGCCCATCATGCTCTTACCAAAAATGAAATGGCTAAAAGATTTTTGCTAAAGCCCCTTCCCATATCAGTTCCCTAGAACATGCAGGATGCCACATGATTTAAAGCATACTCTTCATTATGAGATTCTGAAGAAATTTTAAAATTTTCCTTTCAAATTTTGAAGTGAGTTCAGGTTCTAGGACTTACACTGTTATCTACAACAATAAATAATGCAAGTTTGATTCCTTAGGAAAGGCCAAAAGTTTTATTTTCTAGCTCTTCACAACAATCTAGAATCCCTTCAATAAGGATTCTGAATTTTTGACATAATGAGCAATAGCAGCAATAACAAAAACATTAAGTCACAAAGCAAACAGAATTACAGAATTAATGTACTCAAGTGATTCAGTATCAAGACTCAAAGAAAATTTCATAACTCTGATAATAAATTCAGTGTCCTATATAAATGAACACCGTATTTGCAAACTGAATTATTGATGCTCTTGCATAACTGATAAATAAAGGAATACACAGTGTCTGTCTCAAGCACACAAAACAAATCCAAGGCCTTTTTTCCCCATGAAGTACTTTATAGAAATTTTTTTGATACTTTCACAAAAGACTACAAAGATATATTAGCACGAGAAATTCTAAAGAAGATTACTGTAAGACTCAAAATTATTGCCAAAATACTTCCCTAAAATTAGACCAGACCAAAAGTTACTATTAGGAAATTACCAGGTAAAACTTGACAGTAAAAGAGAATAGGTTATACTTAAGAGCAACAGAAAACACTACATCTGCAGAATCTTAAACACACCACTTACTGCTTTGACTCATGGTGACAGACCTCCAGTGTTGGATCATTATAGATGAAAGCTGCTTCTAAATCATTGACTCTCACTCTGTAAATCCGGCACTGTTTACTGTTCAGCTTGATTCTGTTCAGGTTTGCAACTGTGGGAAATATTGTGAGTTCCACATAACCCTATGAAAACACAAATCAAAATCTTCTGTAAAATCTTTAACTGCTTAAAAACTAGAGAGATATAAAGAATTATTACTAATACAATTTTAAAAAATCACTGGCATAAAGATGGTATTTTCAAATTTAAAAAGGAAAATTATTTGCCCTTTAGATTTTCGACATTTTCTTTCATGCCATTTAAAAGGTAAATTTTTGCAGCTGTAAATGAAACAGAAAAAACAAAAAATTCAATGTGACTGACAATAACACCTGTTTTACTGGAGAAAATGTGCCTCTATTGACTAGATTTCAAGTTAATAGCATCACTATGTTGTATGTTTTGGTACTTGAACTTGAGACGAGAATTCTTAAAACCTAAGCAGAATCCTTCTAAACAGATAAGTAAATTGACAAAGACACTTGAAGACTTTAGGCCTGAAATGATGAAAGTCTCTTCAAAGCCCAAGTGAACTCACATACAAGATAGAAAACTCTGTAAGCCTACTCGTAACATCAGCTAACACTGTGTGAGCATGAATTTTGAACTGCAAATTGCTCTGTAATATTTGCAATGCAGCAGCCTTCATTTAGAAATCTTTTTCTAGAAGTGCTCACAATTAGAAGGAATTTTATCTTAAGCAATGACAGACTTATGAGAAGCATCAGATTAGAAAGTATAACCTACGAAGTAGCTGAACAGCATAATTAGCTTGTCAGTGCAGTTTTTTCCTCTAACAGCATGAAGAAAACCCACTTAATTTCTACTTCACACTTTATTAGGAAATACTTACTACAACAGACTTTCTCTGAAAATTTATGTTGTTGATACAAACTACCTGATGAGTTGTGCTGAAAGAAAAAAAAAAAAAAAGTAAGGTTTTGCTTAAATGCCAGCATTTAAAATAATACTTTAACCCAGTTTAACAGAGAGCCACACAGGATATATGCACATAAGTACTGCAAATAGAATATAGTTCTATAAACATCATTAATGATTGTGGCAAGCACATTTCTCTCTCAGGATTTTTATAAAGGTGCACAGAGAGAAGTGAAAGAGAAAACAATTTCTATTTCTGCTCCTTGTTTTTCTCTTGTGGAATGTGTTTGGAGAATTGTTTACCTAGAGCGAATGCCTGCTTGGATCACGGTGGATTGTTTGGGCCTGATGGCCAATGAGATCCACCTGTGTCTGGACTCTGGAGAACAGGGTCACGAGTTGGGAGTGAGTTAAGAGAGTTAGAGAGAGTAGCATGTAGTTTTTAGTATCCTCTTTTATATAGTATATTAATGTATCATAACATAATTATAATAAAGAAATCATTCAGCCTTCTGAAATAAGTCAGACATCATCATTCTTCCCATTGGGTTTGCCGACATCTACAACAAATGACTGTCTCAATCTTTTATGTGGTCTAAACCAAATAATGAATAGAAGTTACCCACAATGTCAGGAAAGTCCCCCAAAAAATCAAACACAGTATCATGCCACGATGAACATTACTGATAATACCGGAAGATAACATAATTTTTGAACAACACTAATTTATATGTAAAAATAAAGAATTACAAATGGCAGTGTCCAGGTCTAACACTGTAGTGATGAGCAGTATCAGTAATGGTATGAGCCATAACACTTGCAATCAGAGACCTCTGGAAAGTTTACCTGGAGAGCTGACACTCGTACATAATTTATATAAGCAGGTATTACACATTAAAAGATACAGTATGTGTTTCACAATTAGCATGCCATAATAATTTGTAATTTAAAATAATGCTAATCCATTAATCCAGATAGGTATTTATACTAGTCAAATGCATTTGCTTAAATTTTGAGTGATGTATTAGAACTCCTGGTAAATAAAACTGATTTCAAAGGTAGGAGATAAAATAATTCCAACTTTTAAAAAATCCTGTAAGTTATTTCTATGTAATTTCCTGTAGTAGGTGTCATCTTTACAGCGGTGCATTTCATGACTCAAGACAAAACTTCAAAATAATTCAACTTCTCTAGCATACCGCACTTTATCTGCACATATCCTGTGCATTACGAAGTGACACTGCTTCAGGTGAGATAGTTTGATAAAAATTCTTACAAGAGAACTACATCTAAAAATGGTTTCATATGTTACTTACACAAATGTATTTATAGGCAGAATCAGTCTTCTTGTATACACTTAATGAAACAGATTTATAAAGGAATAAAAGAGGTATAATGAGAAATCCATTAAAATGCACTGAAATATACCACCAACTGCTTTGTAGCTTGGTTACAACCCAAATAGTGAATGTGTGAAAACGATAATTTGCTTAACAAAGTGGCTTGCTGCAAAGCAAGCATTTTTTTGTAAATAAAAAGGCCCATAAGTCAAAAGGGCTTTTTGACACAGCAGTACATATGGAACATCGTAGTATGGTCTTTAGTACTGACACTATGTGAACAAATGTCCAAAGTTTGAAGAGCGTAATGTAAATATCTTCGTGAGACTGCATGGTTGACAGACTTACTGTCCATGAGTAAGTCCATTTACACATTCAAACCTACAACTGCAACACACGTTTTCTGAATGCAAGCTACACCACAAGCAACAGCTCCAACCTTCTTAAATCAGCCTGTGGCCTGACTCAGTGTGCACTGGTTTCAAGTATAGCAATTAAAAAAAATGGATACTTATAATTTATAGGGTCTTGGGCTTTCAAATCCTTTGTCTCCTTTCTTCCTATTCATCCTGAACCGCAGCACTAAACACACACTGCTGACCGTCAGACGGGCATCGACATCATCCTCGCTCAAGGGGTCCCTCGATTTCCCCCCGTGTCACGCCGTATTTGATAACTCATGTCCTCAGCGGATGTGTGACCCCCAGCAGTCAGGAATCTTCAGCTCCATCGCTACAGCAGCACCAACAAGCAGTGTTTGTACAAAACCTTCTGGGGGTGCACTCTCAGCCCCTCTGCCTGCTGGGGTTACGGAACCAGTCCAGGGCGCTTCCTCTCCACGGGAACTACGGAAAACAACCGGCTCAGCGGGCAGTGGCGGCGGGAGCGACGGAATCAGGAGGGCCGGAATCAGGAGGGCCGGGCAGGCACCGGGGTCTGCGCTCCTGGGAGCGCCGGCTGGGGCAGCGCCGTCCGCCGAGGGCCGGGAAAGGCGCGGAGGGTCGAGCGGGCCGGGCGGTGGCCGGGCCCGGGGCAGGGTCGGCCCCGCGGGTCTCCCTCAGCAGCGCGCCCGCCGCGGCCCCTGCGCCGCCGCCGCCATCTTGGCGGTCACCTCCGACCCCGCGGGTGAGAGGTCACGGCCCGACGGACTGAGCGCTATCACTTCAGCGGGAACGGCTGTTGGAGTTTTGCTTCGTACAGAAGGGCAGCTCGGCGGCGGCGGCCGAAGAAACTAAGGGAAAAAAAAAAAAAAATAAAAGGAAGACGAACAGAACGCTCCGAATAAGCCAAAAGCCGAGGGGCCGCGCCGTGTCCCCGTGCGCAGGCGCCGCGGCTCGCGCAGGCGCGGGCCCGGGAAGGCGGGAAGGGGCGGCGGAGGCGGCACCGCCGGGAGCGCGGCTCTGAGCCAGGCCCGCCTGCCTCCCCTCGGATGCGCCACTGGTGGAGCCGGAGGACACGAGGTGAAGTTCCTTCATAACCAAGACTCTTACAAGTAACTTCAGATTCATCTGTTTTAGGTTAAAATAAATGCTTGCATCGAAGAAACCGACGGGAGTTTGAACGGTCACTGCATTTTGAATGTGTAACAAAACCAATCAGGAGCACTGCACAGATGGAATGGTAACACACACAAAATTAATTCAAATAAACTCTTTTCATCGCTGTAACAAAGCTCTATTAATGAAAGACTTAATTTCTTACTTGTTTTACAAAGGAACACCTATGTAAATACAAACTTGGAGCACAAATATAAAAGTACCGTGTTGTGTATTTCAACTGAGGGGCCTTGTGTGCTGCAATGGAAGGAATTTCCAAGGCTTTTCCATTCCTATAACCACTGATCTCTGGGAGTGAACCTTCTGGTGCTATTGGGGGACCGGGGCTGTTGGAACCAGACAGCAAACAAGGCAGTCCTTCCCAGCAGAGAGCCATTCTAGTCTCCACAGAGCTGGTCAAACACCACACCCCCGCAGCAGCAGAGTGCAGCACAGGGCACTGACCTTGCAGCACTGGGCAACAATAAACACAGCTAAGGAAGTAGCTTTTATTCAGCTTTTTATCTAATAATAGTTCTAAGTACGCACACAGTGTGCATCTTAAGAGTTACATTTGATTTAGGAGGAGTTTCTCTACTCCCCCCACTCACTCTACAGCTGGAATGCTGGCAGCTCCAAGGTATTTCCTACCTCACATCTGAGTCTGATGGAAAAAATACTTTTTCTATCAAATAACCAACAACTGTTAAGTTTAAAACATAAATCTGAAAACTATCTAATATTAAACTCTGGTTTACTGACATGCCAAAAATCCTTTTAAATGATTACAAAATTACCATTTCACGCACTCCACTTCATGGCAGTATCAGAAAAACATCCTGTTTCATTTCTCTACACAGAGCAATATTATCATTACGAAACTGGAAGGTTTCAAGGCACAATTTTTATGTGCTGTTATCTGCCATAACAAAGTTTTAAAAAAATAATTGTACTACAAAGTTTTGTAGGCCCTTTAAAAAGCACAAGTAGTCTTCTGTAAAGCATTAGTTTTACTTCAGCTACATTTTAATGACAGTTTATAGGATATTTGTAAGACAATGTCCAACTACTCTCTGTTATATTCACACTTCACTGCAAATTTTTTGGTAATATATATATAAGGCCATTCTGCCAAGTATTGTAAAGTGTCGGGTGCTTGTGCTGATGGTGTTCATAGACATGACCTCAAAAAGAACCACTTTTCAAAATCAAGACTGGTGTAGTCTCAGTGGGAAATGATTTGTTCATGAGCTTGATGAGCTCTGTGCTATTCAAAATGTGAACACTGCATCAAAAGAATGGCCACTAATGGGCAGAAGACTAAATTTTCCATTTTGCTATGCAATTCAATTGACTGAATTATTATCAAGGAGGTTTTGCATTTTCATTTCAGATTTACAGATAAACAGATTACGTGTATTCAAGAAGTAGAAGTTAGACAAAGGAAGGTTGGCAAAGAAGGCTGGCAAAGGAAGGTGAGCTGAATTTCATTCCTTAGAGGCCACAAGTGTCCTCACAGTCTCCTTAGCTGAGCAGAAAACACAACATGTTCAAGTAGCCTAGCAGTTTAAACTCATATACACTGTATAATGATGGTTGGCAATTCTTTTCCCCAGAAGGCAGCAGCAAGTAACATTCACTGTTACTACATTCAGTATCCTCAGTTCTTCAAACAATACTTGTTATGAGATGGGTCTTCTAGAATTATAAACTTTAACACCATTCAGCATTGAGGATCGAGCATATTTTGTCAGAAGAGCACCAACGGTCTGCTTCTCTGCACACAAGTCTCTAAAGAGGAAATAAAGCACATGACATTGGCATTAAGAGATACTGATTGAATCTGTTAAATATTTGAAACTACAGCAATAAACTGGATTAGGATGTTGGGAAAAAAAACCAGAACTACTGTAACTGTCGTGTAATGCTTTAAATTACCTGAAATTTAGAACTTACACTGACATTTATGCACTAGGCAAAACTACACGACTTTCTTCAGAAAAAAGAATTTTGGGTTTTGGGTGGAGTTTTATTATTACTGTTTTCTAACAGAGTTTTCAATCTAGCGAAACAGCTAGCTCCAAACTATTCAGTTATATTACAGTAAATTTAGAGCCACTCATAAAGGATTGATGCAGTTATTTCTGGGTTAGCATCAACATCTGCTCACTTTTATCACAGCTGGACATTCCAGATAGTGCAGTACTATAAGTCTTAATCACCAAAGGAACAAAGGATGCAGTACAGGAAGTGCTATTGCTTTATAGTTCTAGTGTTGTAAATATAGAGACTCATTGTAAAGGTCAGGAAGTTTAGCCTTTGAATTGTCTGCCTTAATCAAATGAGAGTTATCACCCATTTAAACCCAGTAGGATCAGCTTTTTACACACATTTAAATCCAAAAAAGAGAGTTACAAATCCCAGAGGTGGGTATTCTATTCATATAGAATCCATTTAATTTAAAATGCAAAGTATATTAGTATCACTGAGGCAGTGATAGCTCATCAGAAGCCAGCTATGCAAAAAGGGAAGACTATAATACTAATTGTGTTTTAATAAAAATAAATACATCCTTACTGTATATAAGGGGTAATATCCACTTCTGTCCACTTTTCCCGTATGCCAAACAAGCTGTTGAATCTTTCCTGATTGTCTTCAGGTAAGTCTTCCACTTTCATCAGAAAGATGGTCTCTGGTCTTGAACTTTTATCCACAAGAGCCAAGCCCTGTAGAACAACATCAGAAAGGAAATGTTAAGTACTGACAAAACAATTAAACATCCTCCTTTCTGACTGTATTCCATGCAAGTTGCTCTTTGAAGATCCAAAGCCTTCCAGAACTGCACTACCAGAGGCAAAATAAGAAGTATCATAAAGGCACTGTTTTACAGGCAGTATTTATAATTTCCTTTATGACAAGAAGGAAGGGAGAATCCATTGGGTTCCAACATCTCTCTGCCTTCTTTGAGCAAAAGGATTCCAGTAGTGTTTGCTATTCTACTGGCTGTCACTACCATCTGTTCAACAACAGCTTCAACTTCTGTTCCAGTCACATTTACAAGTAGTAAATTAGAGCTGCAACCTTTCTTCAAACAGTGGAATGTCCTGAGTTACAGAGACATGAATTATCATGATTCCAGACTACTGATGCTCATAGAAGACATCATAAAGCATGCTTGAACTCAAAAGCTGAAAGAAACAACACAATACCCAATAATGGATAAAATCTATATATGACACAAGTCAGTTACAGCCTACTCACAAAAGAATCTATACTTCTATATGTGTTTACCTGAAGTTGATCAAGCCTTGTTGTCATCCCCTCAGGGACACTCTGTTGCCAGACTTCTTCAAACTCTGATAGATTGAATTTAACTGCATTTTGCAAAAGCATTTGTGCTATAGCTCTGCATATTTTATCTTCATGCATTTCGAAGAAAACCTCCCCTGCTGAGAAGCAAAAACGAGGTTATCTTTGATTCTTGCCTTTTGATAAAATAGCAGCCTTTTATTTCCATTCTGTTCTATAGTCTTCTATACACCAAGTATCCTCTTTTTTCTTTTCCTTGAGAAGTGATTTGGTCTTAATTTGGATAAATTATGCTATCTTCTTATTCTCAAGAATAAATTATGCAGAATACAGCAGCACTGTCCCAACTACAGTATGAATTCATATCAATAGATGTGTTTTCCCTCCATGTTTTCCCCTTTCACAATGTACTATTTCTCCTACAGCTCTCATTCCTATTTCTGAATAGAAAATAAAACTTCCACTTCTTTAATCACCCTTATGAGATTATGAAGGGATGAGATTTCATTTTCTCACACATTGACTTGGCTAAAATTCTCTGAACCAAATCAGGTATAAACATGTCCTTCTATTGTTTCAGCCACCTGTCTGTAATTCAAACTTGTTCCTTGTGCAAACTGCCTAAACATATTAGGACAAGAGTCTGTTGTCACTCCAATTACTTTTCTATGTCCTTTAAGGTTGAGTGCAACTCTTACTTCAGCCAAAGGTGAGATGAAAGCCACTAGGGGGAAGAATTCAGACCGAACAAAGGCAGTGCAGTATTGTATCTGTGTGTGAGATGGACAATGGAAATCTAATCACTACAACCAGTGGATCTTGTGGGGCAGTTCAAGAGATCACAGGCAGATACCTACTTCAGGCAAGCTGAATTAAAGCCATTGACTACTCATAATAGCACAATTAATTGCTTAAATATCTGAGATCTTCTATGGTGTCTAAAGAGAGATGTCATCTAAATTTTACTAGCGAGCTCTCTTTAGTCATGGCTTGTAGACATCTAATAAATCACTTCCAGTACCTCTGTTCACAATTGTCTTGTACAGTTTAAGCCTTTTTTTCCTGTGAACAATTGTGCTGATTTTTAACCCAGTTTGCTCCCTCCTTATACAGGCACTGTAGCAAAGTAAATTTGTTTGGGCCATTCTTCACAAAACCTACATTTCCTCATTAATAACTATTTATTCTATGCAAAGTTAAACCATGTAAGCTTTCCCAAACTTACCATCATCAACATATTTCTTGCCATAGCTTAAAAGAATGTGTTCTATCATCTCTCTGGAAAAAAAAAAAAAAAAAATCAGACCTCAAGCTCTAATACTGTTTACTAGGACACTACTGAAAGAGTTACCAAGAAAATTAAGAAACAGATATGGAGAAAAAGAATTAACTGAGGAGGATAGATTATGAAACACATTTTTGTGGGTGAAATGAAGAAATCGGTAAAAAAATAAAAGGGAGAACACAAGGGGACAAATAACACAAGGGACCTGATTTAGCCTGTCAACCCCAATGGTCTCTTCCACTTTCTAGTTATAACTAGCAAAGACTAAAATGTGTAAGGGGAAATAAGGAATAGATTCTTGCAGCATCACTTTTTTTCCACTGAGAAAGAATTGTATCAGCAACAGTGTGGCCAGCAGGACCAGGGCAGGGATTTTCCCCCTGTATTCAGCACTGGTGAGGCTGCACCTCAAGTCCCGTGTCCAGTTCTGGGCCCCTCACTACAAGGAGGACATTGAGAGTCTGGAGCATGGCAAATGAAGGGCAACAGAGCTGGGGAAGGGTCTGGAGCACAAGTCTGATAAGGAACAGCTGAGGGAGTTTAGCCTGGAGAAAGGAAGGCCCAGGGGAGACCTTAACCCTCTCTACAACTCCCTGAAAGGAGAGTATAGCCATGTGGGGGTCAGTACTCTTCTCCCAGGCAACAAGTGACAGGATCAGAGGAAATGGCCTGACGTATTTAGATTGGATATAAGAAAAATTTCTTCATGGAAAGCATTGTAAAGTACTGGAACAGGCTGCCCAAGGAACTGCTGGAGAAACCATCCCTGGAGATGTTTAAAAGATGTGTAGATGTGGCACTCAGGGACATGGTTCAGTACTGGACTTGGCAGTGGTGGGGTTATGGTTGGACTCAATGATCCTAATGTTTTTTACAGGTCTGAATGATCCTATGATGCAAGTCAAAAATTTCACAATTAATTATCCTTTACTGAATAAGAGGCACTTTTCTGAAGCTCTGTCATAAAATTATACCCTCACTGCAGATATCTTTTTGAGCCAAAAGGCAGTTAAATGGAAAATGCTACATAGTGTAAACGAACGACTTTCTCTGAATGGTAATTCTGAATTACACCAGAAAACTTACCCCCTCTCAGCTAGTATGCAACAGGTAAACCAAACATTTTTGGCTAGCTATAGCTTCAGAACAGGTATTCCAAGATGCTCAGCAATTTACAACTTAAGCACATGCTACTTCCATCATTTACAACTCAGCAGTAATGTTTCTACTGTGCATCAATGGAAATACTACCAATAAACACTAAAATCAGTTTACTAACCTGTCTAAAAATTCCCTTGAGTATTTTTAGAAACAAAGAAAATGTATCATTTACATAATGAGAACTAGAATCTAGATTTGCAAAACTGTAATTCTAATAGACAGTTAACAAGTACTGTAATTACTCATAGTTAATAATGGATGTTGGCAATTTTAAGTACTAAAAGTAATTGTTTACCTGGGTTCTAGAGATCCAAGTTCTTCAAGGCAGGCACACAGAGGAACCTTACTCAAAGGCCAGGACTCTGAATCTATTAGCTGAGTCACATGATTCAAGAGTTTCATCTCATAGTCAAAGTCTAAAATTCTCCAATATCCTGCCAAACAGAGCACCACAAAACACTGTTAGAAGGAAAACATTAACACCTTAATTCTATTGCCATTAAGATACCTTACTGGAGTCTGCATATTCAGGTCACACCTGTACAATATGCAGCAGCATTGTGATTTTTTCAGGATTAAAAGCTGAGAAAATGAACTAAATAATAAGAGCAAATGTAAAGGTGAATGAAACTTAATTATCTCAATTGTTTGTAATTCTTTAGTAATTCTTTAACTGCCACAGATACAAAGACACTAAAAATATCACTCCAAGATGAATCAGATGTGGAAAAACTAACAGTTCAGGAACAGAACTGCATGAACAGGACTGGTTGCATTGGCCCTACAAAGCAACAGCTCGAGTCCAGAGAAGTTCACACAAATTCAGAAATCCAGATGACTCTAGGACTGCCATCACCTTGTGTCCCAGTGAGGGTTTGGGCATGGCCAAGTAAAGGATGAATAGGACCTGTCCCAAGGTGAGGCACTTGCTCAAGCCTTTCCTCACGTGGTAGGAAGACACTGAGATAAACCAAGTCTGGGAGGAAGAAAGGACTATGAAAAGGATGGGGTTACCTAAGAATCAGCATTTTTGCCTCTAGAACTACAGAAAGCAGTACCCACTCATTCATGAAGAGGGTGACCAGCTAAAAAATATTCATGCTGTGGGTGGGATACTCTGATGCCAGTGTTTGTAGCAGCAAAGAAGGAGTTATCCTGAAAAGAGGCAGACTGGCAGTGCCTGCTCAGCCTTATCCTTCTGACCAGATTCATAGTAGCAGAGGACACGGATCTAGGGAAACAAGTCTTAGAACGTTGAAATAACTTGCACCTTGAAAGACGAGGATATGGAATAGGCCTTAGAAAAAGGAAACATATTTTGGGGAAAATATTTCCAGGGTTATTTCCTCATAGGTAATAGTATTCTTTAGATACAAATACCTTCGATTTTGCAGGCATCTATAACCTGCAATTGGTGGAGTATTTCTTCTTCACTTGCTTGAATCAGACTTAACAAATCTTCTGTTGTATACTGTAACAAGGAAAAAAAGGAAATAAAAGAGGTTATTCTTACTCCTTCTTTGCTACAGTGACCATGCTAAATGCATTATAAGCTATAACGAAGGAAATATTTCAGATAGATGTTTTTACCCCCAGACTGAATTTTCTAAGGTTTGCCACACTCTCTGAAACTTTTCTTGTAACTTAAAACGTTTTCTCAAAGGGTTATTCAATACAAAAGGCAGTCTAACTACAGGAAAGTCTTTGTACCAGGCCCAAGTAATATACCTGTATTCCCAGAATGTCAAACTAGCACAAGCAAACCTTGTAAGTGATGTATCCCAGCAAGAATAAAAAGTGAATGTGTTCTGGCTTTTCTGAAATAATATATTTTAATCTGTGAGATTCAAAGAAAAGGCAAAGCAAAAATCATTTATCATTGCTGAATAGAAGTCGGAACCTGCACTTAATACCTCACTGAGGGAAAGCCTCCTCCACCATGACCTCAACAGTTACTTGTTGTGTTTTGGTGTCAGTTGGCACACACACAGCACAGACCCAGCCAGAACACAAACACCTCCCTGCAGAACAGTTATGTGGTGAGATGGGAAGGTGCTATGGGATACTGTGGTGAAGACGTGAGTGGATCAGAAGTTATCATGAGGAGTGAAGTAAATGGAAGAAATACCAGACTTCAATGCACAGGAAATAGGACATCAATTCCTTTATTCACAGTAGAGCCTTTTTAATCAACTCTAATATTAAAGTTTTGTTGATTATAGCTCAAGAATATTTCCTATCAGAAAGAAAAAAAAAAGAAGAAAAAGAAAAAATCGGAAAGAAAAAAATTGGATTAAGTACTGGATTGAGATCTATCAGACTATAGGAACACAAATGGAACATACCAACACTAAGTTTGGAACATCCACATGTTAAAAAACTATTTAGTAAATAAATACGGAAGGCCTCCACTTCCTGTTATGCTATTCCTATCAGAGTATGTTGAAATATCATTAGGCCAAGCTACCATCAGCATGTCAATGAGGGATGAGCCCATTATACAGTACTTAAAAAAAAAAAAACACGGCTAGCAATTGAGAGCAAAAATATGCCTAAATCAGTATATGTGTTTGAAGTTTATTGCTGCCATTCAAATGCCTTGCACAGAAGTCCTTGGGATATGTTTCTGCTTTGAGGCCAGCCCAGCAATCCCAACAGCTTTTTTGAAGATGTCACCGCTCTCAGCTCTGATGCTTTTTTCAGCTGCATTGCCCTTGCAAACTTAAAATGGAATGAGCTGACTTGCACCATGTCCACACCAGCAACTTCCAGATAATGTATTTGTTTCTTATCCTTTTTCTTATCAGATGTCTATGATCATCTGAGTATGCCCTGTCATTTCACTGGAAAATTTAGTATTAGCCTATACATTGATAAGCTTTCCTCTAGTTTGCTAAATCACAACACTATGCAACAGGTTCCCTACACTGCCATAGATCTTTATGGCTCTTTTGCTAGGGTTCTCTGTGTATGATACAGTCCTGAAAATCATGAGACTCACCTTACAGTAAACAACCAAAAATTAATTTGTTTTCAAACAGATTAAAGGTGGCCTATAAATTCCCAGCATACCATAAATGTTAAGTGTAAGCAAACAAAACAATGGAAATCATTACTGCACATTGTTTGGGATTTCAGTGAAAATTAGTCCCATAGGAAAGACTTTTCCCCTGGAGAGCTTCCAGATTCATTTAGGAGTTCCACCAGAGCCAAGGTTAAGACTTGTCTATATTTATCTGATATATCTAGTTGTTATCCAGTAAGCTCATTGAGGAAATGCATTCTCCTTCAAAAATAAATGGTGATCAATCCTCAAACCAGTCATTAACGTTTGGGAGACAATGACATCTTCTTAATAATACTCAATATTATGAATAAATATTATCTCATATGACTTTTTCATGTTGCTGGCCTTTGAAAATGCTTATTATTTTTAGACAATTCAAGCCCTTTAACCGTTGCCATCCCTTATTTTGCTGTATGTCCCTCTATGCCTAGATCAGCATAGGTAGGCATTTCTGGGGACAAGATTCTGTAACTAATCAGAAATCAGCCTGTTAATCATCCAAGAATAGAGGCATCATGTCTCTCCAGAGAGATGTAACATCTGTGTTTGCACATCCAAGCACATGCAGATAGTTTGGTGGTGTCAGCTTCAATCAAGCCTCAGCATAAAATACTTGGGAGCAACTACTTCTTGGTTTTAAAGTCAAAAGGAAAACCAACCAAACTAACAAAATCCCAGAATTTTATCAGCCTTTTTAGCTGAGATCATATGCTGCACAGTCCAGGTCTCCTCATTACTCTTTAGGTCCCAAACTGAATTTCCTGGAAACACCATAAGACAGCAGGATAGGATTTCATTTTTATTTTCCCTTCTTTCAGTGTGTCTCATTCCATGCCTTATATAATTCCTGTTACTCTCTTCAACTCCCTTCTTCTCCTTGTCATCATCAATTACTGACTGGCAAGCAACTTGCACATGGGTGTGCTCTGACCTCATACATGGCAGACACAAAGAAGAAAAGGCTGCATACCTTAGTAGTCATGTAACTCTCAAGGAATTTAGAAAAAATTCTGAAGGTTGTTCTTCAAGAAACTTCCCATAGGAAAAGGGAAATGCCCAGCCTCCTTCCATGTCCTTCATTTTCCTCTTTTAACTAATAAAAAGGTTGCTTACCTGTACTCACTGGAAGTGCTAACAACAATCAACTTGTTTAGAATAGAAGGGTTAAAAAATTAACTCAAAGAAGCACTGTGAATCATATGAGGAAAGGGATTTTTCTACTTAAGGATGTATCTTCACTTTAATTTGCTCATTACCAATTACAAGAAAGCAATTTACACAGCTGATTTACCTTTGAAAATGTCGAAGTCTGATCTTTCTGACTATCAGGCCCTTCATATGGATCTTCCATTAAAAGCTTCCTCAGTTTCTTCAGTTTTGGTCGACATCTCCTTAATTCCCAATAGTTCTTGGAGAAACCAGCAATCTACAAGAGAAAACTGCAATTCTTTAAACATTTTAATGTAGCATCTGGATTCAAAGCTGCTTACCAAAAATTATCAGCAAGCAGTGTTAACCCACTCACTGAAAACAAGGAACTATTAATAGGGTAATTACTTTAGAGATAAAACAATCATTGCAATGTTTTCAATAAAAAAAATTCTACAGAAAATGAAGAATAAAAATCCACTGTTGATTGATAAAAAATATGTTTGTAGTGCATAAGACAAAGGTAACAACTCAACTTTGCATACAAATGATAGGAAATCACCATGGGATATATTTCTGCACAGTTCCCCTCAAAACAGCTTTTTTGTCTTAACAATAAATTGTATTACTGTCATAAAAGCCCTCCTGTATTAACCTGTGTCTATCTTCCCCGCTTCTTCCCATGATTGAGATCTACTTCTTGGGCTTTTTAATAAATCATCACAGTCCTAAGCTCAAGCAGAGCAGACATTAACAAGGACAGAAAGCCACACTTGCACACAACTGACAAGACATCTCTGTTCCTTGCCCTGAGTCAACACACAAATGAAGAGTGTGCAACAGGAAGTTTGGCTGCTCTTGATTCAACATCAACTTACCAAAGCTTCACTTTCAGAGTAATCCTCAGGTGTTTCACAGAGTACAGCTTTGACTTCCTGCAAGATTCTTTGAAGAGGCCAGACTATTGGAGGCCCTTCAGCATCATTGCTACTATTCACCAAATTGACAGAAACAGGAACAGAATCACAGAGGCAGAACAGGCTCCAGCTTAGTGACTCCTGACCCAATCACTAGTCCCATGTTACAACATCTTCCATGAAAAAGCCTGTAGACAGTGCTTTAAAATACCCTAAGTGCTTTACTGGAGTACTTGCGGTATTTTAGAAGTCCTCAAAAAAAAAAAAACCCAACTAAACTAAAACTTCAAAATAATATTCAATTTAAATCAACTACAAGCAAAACCACCTATATATATAAGAAATTGTATACAAATTCTAATACACAGAAATCTCTCAATTTTAATCTATCACATAACTGGCTTTGCAAAAATTTCAGCTAAACATCAATTTCCTGACAAACTGCCTTCACATCAATCAGTATTTACTTAAATGCTAGGCTTTTTTTCCTGCCAAGTTGTTTTCTGATCATTTGGTAGTAAGAAGATATTCTGCATAGAAGAGAAAATAAATAATTCTAATATTCCAAAGCTCAAAACCTGAGATGAGCTGTGTGAGGTGAATAAAATGGCAGATGCTTTGGCTGTATCAGCCGTGCAAGTGATACAAAGATCAGAACCAAGACTGCAAGAGAAGTGCAGTGAAGCCCCAAAATGCTGAGTGCACATAGTATCTTTTGCTATGTTTCACAATTTGCAGCATTAATGAGCCATCTTACATTTCTGATATCATTTTGAGAGCTCTTAGAAACAAAACTTTTTAAACAGTTCCTAAGCAAATCACATTTCTATGATGTGTAACTTCACAGGAATAACGAAATTATTAAATGTAGCCAAAAAAAAGTATACGGAAGAATATTACTTTCTCATTATTTTACTTCAGCTTGAATTAACTTTTTACATTAGCTGATTAGACCTCATGGAAGAAGTGACGTTGAAGTACGATTATACCTCAATGATGCCATTATGTCCATTACAGCAAATAATTAACTAATAATATTTGCCTAGCTATTTTAAAAAGAATTTTATTAACTATGCTTCAGGAGGGCAGATAACAATGAATTCTTAAACTGAGAACTCCAAAATCATTCACTTTGACAAATGTTTTGATACACTAATTGCAAGAGCCACCTTTGAATACATCTCTGTATTTAAAAAAATTGTATTCAGATGGTAAAATCTCCCTTTTGGGGAAAGCACTCCTAAAAATTAACCTGTGAATAGCTTACTTTAAAAATAGTTGCTAACACTGAGAAATTATATTTTCTTTCCAAGTTTTTAATACCTATCATAAGTAATTACTATGCAATGAAAATAAACCACAGTTTTAACTTCTTTGAAACAGTAATAATCATACATTACAGAGAAAGTTCAGCTGCCTGAAGAAAGGCTCTAAAGCAATTTTGTACACCCTAAGGCATAGCATGGCCCTACATAAAAAGCACATTTATACAGATGTCCTCCTGGAATTGGTCAATACACAAAGAACCTACAGGAGACTCGTCCTTTCTCCAGTGGCAGCCTGCAATAGTGGCTAAGCAATACCACAGGGCATCTAAAATGGCATTAGAAGTCTATGTTTAGGCAAATGAATCCCAGCTGGGTTTCACAAATGCAACTTGGACAAAATACAAGACATTACAGAGAATAAGAAAGCAGAGAATTGAAGCAAACAAAAACCCTGAAAGACATACCTGTGAATGAATAATATTACCAGATGCCTGATCTGCATTCAGCTCCTCTGGAGTTTTGAAACCAGGAACAAACAGTAGCATATTTGAGGTATCTGCTATTTTCATGTCGTAAGTTTTATCTTTGCTGCACAACACTGCATGTTCATCCTTCTCACCACGGATTACTAGGCTGGAAAAAAAAAAACAGCATGGAAATAATGATGTATTTTTACCTCTGTTTCAGGATGAATACTTATTAAACTCGTCTAATATTTTTTCACATTCATACATTTGTAAAGAAATTACAAACTGCAGTTCTGTTTGGTAGCAGCAGTCATAGTTCACCAAAATATAAAGATGCAAATGTCAGTTAATCTAATTGACTATGTATTCCCTCTTGTTTTAGTGTGGGAAAACTCAAAAGACAAGCATTCCAAGTTTTCATGCAGAACACCGTTGAATGCCTACAGTCATACACCGATTCGCTCAACCTCCCTAAAACATTGATGAAGTGATGCTTAATGTGTGAAGTAGTTCACTAACCTTAGAAATTAGATTACAACTAGAGTTGTTCTTTAATGAGAACTGAAGCTGGCCCACTGTGAAACAAGGAAGCAAAGAGAAATTGTGTTTATTGTGCAGAGCCCTTCAGATAATTAATATCTATTTTCTTGCAAGTAATTCCAAAAAGGAAAGAAAATAATCTTCTAGAACAATTCTGAACAAAGAGACAATGTAAACCATCCTCTTCAGCTCACATACTTGATGAAGTGAAGATTCTGCATGAGGACGTGAAAATACCAAAGCAGGACCACGACAGGGGAACATTCATTCCTCCCAGGCTACATACACTAACCTGAGTGCTCAGATTCAATTCACTTAAACTGCTCCTCGTTTCCCAAAGCCTGCATGCATGAACAAAGCTCAGCTGTGCCCCAAGGGATCAACTTGATTCAGGCCTCTGATAATACTTCCTTAGTATTGCACTAAATAGGAATGGGCTTACTAATACACACCTCAGAGAACGACCTTCTTTAGAGGGACTTCTCATTTTGTATCACTTTAAGGATTTTCTGTAAATCACTGGCATTGCAGTAAAGGAAGAAATTTAAAACAGTACCAAAACCTTATCTAGAACCTGGTCTTGGTTCAGAGTTTGGCATCACATAACCATCCTATCCTATGCCCATGCTACACTGCACATCCTTCCCTGCCCATTTCTCTATCTTGTAGGCACCCTGCCATCCATCAGGCCTCGAGAGTTCTAATAGGAAAATCTCGAAGTCAGCAGGATTCTTTTAGAGACATTATCTCTTTTCTAAACCTGTATTTCTGATCCTAGAATCACAGAATATCCCGAGTTGGACGTGACCCACGAGGATCATTGAGTCCCGCTCCCGGCCCGGCCCGGGACTGCCCAAAGAACCACAGCATGTGCCCGAGAGTGCTGTGCAATTGCTTCTTGAACTGTGGCAGGCTTGGTGCAGGCACTTTTTGGGGAACCTATTCCAGCATCTCCTGAGTTTTGTTTAGAAGTCTCCACAGCAGGAAGTTTTCCATAAAAAAAACCTAAAAACCAAAGAAAAAAAAACAAACCCAACACACACACAAAAAAAAAAAAAAAAAAAAAAAAAAAAAAAAAAAAAAAGCCCCAACAAAAACAAACCAAACACGCTTCTTATAAGTGTAAGTAGTTTTAAGGGACTTAAGGCGCAGTTGCGCACCCGGCATCGGAAGAACAGAAGCGCGGACAAAGCCCCGCGTCCCGGAACCGCGCGGCCGCGGCCCCGGCCCCGCCCCCGCGCCCGCCGTACCTGCGCCCCGCCTCCAGCTCGGCGCAGAGCCCCGGCTCCAGCTGCAGCAGGCAGCACTCGCCGCCGCCGGCCTGCGGGCCGAAGCTGAGGCAGTGCACGGCCGGCAGCAGCTCCGCCGGGTTCAGCTTGGCCGTCTGCAGCGTGGCGTCCACCTCGGCGCGGCTCCGCATGGCGGTCCCGGCCCGCTCCGAACTCCGCGCCACGGCCTCCATCGCCCGCCCCGCCCGGCCCGCGCAGGCGGGGCTCGCGCGGGCGGGGCCGCGCCAACGGGGAGCGGGCGGCGCCGGCGCGCGCGGCCTGCGTTGGTTCCGCGGTTGGCGGACGGACGGAGGGAGGGATGGATGGCGGGGCGGGCGGGAACGGCTCGGGGTGGTATCGCGGGGAATCGCTTCCCTCTGTTCCTCCACCGGGTCTTATCTGGGACAAACCTCTTGTTTTTTATCTGGCTGCACAGGAGCCAGGCTGTGCCGCAGTAAGATCTCTCGTAATGCCAAAAATGCAATAAAAATATACAAAATGCGCAAAACTAAATAAAATTACAAAAACATTGCAAAAACAGGCCTAATATGGAAGTCACTGCCCAGCTCTGAGGCAACATAAAATCATAGACGTGTCTAGGATTGAAAAGTCTTCCAAGATCATAAAGTCTTAACTCTTTATCCAGCACTAAACCATGTCCCTGAGTGCCACATCTACAAGTCTTTTAAACACCTGCAGGGATGGTGGCTCCACCACTTCCCTGGGCAAGCCTGTTCAGTGCCTGACCACCTTTTCTATGAAGACATTTTTCCCACTATCTAATCTGAACCTCTACTGGTGCAACCTGAGCCCACTTCCTCTCATCATGTTAGTTTTTATCTGGGAGAATTCCTGCCTGGCTACAGCATCCTTTCAGGGAGAGGGTGTGAGCAATAAGGTCTCGACTGAAGCTCCTTTTTTTCAGGCTAAATAGCTCCAGCTCCTTCAGCTGCTCCTCACCTGAGCTGTTCTCCAGACCTTTCCCCAGCTCCATTGTCCTTCCCTGGACACACTCCAGCTCCTCAATGTCTTTCTTGTAGTGAGGGGCTCAGAACTGGACACAGCATTTGAGGTGTGGCCTCACCAGTGCTGAGTACAGGGAAACAATCCCTGCCCTGGTTCTGCTGGCCACAGTTTCTGATCTAGGCCAGGATGCCATTGGCCTTCTTGACTACCTGGGCACAAATGTTCATGTTCAGTCACTGTTGACCAGTACCTCTTTTCCACCTGACAGCTTTCCAGCCACGCTGTCCCAAGCCTGGAGCATTGTTGTGTTACTCTCAAAGTTTTTCCTCGACACCAGAGCATGACAGCAAGTGTGGAGAGAGGGAGATTGAGTGTCCAAGCCACCCCAGCGGGGCCTGACAGTGGGTGGGAAAGCACTGCTGAGGCAGCTGCCAAGCACTGGTGTCACTCACCCCAGGCCCTTCTGTCGACAGTTCTGACGAAGGGGAGCTACTTGCAAGTTCTCATCTGCACGTGATCCCTTAGGAAACAACTTGCACAGCCATGCAGAGGTTCATCTCCCCGTACCTCAGGGCTCAGCTCAGGTTCTTGCTGTGGCTACGTCTGCCAGAGGAAGCTGTGAGGAAGTGCTTGAGCTAAAGCCATGACACAAATGAGTGGAAATCACAGGCATGGGCTATTATTGCAATGGGAATAGTCTGCAGCTCAGAGATTCAAGGGGAAGTCTCTTGATGTCCTTAAACCATAAGAAGAAAACAGAAGCAGAGGCTCAGAACACAGCAGCTAAGCAGCAGTGGGATTCAGACTTCTGCAAGGGGCAGGATGCCTCTTCCCTGCTTTGTCCAGGACAACTGGCTCCACAGACACTCACTGATTTTTGCTGCAGGTCATAGTAACAGTCAGCCTGGTAGCATGTTAGCCCTAGCTGCCTGCTGTGTGTATCAGCTAACAAATAGTCACTCAGTGATCCTAAGTTATATCTATCCACTTGCAGAATACCTCTGTGCTTGGTAAAAGTCTGTACCAAATGAGCCAGATGAGGAGGTCATAACCCCTGTTATGTGGGAACCAAAAGCAGGAGCTGATGGGGTGAAGCTGGTTTGGTTCAGTCCCAGCCTGGCAGAGACCAACTGTTGTATGTGACTGAGTGAGGCATCATCTGTCTTCAGAAGGTGGTGTCGGAGGGCTGCCAGTGGGGCAATTGGCCTTGGAGAAAACTTTGGCTGAAGTATTAGGCATTTACCTCTGTCACAACATATGTGCAGTGGCTTGTTCAAAGACTCAGACATCGGTCATGTTTTCATGTTTTATTTCAGTTATTGGAAGGTGGAAATACCGTCATTGTGCACACGGGAAACCAGAGACACTCCAACTTTGGCTAGTTTCTACTAATGTGTAGGTGCAAACTGATATGTGTATAGCCTTACTTGAGACGTACATTTTGATTTAATGTAAATTTATTCATGAGCACCTCTCAGGTAAACCAGAAAATCACTTTTTACCAAGTAAATCTTGAAATATGTCGTGGTTCGTTGTTTTACAATTGTCTTCTGTTAATGAGTTTATACTGGTTTGTCCCATGTATCCTGTTCTGTCCCCCTAAAGGTTTAGCCCTAACTTTCTCCAATATTTTCCCACCAAGTGCCTGTCAGTCCCTATGTCAGTCTCCCCAGTCCCTCCTTTGTACCTCCCTTGCTTCCTTATTAGTCCCTGTCAATCCCCAGTTCACTGCCCCCTACCCCTGCCTGTCAAGTAGAACACACCCTGTTTGTTCTGGAAAGTTCTCTGTCGCCCTTTCCCCAGCACTGGACTGTTTAGCCTGCTCCCTCCCCCGTGCTGCCTTCATTGGGTTACCCCGGTTGTGTTCTCCTCCCCCAGTGCTTCCCCACTGGATGCGAGTTGTTTCCACCCCTCATACCCTGCCCTCTTTAAAATGTGCTGCCCCCATCAGTCTTGTGCTTACTTGTCTCTGAACCCTCCTGGGGAATGAAATACCTTGGAATTCATACAAGTGGTCTCTTCCTATTTCTTCGCCTCTGTCCTTCGTTCCTGCTTCAGAGCTGTGCTGCCCATGCCACAGCCAGCCACAGGGAGCAGCAACCAGAGGTCTCAGGAGAGATCTGGGGGCAGCCCTTCCTGTTGCGCCCTCCAGCCATAGGGAGCGTGCTAGCCGGGAGACCTCCGTACTGTGGCCATAACCAGACAGCAACAGAAATACTTACTAAGCTTATTTGCGCTGGCTTTAATTTATACCTTAATTTGTGCAATTTTCCAATGACCTTGCACACCTTCTTTCTACTTTTCATTCCATGAAATTAAAAAAAGTTCTGGTATAGCCAACAGACTGAATCCAAGGCATGGGTTCATGGAGTTTGTACCTTAAGAGATCTGCTATGTAACAGAAACTCAATAGTAATGAAATCACTGGATGTTATTCAGGAGTTGGCATTGATTTGTGGTCAGGAACATTTGTAGTAGTTATTAATTTTTCTAATCAGTTTTGCTTATCCTGGTAGTTCTGGTTGAAGATGCTTTATATATGTTATATATATAAATTGCAGAATTGAAATGTATGTGCTTATACTGTCTGCCACCTCTCTCTGCCTGTCCCTCGATTATCCCTGGAAGTTGTTCAAGGTCAAGCAAATTTGGCATGTAAATTTCCTGGAATTTTGGTAAAAATCAGTGGCTGATTGAAACCCCTACTTGGGGGAATGCTGCTCTGATCCATTCTAAGAGGCAGAAGCCAACTGACCTATCACCAAACACATTGCCATAAATCTATAGAGATGTCTAATTTCTCAGG
Organism: Anomalospiza imberbis; assembly: GCF_031753505.1. Taxonomy (NCBI): domain Eukaryota; kingdom Metazoa; phylum Chordata; class Aves; order Passeriformes; family Viduidae; genus Anomalospiza; species Anomalospiza imberbis. Next base: position 13,605,001 of record NC_089681.1, on the reverse strand, counting down.
AAACAACTAGTATTATGTACCTGTTTTCACTGAAGTTGTTTTAGAGCAGTAATTTGACAAAACCAGGTTTGTTTAGGAACTCATGATGTTTTTTTCTTGAAACATAGATGAATCATTTAATGAATTTGAATTGCAGAGAAAACAAGATGAACTCTCAATGTTGCTGTCAATTTATAAGGAAATGCATGCTATGCTAAGAGAGCTTTGTAGGATCCTGAAATTATTTTACATTGATGCTGTGGGGTTATTTATTTACTTTGGAGTTGCTATAGAATAAATTAGTTCCATTTTCAGCTTGAGCTGGTCTGGTGGACTGAAACTGTCAGGGGTGAAGACTGTAACGAACAAAGTTTCCAGGTGTTCCCCAGAGAGGCAGGCAGGGCCTTCCTAGTTCCCATGGCAGCACTGGAATGGCTGCTGGCTACCGATATTGAAGTGTTAATTAGCTAATTGCTCTGTTTGTTTTCTCTAAACTACCCAAAGGTAACCTGCCTTCCCCCCACCACACCAACATTCTGGTACTAAAATGCAAATAAGTAAACCACCTGGGATCATGGGAGTATTTTTTTGGGGATAAAGACACCCCTAAATAAAGAACTAAACACAGTAGAGGGGGATAGACAAATGCCCTAGCTGAGGAAGAGGGAAACACATCCCCTGATCGACTTTTGTCCATCATCATCAAAAGACCAGACTAGAGTAGGCTGGGGCAAGTGGAGACGGAAGAGACAGAGGCCCCTGGGGCTGCCACCAGAGAAGGAGTGGGGACAGATGTTGTTCTGGACTTCAGCAACAGACTGCACTCCACGCTTCCTCGACCTTTGGCCACTGGTTGTGCCACAGGGAAGAAGAAGGGACAGTGGTTGTGCCACAGGGAAGAAGGGACAGTGCTCTGTTTGGGCCCCCTGCCCAGCTGATCTTTTTAATAAAGAGCTGAACATTAATAAAGGCATTAGCCCTGTTCATTTCAAGAAGCATGTCATGTCATGGTACAAGCAGGGGTGAAACTCACCTGTAGGAGGATGGAAGCAAGAGTTGAGGAAGCAGTAACTTCAGCCATCCTGACGTAACTTATCACCAACTGCTATCAGCCCACCCAGGTGCCCATTGGAGGCTTTAAGTGGCTGCTGTGAGTGTGCAGCTGTGAGGTATAAGCTGTACACACCTGTTAGCATAACTGCCAAATAGCCTCAGCTGGGCTGGAGACGGGGCAGGAATGAAGTCAGGCTCAAGCAAGATAAGCTTTGGCTTAGTTTTTCAATTGACAAATGTTAATGGAAATTAGTGTTAATGGAATGTGGTTGACGATCGTTGAGTGAAGTTAGCAAACAAAAAAAGGATCGTTGAAGATTTTTATAGTCTTGCCTTTGAAGACCTTGGCCTGTTTAATCTTTCCCAGAACTCAAACATCAGGGATGTGAACTGTTAAATTAATGAAGGGCATTATATTTTATATGTGACAAATAAAAGAAACAACTCCAAAGCTCCACAACTGAAACATAGAATGATGAACTGGGAGATAACAGTGCATGGTACTGCTTCACTACAGCTGCTCCTAATGACTAGGCTCTAGCCATTAGGTAGTGTGTTAGGAGGATGACTTCGCAGTGCAATTACCATTCAAGTGCTTGGGAACTCTACAGTAAAATGTAGTGAGAAAAACAGAGCTACATGAAATGGGGTGTTCAAATGACAAAGAGGTACATGCTAGAAATTTACAGATGTCCTTCAAAGTACAACAGAGGTAGCGGAGAAAATAAGAAAAAAAAGATAAAGCCAGCGCTGGAAAAACTGACACAGTGCCAAAGTTGAATATAGCAACACATTATCAGCTCAGTGATAATTACATAATTCACAGTTACAATTCTTGGAGATTATTCCAAAAGAGAGGCTCATTTTGATTAAAGCCTCATAAACCCTAATTCAAGGTTTCTTTTTTCTCATCTGGAATGCCATCTGCAATATGTAAAATTAGCATGTGTGTTACATTTTCTCATTAAATGACAATTTCTCAATGTCTAGAAATACTTGCCATAGGATGTGCTCATTGTGTTTCAGTACAGAAGGTGACCACCAAAGCTCTAGGTGTGACTGGGGTTAGACCTCTGAATGCTCTTTCAGCACATTGCAGACTCCTGTGAGACAGTGGGAGAATGACTGTCTACAATGACTGTGTTACATTTACTTCCTAGGGAAACAAGAAAGAGAAAAGACCAAAGAGAAAACATCATACCATTGTATAAATCCGTGGTGCATACCTATCCTGAATAATGATTGTCTAGTCTGTCTTAAATATAAGAACTAGGGATTACTGATGAAAAAGCAGAAAGTCATGGATAACAGGAGAGAATAAATTTTTATGCAACCCATTGAGAAACTTGGGAGATGTGGTGAAAGTCAAAATTACTGTGATCCACAGAAGAGTTAAATGAGTTCATAAAGATGTTCTTGTCTCTGTAAATCACAGTATTCAGGTTTTAGTCATAATTCGGGATCCTAAATAAATTCAGACCCCCTAAATCACCACAGCACACACTCTTCTGCTCTCCACTGGAGTTGGTTATTGAAACATACTTTAATTTTTTTTGGTTTTTTTTGGTACTGAAATGTAAAATAGCAAAACAGCAGCTTGCATATTCCATGTTGCAGACCTTGGTTCATTTGTATTACTGTACCTCAGTAAAACCATCATACCTGATGATGTCAGCCAGAAAAGCACCACAAAGCAGGAGCTAATGAGTCCAAGACTCAGAGAAAATTGCAGCCAATTAGTAGAATAACCAGATAGCTTATTGCTACCTCAGCCAAGGCTGTCTTGTCAGTCTTAACAAGCCACCAGGGAGATGCAAAACACATATATTCAAATTAGGAGAAAATAAACAGCTGTAACTAAACCTAAATATTCATGTAAACCATACAATAGCTTGGAGTATCTTGGTGGCATATAATTGGTTCTGGCCTGGAAATACTGGAGAAGAAACAGTCAACCACAAAGCTGGAAAGCATACACCAAATAGTCAGAGCTCAAGCATGATCAAGACATTTTGGAAATGACTTTGAGAATGTCACTGCACACTGCTGTGACAAGCAAGAACCCAGATACTCAATGCTTATGAGACAAACAGCAATTAGAGACCTGTTTCGTTGCTATGTTATTTCTTTGCAGAGACTGCACGTGTAATTGCAAACAAAGGCAGAGGATCAGTCATGCAACATTGATTTGAAGATAAGGTGGGGTAAACCTGAGTAAGCTGGTATCCAGCCTACATTCAGAGCTTCTCCAGTCTCAGCCAGTCAGCCAGGACATTGATTGCTGCACAGCATGTCCTCACAGTGTTAACACTGGTGCAATGAGTGGGGGAAGGTGCTGTGATCTTTGTTCACATTGGCATGAAAGAGCAAGCTGTTTTTTCCAATAATGTAATAATTACAGGGATCCTTTTAAATTTAGAATATATATCAGGCAGCCATGGTAGTTCATGCATGAATATATCATTAAAATCTTTATCTCCCTGTACATAATTTTCTGTGTAGATCTCCAGAGTGCTTCTATTACAGCAAAGCCTGTAATTCAGACTCAGATGATTGTGCTAGTTGGGAAAATTAGCAGCAATACTTTATGGTAGGCCCTAAAATTTAATCACATAAAACACCTGCTGCTAGAGATATTTAAAACAGTGTTATTATTAATATTGTGATGTTACATGAGATAAATGCAAATTAATGTAGGTTTTTTTAATACTGTGTAGAGAATTTTGTGGCTAATTTCAGTCTGCAGACCTTATTAATACTGACAACCTAAATACCAGTATGTGTCATCTGGGAAGTTATCCCATCATCTCACTTCTTGACTAGATGCTATCTGCATAGCAGTAACCTCAGAGAATGGGTGGTTTTCAGTTTATTATTAATTTTTAAGTCATTGCTGGGATATATACTACAAATATATCCCAGCAAACTACATACTTACACTTTCTGTATGAATCTAAAATAAATAAATAGATTAATCAAATTAATGCAAAATATTTTTAAATACCCAAAGAGGAAAATGCATCAAGTATTTTATTTGTAGATGGAATACGATGGAGGAATAGAGTGGCACAGGAAAATGACAGTGAAAAATGGCAAGATGAAAACTTAAATGAGTAGAAACCCATATGGGAAAAGCTCATGTAACAAAGGGAGCAGAAGCCTTACATGGGAAAGAATAACATGAATACAAATGAACACATCATAAAAATTATGTCAAACGAATCTAATGCTGGAATGAGCTGCAGAAAAAATATCTGTTTCTGTTACATTCTAGGTGTTTGTCTTGCTTCTGCTTGTAGGGCCTTCTAGTTTCAGTCATGATGAATAATGCAATCTCGGGCTGTAACCATACAAGAATTACCATTTCACTCAATTTTGTCATTCTCAACTTTCTTCCTGATACAGAAATGTTAGATGAGCAGGCTATAACCTTCCCATCCTGCTCCCCAATATACTTAGAAGCCCTTCTAATCCCATACCCTTTTTAGCCCCAAACTATCAACCTGACATGAATTTGGAAAAACTCTGCAGACATCTCTGCTGGAAACATTTTGTTCTGAAGATTTCCTTCTACCCCCCTCATCAGCTGGTAGGGCCTATGCCTAAAGCATCCCTTGTCTGTTATATTTTTGATATTTTTCTGTGAAGATGCTAACCATTTTTTTTCCTGCTGCTGAATACTGGAGTTTGTTAAGAGGATAAACATTTTTCCACTGTAATCACCGTGTAAACTAGTATCTCAATTTTTTTTACAACTCTGTGAGTAATGAACAGTAGTGAGTGTATCAAAAGGGTTGTCAATGTCTGGAGATGTTGAGCAATTTGACATAATGTGGTAGGCTATAACCAGGATAACACAAGTAATTTTTTATTCACTGGATGTTTTGGCTTCTTAAGATCCCCAGCCACTGTTGACTCAGAAAAGTTCACTGCCTGTACACTTAGGAGATATTCTTGTCCTCTCACCTTCTCCTACCTAAGTTTTGGGGACTGGGTCATCAGTTTTGACACAAACCTTATCTACCAGAATTGCCTCAACCTGGGAAATTGTTCAGTAAGTGGATGATGAGGCTGCTCTCATCATGAACTGCTTCAGAAGAGATCCTGTGTGAGGCATGAGGCAAAATACTGCCCTTTAAGCCCATCTTCAGGGAGCTAAATGAGTTTTCCTCCAAAATTTAATGATTTGAATGAGGGAAACATCAAAGGCAATTAAAAAACTTCAAAAGCTTTAATTAAAAATTCTATGCAGGTTCCATTCCTGGGGGAGTGCACACTGGGGTCTGCCAAATTGTGTTATAGAAGAAATACAGGTGTAGCTGATCCTATTCCACAGTGGGGATGTGCAGTAAGTGGGCTTTCTGGGATGCTTCTGGGTGAGTTTTCTATATCAGATGTCTATATCTGTTTTTTCTATATCAGATGTCTATATCTGAGTTTTCTATATCTATGTCTGTATCAGACATCTTTAACAGTGGCAATTTGGAGGGTTCCTCTCCAGAGAGAGAAGCCAGTGCAGATAGGGAGGGAAGGGCTTGTCTCTCTGACAGTTGCTGTGAAGCCAGTGTAATACAGGGAGAAAACTCTGAGTGACTTCACAAAGAAAATTTATTCCTTCCATCTCCTCCCTCACCATGGCTTGATTGCTGCCGTCCCAGCTTTTTTCTCTGTAAGTCTTACTTATGTTCTAAATGTTCTCTGCTACTTCCTGGACCTTTTTATCCTCATTTTGCCCTTTTTCCCAGTGGGAGTGCACCTTGGTGAAATTTTCTTCTTGGACTCAACAACTACAGACTGATTTTTACATGTTTTTTTTTTTTTTTTTTGCTGAGCTGTTGAGAGCAGAACAGTGTTCCCACTACAGTTCAGCCCTTGGCAATATTGTTTACCACATTACCTATTTCAAGAAACCTGAATTTGGTTGTATGAGAGAACCTTGATATGGTTCTTTTTCATCCCATTTCTGTCTCTGGTGCCTTCTTCCAACAGTTTTTTTGGTATCCAGTTACCCTGATGCAGAGCTGCAGAAGAACTCTTTCTCCATTAAAGAATTCTGGTTCTCAATAGCACTGAAGATACCTTCTCTTTAGTTCAAAAGAGGGACTGGTCATAGCCCATCATTTTGCTATATCTCAGCACAATGTAGATTCTGATTTATTTTAGAATCATGTTCTGAGTTAATCTCTTGGCTTCAGCACTGTAGGACATCCAGAAATACTTTGAGAACCCAGGAAGTCCCAGACAAATACTTGCAAAGTGCCTTCCTTAAAAAGAATATTGAATTATTCAGTGTTTTACTGACTTTTTTCATTTTTACTAGATTGGGCAGTTACTTTTGGTGTTCATTGGGGAGGGAAATTAATGATGGAGTCAAATATGTTTGTGTTTCTAATTGTGTGCAGAGATTGCATTATCTAAAGATTATTCCTTTATAAAATTAGCTTAATTTAACAGTCTTTTTATTTTGTGGAGCATAGATTCACTGCAATTTTCTAATTGGCATTTTCATACTTAAATTCTTGAAAGGGCCACGGGGTGGCAGAGTGATTAAACACTGGCAACAGTTCTTTATGCGGACATGGACCCGAGCGTGTCAGGCGAGGCCGCGTAGCTGCCCTGGTGATTGTCCCAGTGGAGCGGAGCCATGCCATCGGTTTGTCGCGTTGCCGATGTCCCTTAGCAGCGGTGGCACTTTGTCAAAGTGTGCTGCTGCCTGTGCCCCAGTGAGCTCTGTGAGCCAGAGGAGCGGCTTTGCTGGTGGGTGACCCTCAGGCCGTGTGCCCCACAGCCTCACCTAATGAATTACAGGGTGGGATGTGGTGAAGGACAGAGACAGAGACAGAGCTGAGGCCTGGGAGGTGGCCTATGATTCCGTGCCTCATAGACGCAGCTGCTTGCACTCTGTCGAACTGTTTGTCTCTGTTGCTGCCACCAGGACCACGTATCCCCTGAGACATGCTCCCTGCACGCTTGCACCCTCCACCTACCGCACATCCTACGGCTGTGATGCTCACGTAGCAAACAAAGAGCCAGGTGCCCTAGGGCAGAGCGTGCTCCATCGTGGGCAGCGTGGAAAGAGAAACAGTCAACAGAAACTTGCCATTTCTGAGAAGCAGAAATAGATAGCAAAGGACACTAAGGTGTCTTAGACTGAATCTCTACTCTTATGTGTTGTCTCCCAGAGAACAAGAAAACAAACCCATGCCTGAGTGTTCAGGGCTGATCACAACTCAGTGTCAAACCGCCAGTTCAAGCCACAGTGCTTTAAGCAAACATTTTAAATCTTGTGGCCAGACATCAGAGTGCTTTAACACAGAGGTGGCTGGGGGCTGGCTTAAGAAGCTGGCTTTTACCACAGAGCTAGAAGGTGTTGTCTTCACATGTGAGAAGTGGTTTAGAAAGCAGTTCCTTTTCAGCTCTTAGTCACACTTCCCAGCTGACTCAGACCTCCCAGTCCATACATTAGGCTGGATATTACACAAGTCTAGGACTATGACCCGGACTAAACATATGATATAGATGAAGCTGGAGTTGTACAAGGTCATAATTGCCACTGGTTAAAATACAGAATAAAATAAAGAGAAAACAAACAAACAAAAAGAACTACTGGAAATACATATGAACTTCTTCAAAGATAAACCTGAGGTTTCCAACAGGTTTATAGATGCTTTTAGGCTTTAAAATATTTTTATGATGCTCAAAATTTGAAATCATTGGAAAACAAATATATGAAATAAGAGGAATTAGAAAATATTCCAGGTATAATAAAGTAGGGGCCAGCATGCATTGGGTAGTGAAAAATGCTGGTTTAACAGAGTGTGCTGTCAACTGGAATTATTTGGGTTACTGGTCTGATGCAAATTTCTGATCTTTTATCTTATTGAAGCTGCTTGTTTCTATAAAATATTTACCTGCTCACAAGAGCAAGCACTAAAGCAGGTACCCATCTCTTGGTCATGCCATAGCTGTCATTCTGCACAGAAATCTCACTACCTCTGTCTGGCCTAGTGAGTCTTTGAATATTTAATGCAAAATGCAAAAGCTGTGTAGGGACAGACTTAGAAAACCCCTTTCAGATTGCCTCTGTATATGTCAGGATCAAAATGCATTTTTCTCTGCACTTCAGCTCACTATTACAACAACTACCAGGTCAGTAGCACATGAAATAGAGGAATATAAACAGATAAGATTCTCACTCTAATGCTGAAAAGTTGGACAGACTATGAAAAATTACTTATTTTATCTCACCATGGAAGCTTTTGCAGGAACTTGGATGCAAGAATAGAAAAAGAGAAGTTTAACACATATCCTTGTTTTGGGGGGTGGTGGTGTGTGGTGTTTGTTTATTTGTTTATTTTTGTTTATTTGTTTGTGTTTGTGGTTTTTTTGTTGTTGTTTTTTGTTTTTTGGTTTTTTTTTTTTTGAAACTTACTACTTACTAACTTTCCTGTGGTTTATCACAGGACTAAAATTAGCTTGGCCAGATGTATTCTTTGAATCACACAAGCACTGATTCTTATGACCAGTTCCTACCAGACAGCTTAAATGGTTCAGACTTAGAGCAGCAATGAATGTAATCTGTGCACTTCCATGTATGGGAAACACTATTGTACATAGCCTGAAAAGAGGAGGGGAGATTGGACAATACCTGGTAGTTCCTATGGTGCCCCTTCCCAGGCGTCTAGTGCTAAGGAAGTCAACCAGTTGAAACACAAAGACAAGGGAGCTCTCTTTGCAAGTAAGCATGGGAATATAGGAAAAAACCTTCACACTCATTTTCCATGAGTGTTGCAAGAGCTGCTTAGATAAAAGGTCAACTTAAAAGCCAAAAGCCATTTTGTACTTGTCTTTATCAGCAAAGAGAATGAGTGAGTATTTTTAAATTTCATGTTTACATAATGCTCTCTCTTATACAAAAGATGTTAGGGAAAAAAAACCCCACAACCATTCAACAGCTTACCTGCTAATGACTTTTGTCCCTAAAGTGCTTCACCATCTTTTGCATCTGTGTCATTTTCCTGTTTAAAAAGCTCTAGTCATCCCAGCAAGGGAAAGCCAAACAACTTTATATGGGACTTAAGAGCAATGCTATAGGAGAAATGAGAAGTATAGACATGAATACTTGTAATTCTTTCATGAGGATGTCTTGTGTTAAAATAAGCTTGCAGAAAATTGACTAGTGAGACTAAAGAATTAATGTATCAAATTAACAGATTAATTTATCGAGTCAAAATGTAGGCCACAGATACAACAGTCTTCAAAGCAGTGAAAGCAATATTCGTATTTCATTATTTAAACATCTAGTGTTTCACCACTTGGGCATCTACTAAATGAGATAAGAAAGTTTATACAACTTACTAACATGTTTTCTAAACCCAGTACTCTAATACAATGTGCCTATTCATGCATGAGGTTCCACAGAGCGTGGTGACCTTGGTGGTTCAAGTGTACCACTTTATACCTCCCTGCATGCCAGAGAGCCTCTAATGTCATCAAAAGTCACTGGAAGACACTTGAGCTACCCCTCACACCTGTGATACCAGCCCTCTAGCAGACCTATGCAGCTTTTGTTACTCTCTTGATGTTGTGGAGGATGAGTTTTGAAGTGTCCCAGGGCTCCTGCTCAAAGATCTGTCATGCTTTTGGCTGAGGAATGCCTTACTGGTGGTTAGCTACCTCCATCTCACTTAACTTCAGCCATGCTAAAGTAAAACTCAAGTATTCATATCTAAAATAGGCACCAACTTCTAAAATTGATCCTATATCTGAAAACAAGTTGCAAACATCCCACCAGGTTATTTTGTGTAGCTTTTTGCTGGCTCTTGCCTGCAACGTGACTCTTCAAGGTTATGTCATTACCCTTTTTTGGGGGACGACAGGCTTTGAGTCACTGATAGCCAATTCCCTCCTCTCAGGATAACTGTAAGAAATTTCAGTGTGAACATGTGGAACAAATTACAAATGGGATATCAGTGTGCAAAGGCCAACATGAAATTCTGTAATCATTAAATAATCCAGTACAGGAATTTGCACTGGCCTGCGTTTTGCAAGTTGCAAAACTGCATAGGGAAGGATATGGATTTCAGGCTGCAGTTCCACAAGCATCCTGTCATGATACTTTGTCACTGCATGAAGACAGCTTCTTCTCCCTCTTCCTCCTCTTTTGTTCCTGTTTCAAGCTGCCAAGGCCCACTCTACCTTGGTGTCAGCTCTGGCACTCATTGCACCCTGCAACCATCTGCACAGCTCTACTTACTAGCTCAGAAGAAGGTTCTCCACTTTCTGTTACGCTTCTGCCTGTTCAGTGAATTGAATTGCAACAAGCAGAGAACCTGAAAGTGGGAAAAAACGAACATAAATGAACATTGCAGATTGTGTTGCCAGACACTGGAAGAACAGTGTATCTCCTTTTAACAGCAGTGAATGGATGAAATCAGCCAAACCCAGGTGACAGAGCCAAGGATTTACCCAGAAATGGTCTGCAATGTACATTCTCTTGAAATTGTCTTTCTTTCAGTCATGTGATAAAGTGCTTGATAAAAATTGTTGCGTACATTCTTTGTCTTCAAGATAAGGTCACATGAGATGGTTGTTTCAATTCTCTTTTTGTTTCCAGCTCTGTGAATCTGTACTTTGTATGCTTGCAGTATGACTGAAATTAGAAGCTGTTTGCAAGTACTCAGGTTAAATGCATGTCTTCCAAATTTACAGAAAGTAATCTCAAGCTGTAGTGCTTACAGTCCTAAGGTGTCCCTCTCTCTGGTCCAAATGAAATGAAAGCAGGTTGTGTTTTTCTCCCTTTGCCATTCATGGACATCTAGTGCTCTTTGAGACCCACAAAGATGCTCATTAAAAGGACTCTACTGGTTTGAACCAAAGGTCCATCCAGTCCTGTGTTCATCTCAGTGGCTATAAACAGATGCAGAGGGAGCAGCAGGGAAAGCACATATGAAATGTCACACAAGTGCTTGCCTTGTGAGACCATTATTTTTAGAACAGAGAATTTCCTGATCTGGATGTGGCTGCTGTCTGCTTAGCAACCCTATGTAGATTTCTTTTCCAAGTGTTTTTCTCCTTTGTTCCAAGTCCATTCTTTTACATCCAGAGCCACCTTTGGTAATAAATGCCACAATTCTACTATGGGCGATGCAAACAACACCTTCTTCCCATTGTCTGCACTCTCATTACTACTAGGTTCACTTGATTACTTCTTATTTTTTCTTGTGATTCTATCATTTTGGTTCTGAATCGATGACAGTATTGCAAGAACTTTAGCAGACACAATTTCCATGCACACAGAATATGTGCAGATATAAAGGCAATGAGTAGGCAGTCAAGGTATTGCATGTGTTTGCAAATTAAAACCATGGTTGGACCACTGCAAAATATGCCTTCTCCTGGACTTTTTTAAAGAAAAGGGCGAATTTTTTTTTTTCCCATCAAAAATGTTGACAGTGTTCATGACCTTGCAATTTATTTCCCGTTTCCAAGACAAAATGTTCCTCTGCCCTCAAGAATTCTGCATCCTCTGTCGCCTGGAGACAAAGAGTTGATGTGAGCGGGGGACCAGGGTTTGAAGCCTGGGTGGCAGATAAGCGGAAAAGTGGACAGCCGGAGGGCAGTAACAGTTTTTGAGGTTGAAACCCCAGATCATCAGCTCCCTTTCTACTACCTGCCCCGCGCTGTATCTCCAAGGATCACTGCCAAGGCGCAGCCCGCACTGGCTGATCGGGCAGCAGTCGCATCTCCTCCCGCGCGGTCGGATCCGCTTCTCCCGGGCTCATTGCTCCTCCGAGCAGCCCGTCCTCCCGGCAGCCCCGCGCGGAAGGGAGGACGCAGGACTCTGCACCCGCGGGAAGGAGCCACGGGCACAGAGCGCTGCGCTCCCCCGTGCGCGGCCGCTTTCTGCCTCCCGGGCCGGGGCTGGCGGGGAGGGCAGCGGCAGCAGCCGCTTGGCTCGCAGCCCCCGGCGGAGAGCCGGCCCCTTCCCGCGGGGGCAGCGCCGACCCTGCCGTGTGACAGCCGGGGGGGGCCGCTGCTGCCTCGGCGAGCCCGGCTGCGGCGCGGCGGCTGCAGCCATGTGTTTCTCCGCCTGCCAGTGACACAATAACACGGGAAGCGGCGGGAGGGATCCGAGCCTGCCGTGGGGAATAGTGACCTGAGGCGCTCAGGTGAGCCGGAGCGGCAGGACGTGGCTGTCGCTGCCCGCCACCCCCGCGAAGAGCTCCGGAGCCGGGCGGGAGGCGCCCCGGAGCTGCCGGCGGGGGCAGCGCGGCCGGGGGGCGGCGAGTCCCGGTCCCCCCTCACCCGGCGGTGCTGTGCACGCAGGTCGGCGGCGATGGAGGAGGGCATGAGCAGCATGCAGCAGAAAGCAGCGGAGCTGGAGCACATGGCCGAGGTCCTGCTCACCGGCGAGCAGCTCCGGTAAGCGGTGCCTTCCTCCCGCTTTGCCGGGGACGCGTACCCGGGGTCAGCAGCAGCCCCGCTGACGGCGGGAGGGGGAAGTTTGGGAAGCGGAGGGCGAGGGTCTGTCCCCGCGGACATTCTTTGCACCGGAGCACCTGCCCTGCTTCCATCGCGGCCCCGGGCTCCGGCCGAGGGCCGCAGCCGGCGCTGCGAGCCCGGGGAGGTGAAGCAGCGCACGGGGGCTTCTGCCGCGGGCACCTCTGCTCCCCTGCGTGGAACACGAGGCGGCTGGGGAGAGGCTGCTGCGTCACTAAAGGCATCGAACGCTGCAGGAGAGCGGCGTCTGTAAAGATAAAAAACCACAAAGAAACCATAAGAGATAAAGTGTCTCAGCACCCCATGGAGAGCCAAGGCGAGCGCAGGGCAGCGCTCCCGCACAGCCCGGCCGGCACTGGCAGCGGCGCCGGGCACTGACCCCGCACTGCTGCGCCTCACTCCAAGGGACTGTTTTTATTTTGCATCAGCTGGTCCCGGCAGATGGAAGGGGATCCCTACTGTCAGTGCCAGCAGCAATTAACAGTGCTGTGTGACTGGAGTTGTGAGCAGCACAGGAGTCTTGAACAAAAATGCCTGTCTCAGTTAATTTTTAATTCTGTGGTGTGTGCTGGCTGTGTATGCTGGCTGTACCTATACAGTACAGAGAAGAAAAAGTAATTTTAATAATGTTGGTTTGATGATGGACCATCTTGTGATTCAGGAAGAAAAATCTCACTATAATGTGTTATATAAGTAACTAGGAGGGGATAGAAAAAATATTTTCCCAGTAGTTTTTCTTGAATTTTTAAAAACTTTTTTCTCAGATGCCAGACAAACATTGAAAAGTGATAGAAATGTTCCCTACTTTGGCAGATGCCATCATTGCTTCTAGTACAGACACTGTTACTGTTTGCATCCACGAAATAAGGAGAAGTGCCGCTTTGTGATGCACACCAGTGATACTCCTGTTTGGCAAGTAAATGTTATTTTGGTGATCTGGCTGCAGTACACACCAGTGCCTCCTTCAAGCTTGAGATTCTGCTTCAAAGTAGCCTTTAGGCTGACAGAGTGCACTGGCACAGGTCCTGCATGGTGGATTTGGTGCAGAGTTGAGCATCCCAAGTGTCAGATAAGATTTCTGTTGTTCCTAATTTATGTTACTGAAAGTTGAAGATTTCAGGCTAATACAAAATTTCTATAAGGATCACATTAATCTTTCTGTATACCTCTTAGTTAAATGTAAAAGCAAAAGCTTTGCAATCTTTCCCGAAGGAGAAACTGAGAAATAGAGTCAGCTCATCTGTGTTGTTATCAAGAATCACATTTGTCATTTTATTTATTAAGGTTTTGAAACACAGTCATCTTTTTGGGCAAGATGATTTGCAGATACAAAATAATTTTTGCCCATCCTGTGAAGTTACCTATGGACATTCCTTCATGACTCTATAAGAAGTGGCTTAGATCTGCTTGGACTGGGAGTTCATGAACAAGTCAGTGTGCACAATGTCTGGCTGCTGCTGAACAGGGAGATCCGCTCTTCTTCTGGCCCTTTTCCTACCACCCAGCAGTGTAGTTCCACCTCCTCTTTGTGCCTGCTCAGGTAACTTCTTGGACTTTTTGAAAGTAGATCCAATGTGGTGATTTGGTGCGTAGGTTAATTTTCTGATCTGCTGACTTCCAGAAGCCACAGAAAATAGGTTGGGAATGTGGAGCCAGGAGGAAGAAATGGGATGTGGTGGAGAAGACACAAAATTTCCATTTGGATAGCAGTGAGCTATTGGGTCAGCTGGAACTGTATTGTGAAACTGCACCCAAAATTGTCTGCTTCCCCCCAGTTTTTTCTTAACTTCATTCTGTTTCTCTGTTGGGATATTCTGTGCAAAGGATTTGTATTCTTCAGTATTCCAGGCAGTAAAAGCCACAAATAAGTGATAGAAGAATGGCTGGCAGACAAGTTTTTGCCAACCCTGCATTTAAAGTTTCCCTTTTCCTGTCCAAGATAAGCGTATAATTGTTAATGCAAAATGAAAATGTGGAGTGTTTTCAGGATCAAAGGCAGTGTATATCAGCAGCCTTTGGGGCAGGCAAACAGATGATAGAAAACCAGCACACACGTGCAGTCAAGGCAGCATACTGTACTCTATTCTTAGGGATGCTTACAACTGCAAGATTCCCCAGTGGGATTGATACAGCCAGACAGGTGATTATGTGTGTATTTGGGTGAAAGTGCATGCAAGATGAGCACATAACTGAGGAGTAAAAGTGTAAAATGAAACTGTGGGCATGGTGTAACTTAACACAAACCCAACCAAGCAGAGGTATTTAAAGCACTCTTGTACTAGACCAAACAGCATGTGTGTTTAAACTCAAATACTTACCAGAGCTGCTTGATTTAAATTCCTTACGAAGTTCCTAGTGCCTGTCTCACTCCGGCCTCATGAGTTGCCTCACAGCTCTCATTCCCATGGGCTGTTGCATGTCTGTCCTTCTCTGGCAGGGATCTGATGCAGTGAGGGTCAAAGTTGTCTGAGCAGCACCTTGGCAAGCCTGTCTTTGCACACTGGCAGTGCCTGTGGTGGGAATGGAAGCCCTGTGCCCTCTTTCACTCCCTAGACAAGTGCACAGTGGCTGGGGGAGGGAAAGGAGTAGGACAAAGAGTTTTATCCTTCTCGTTGTTCCTGTCTCTTGGTTGCTTGTGATGTGTGTTTTGCCTTTGCAAGGTCAGGATCCTCTGCCCTGTTGTGTGCAATGTCAGCTAGCACCCAGGAACTTGGCTGCTGGCACAGCTGTGATGTAAATCCTGGCCCATGGGTGGGGTGATTTATGGAAAAAGAAATGAGAGCTGTATGTTAGATAACATGTATGTTAGATAGATGTAAATTTTTACATTCAGTAGTGTCCTTTGCCTCGATACCCAGTAGCTGTCTGAGCAAATGCCTCTTACTTTTGGTTAATAGAAACATATCTTTTAAAGTGAAGACTTAGAAGTTTGGCTCTTGGCGAGCCTTTAAATTATGAAGCTGACAGCTGTGAAGGAAAGCTGAAGATTTCAGCAGTGTGACACACCAGCACAGACCCTTTGGCAGCTTCTGTTGCCATGCAAGAGATTCACAAGAGCTGGGCGAAAGCTGAGCTGGGCATGACCCGGCTATAAGCTTTGGCGTAGATGGTCCTGCAGAGACAAACTGCAGGCTCTGGCTGCCTCACAGCTCCAGCCACCCAAAATCTCAGCTCTTCCCTTTGTTCTGCTGCAGAGACCCTACAGCTGTTGAGTGGTGAGCTCTCTCGTCTCAGGAGGTTGCAACAGCACTGCCCTTAAAATGCTTGAGAGGATCTCGGGGCCTTCAGATTCCTCAGGAGTGGGAGAGCCCTTGGAGGCCTCCACCCTGCTACATCCCTGCCTGCAAATCCGTGCCTGGGACAGCCCTGGGGAAGTGAATGTCCCTGAGCTTCCTTGGTCTTGCTGGGAGTGCCTGAAGGAAGGTGTCGCATCCATAGTCATTGTTGGAAGCTTAATAATGGCACTACTGAAGTTGTTAAGAATTTTATCAGAAGCAGAGTAATTCCAAGCTCATTTCCCTCACAGCTGAAGGCAACAGGCTGTGCCCATTTCAGCACTGTTTGGCAGAAGGATTAAAGTATTATGTCTGGGTTTGAGCACTGACTTGGATAGAGCTGATCTTGCCCTCTGGCAACAAAAGCAGTTTCAAAGGGCATGTTTTGATATAGATGCTGGTTGCCTGTCTTCCAAGGTAAGGGTGTCTGAAACCTCCTCATCTGCTGATTGTTTCTTGATGCCAGATCGTCACCAAAATCTTGTGTATCTCCCAAGAGTCCCTCATTTCTTGCAGAAAATGTGCCTAGTAATTCAGGAATCCTCAGGCTTCAGTCAACTGAGCAGCAATATTTAAACACCTATTACTGCCATTGTATATGGTGTGCAGTTCTCTCTAGTAGGTGTAACTTCAATGACATTTAATGTCTCTGCAGACTTTTGGATCCCTCTTTGTCACCAGCTTTCACAAGAAACTTCGTATTTCCCTATCCACACTTCTGTTAAATAGTTGGATAAATAAATATGTTTTATTTATGCACACTTCTCTAGATGAGGCAGTGATTTTGATAGAATAGGTTTTATAATCAGCTTCGTCTTTTTTTCTACTTAGATATGAAGCTTGTTTCTTAGAGATTTTTCTTTCTTTTGGAAGAGACAAAAGTTTCAACAGAAATTTATTTCCCTTTTTGTCAGAGTTGGTGTATGAGTTTTGATTCGCAGAGTTAAATGTTTTACATGATAAATAGCTACACATTTTTAAGCTGTAAGACAAAAACAGTTTCACTCATCTTCCACTTTACTTCAGGAACCTTACCAATTTCAGAAGCCATATTTGAGTGCATAACTTTCAGAGTTACTAACTTCTGAAGGGTGGCAGCACCTACAGGTTCATAACTTTTTTTCTTGTTCTAAGCAATAAGCAGTCAACATTTTTTTCATGGGGGTAGGATTGAAAAGTTCATTAGCACTCTAAGGTACAGAAATCCCATGGCACATAACAATGATAGTTTCTAGAGCAATTATATCAAATGACACTTAGTGTTAATGTATTGCTATGATACAGGATTATACACACAGTAGAGTTACAGAATTTATACAATGCTATCACTGTGTTTGAAAGTGTGTTAAGACTCTGGTGTAAGCTTAGACTCTAAAAGGATTTGAGATACGTAATTGTCTAGAGGTCACTTATTCTCAAGTCACATCCCTAGATGTTAAACAAACATCTGTGCCATTTGAAGAACTGACAGATTTTCTTAAAATGAGATTTTGTAATCTGCCTGTTAGAGACAATCCAATTTTGTACTTCCTCCTCAGGGAATGATTGTTTTTCTACCCCTGAACACTTTTCTTGCAACTTCCTTAGTTTTTCACCAGTGTTTGCATTTCCCAAGCACTGATTGGGTTCAAAACTAACCCTGAAAAAATTAGTTTTCAATTGTCTCACTTGAGAAGACCCTTGTATGCTCACTTCTTCAGCATGGATAGAACACAGAGATTATATCATCAGATCTCTGTGGAACAGACTCCTCCAGAATTCTCTGTACAAATAATTTCACTTCCGTCAATTTGTTTTCCAGAATCAAGCACCCAAAAAATTGTCATTTTTTCTTTGTGAGGTTTCACCAGAGTGATACATTGAAAGAAAAAATGTCAAAGTGAAGGTTGGTAAAGCTGCAAAATGAAGTGTTCTGAAATCAGGTTTCCCACTAACTCTACTCTATCCCAACAATTTCAATTACATATTTTTTTTACTATAAATTATTTAAATTTTACAAAAAAAGTGTTTCTCAAATTTATATGGTCATTTTTCCTAGAGTCTTTGATTCTTCGTCCTTTCATGTGTTTCAATCTTGCCTGTTGGTACTAATTCTAATGACAAACCCCATTTTTATATGTATATATGAAATTCCTGGGCCAGGAATTCCAGTTTCTCATGTCCTTCAGTACAATCTGGGCTATTCAACATTTGTAGAAATGAAGATGTAAGGCTTGTTTTCTTATTTCTTTCCTTGTAGCTATGCCTTTTAATAATTCAGTTGTTGCCCTCAGCAGCTTTCCTCAAGTGCAGCTCAGAGATCAAGTAGTTAACAATGCATGTGCAAATAGTGATCATTCTTTCACTATGTACATAAGAAGGCAAATGTTGTATGAGTGGTTTGTGCTGTATATTTTATGTATTCCATTCCAGATGGAGTCAATCATTAACTTTTGTCTCAGGTTAGCAGAGATTGGCAGGCATCCTGGCAGAGCATACTTGTGGAAGTCCTTTTGCTAACTCAAAGATACTTTTTTCCTGTGTTCAAGGCCAGTCATCTCCTCAGAATAAATTTAAGTGTGAAGAGGTTAAACTGATGAAGAGCTGGCAAAGGGGATGAAAGACTGGGGAAGAAGCAAGAGCTAATCAGGTTTGGTTTGTGTATCTGGTCTTTGAAGAAGAACTGTGTTGAGGCTCTGAAGGTTAATAAAGACAGAAGTGTAAAGCTTGAAGTTTCAGCAGAACCACTGGGATTTGTTGAGGGAAGGATGCATTTCATATGTTAATCATGGGTTGTTGGTTTTATTCTTAAGCAAGATCAGGACACGTAAACCATGTATTTTAAACAATTTTAATGTATAAACCACTGGAATTAAATAGGTGTTCTTGCCTTCTGGTTCCCTTCTCTGTGTTTCGCAGTTCTTTGGACTGGCTTAAGCACCTCTGGAGCATCACCATATAGTGACCTGCAGTGGGGAGTGATCAACAGAGCTTTTGGAATGCTGGTATTTCAGTTGGGTCAGTTTTACAAACCAGTTTACCACATGACCACAAAAAACTTTCTCTGAAGAAGTTCAGGGGGAGAAATGGGTTCTGGCTTTCCCCATGTACGGTTTGAGGCTGTGGTTTACTGATAGAGCAGATCCAACTGCAGGCTGCTACTGCCCCACTCTTATCACTTCCCTTGCACTTTGCACTGGTGTTTGTCTGGGATCAGAAGTTCAGGGAACTGAAGCAGCTGAAGCCAAATAAGAAAAAATTAACTTTCTGAACAGGTTTGGCATGAAATCAGACCAGTGCCAACACTGGGGTGAAGGAGAGAGTGGAAACACATGGTCAAGTACATGGGAGAGGGAGTGGTGGCAGCATCCACTGCTGAGTTTGCCTGACCACTCCCTCAGGGCTTAATTTGCTGAATTCCCATTAAAAAAATTCAGACTCCTGTAGAAGACATTGTAAAAATGGTGTTGAGTTTAAAATACCCAGTGTACATGCTGTTATTGGACAGGAACAGAGACTAAGTTTGACAATGGTTTTTTCTTTCAAGGCTTTTACCTTTACTTCTGCACTCTTGTCACAGTATTGTACATGAATGGACGTTCAAATACTGACATTTCATGTGTTTTGAAATTTGTACTGTGCAATTTGCATGACCAGCTTATCACCAGTGTGACAGCACTGCTTCAGAAGGCAACCCTGACCTTAATTATCAGCCTTTTACAGTTTTCATAGTTTGCATCTTAGCAGTGCCTCAATCTAGTAAATACATTCAGACCTCAAAGGTGCAGTTGCAAATAATTAAAAAATGTTTCTGATTGCATTTGCTAATTCAGAGTGAATATAGAAGCACGTTTTCACATCACAAGGCTGTAATTCTCCATTTCCTTGCAATTGTGTAGTTGGGTACATGGGCTACCACAGCTGTGTCACAGGGATTTGCAGACAGATGAGAGTTTTCTGGTTTCTGTGAGGAACCAGGGGAAGGTCATGCTGTGGGTTTTATAGGATTGTTGATTCAATCTGTCTGGCTACTGCTGCAGAAAGGAGCAGCCCAATTCCCTTGGACTGGGGATTCTGCTGCATGACTGGTGCAGTGCATTGGTGCATATCTGAGCCCATGGTGAACAGTCTGTGGGGCTTGGCCAGGGTATCAGCCTGTCAAACTAGCACTAGTGACCATGTAAAGGCTAAGATCAGTTGGCCTGAGGTCAGGGGATGGGGACCCCTCAGAGAGATTGTCTTCTCAGGGAATCAGTTCTTAAAAGTACAGCTCTGTCAGTCCAGGAGCCCCTTCTCACCCCTGTTCTTGCCCTGCTCGACCCTCATTTACATGTCAGGTTTTTGGTAGAGATCATAGTAATGCTAGACAGGATTTGGGTGACTCCATCCAAATGGATCTGTGGCTGTTTGGATGGAGTTGCCGTCTCTTTTAAGGCAGAAAGTACAGTGATGCTCACTTGAAGGTAAAAAATCAAATTACAAACTGTTACTAAATGGCTGATCAGAGCAAAAGCCAACACACCTAAGAGATGGTGATAGCAAAGATGTGAGCTTGAAAGTCAAGTATGGTAATACTGTTTGGTGTGACAGAAGAGGAGAAGGCAGTGGAAGGAATCCAGGAGATGGACACTGTTATTCTCAAGAGCTGTGGCAGCTATATTTCCAAGCTGTAATGCTAGATAAGATTCAAACAAGGTCATGTTTGTTGAGGACAGTGCATAGAAGACTTGAGGTGGAAAATAATAGGGAAGAAGAGCTTGAAACAGAACTTAAACTTTCTGGGGGAGTGGTATAGCTGTCCTGAAAGGGACACAAGGAATCTGCACAAGGAATCTGCAGGGACCAAAGTTCTGCTGATGCAGCACTATGATATTTATCCTGTTTGAATCTTATATGCTGTGCCTGGTTTGGGAAGATTCTCCCACCCCCAGCAACACAGGGGCCATCCAGCACAACAGCCTTTGACTGCATATTAGGGAGGTTTGTGTGGGTTTGCTTCCTTGCTTCTCACACTAAGTACTGTTGGGTGTTTTTCTGTAGTGTTTCTGTTGGTGTCCAGCTGAACAGCTGTACAACTCAGCTCTGTGGGTCCGTGTCTGCACCTCTCACCTGCCTATTGGGCCAAATGGGTTTATTGGCAGTTAAAAAGAAGTGTTTGTATGTCATGTCTGTTGCTTTTCACATTGTGACTTGTGTCTTCAAGGCATTGTGGCTGTTTAAAGCAGGCCTGCCTGTCCCTTTGTGTTTGTAGAAGCCAGTCTTGGCCCTGATTTAAGAGGCAAAGCGAATGCAAGACATAATTACAATAAGGTTAGTAAAAACAATGATTTTTTTATTTAATTCCAATGAGTATTGCAAAATATTCATAGGAAGCTGAATTTTTGAGGGTTTATCTGAAGAATCAGTCCAACATTTATGCTCATCCTCTCTGGAAGGAGAATCTGACAACACACAGCCAACACATCACTCAGGATTGCAAATAATGGAAATTACTTCTGAAAAGATATTAGCTAGGCATTATTTATATCACTGATTGTCAGCAATAGAACAATTTCCTTTCATTTTTTTCTGAAAAGATCCTTGTCTTGATAATCATGCATCCTTTTCTGCAGTAGCATATAATTGTATAGCTTAGAAATTAGGGTGATGTAATAGAAAGCTGTTAATTGTTTCCTGATACTCAGGATATAATTAACTTACACTTTCCTCTAGCTGAAATTAATTTATTTTTACTAAGATGTAGAAAAAGTAACTCTTAGCTTAAACTGCTATTTTGCTGGTTGTTCAGTGCAAACAGAGGGAGATTGTCACGGGAAGAAACTCAAAGTAGAATTATCATGTATAAATCCCAAAAGGCATTGTATAAATACCATTTTGAGAGTGTCTTAAAGACTTGCCTTGGACACTTATTTTCAAAACTCTTAGCATGTTAGACAAACTCACACCTTTCAAGTCTTTGGGGAAATGGTAGAAATAGGTGAGATTAAATGAGGTTAATAAATAGATCTCAGTGACAAGAAAAATGGTCCATAATAGGAGCCATTGGTATCATGTTACTACATGTCTAATTAGACAAGGGATGAAAATGGGCTCTTAAAAACACACTGAACAAAAGAAATAAAATAAGGTTTATTAAAAGCTTTATTTTATTTTAATACACTTTATTTATTTATCTTTAATTTAAGAAAAATTATGCAACTCTAAATAGACTGCAAAAAGTTGTCTTTGTACAAGACTCAAGCCCCAAGGAGAGCTGGCTCTCAGGCTGGGGTTGGGTCAGGGCATGTGATATACAAGGAGGTGCTGAGGGCTGGGTCTGCTCAGCCTAGAGAAGAAAGGCCTGGGGGATTCTCTGGTTGCAGCTACTAAAATGAGACGATGTAGGGAAGAGGGGAGAGAATTTTCCAGAGTGCACAGGAATGGTACAAGAGGCAGCAGTCAAAATTTGCAAGGGACTTTCTAATCAGATATCTAGAAAGAATTATTGTCTGTGAGGCTAAGTAAAAAACTGAAATAGGAGTCCAGAGAAGCTCTGAAATGTTAAAATCTTGCCTGGACATGACCCTGAGCAACTTGTACTAACTGGTTATGCTTTCAGTGTAGGTTGGACCAGATGACCTCCAAAGATCCCTTCCAACTGAATATTTTATGAAGGCATAGTACGTTGTCTTCTTTAAGTTGTGATGGCTGATATTATCAGCTTTTTCTTATTGGCTGGTAACCAGAGAAAATTATCCACTCAGTGGCACTGGTGGGAGGGCTTCTAAGAATGCCTCCTAACCTACTCCAGTGCAAAATTAGCTGAGTTAGTTTGTACCACTGCTCTTACATTGTCCAGCTTTACAAGCAAATTTAAGGATGAGAAGTGTATCCATTTCCAAATGAATCCAAAGAACTTTTGAAATCTCTCCATTTCAACTGAGATTTTCAGGAAGATGTAAAGGTGACAACCTGGCTTCCTTGACCTCAGTGTCTTAAGTTAGGCTAGGATTTTACCTCAGATCATGTGAGATTCATCAAATGCCAACATCACAACTCTTCCCTCCATCAGATTTCTTTCCAAGATGTTTGTGTTCTGTAGATTCATGTCTCAAGAGCTTGGGGTACAGAAACTAGAGCACACGTATTTGGGACATGCTGGTTTTGTAGCAACCCTTGAAGAGTGAGAATAGGGAAAAGATTGGAGACAGTGTGGAGAGTAGTATGTGCTGTGAGGCCAGTAGGTCACGGTGCCAGAAATGCTGCTGGCTGTGCTGTGTTGGCATTACAGGAGGAACAGTAATCTCAGGGCCAGCCACCTGCTCCTCTTTCCCGCTGCCTGCATGACATTCTCAGATCCCCTCACACTGTGCACAAAGGAAGGACCAGTTTGGGCATTTGTTTGTGTGCACACTGTGTGCACAGGTTCCTGTGTATAGTCCTGCAGCTCCAACTTTGCTTGTAGAAATAGGATTTTCATTCACAGATTGAGGGAGGAAGGTATTTGAACTATTAAAATTTTCTTCCCTTGGAGAGGCACATCTCATCCTGTAGTCTGTCCTGCAATCAAAGACATGCTTATATCAAGCCTGTGTCCTACCATTATGCCACCTATTTAAAAATAATAATATTTCTTTCAACACACACAAAACAATGAGATTTTTGCTTTCTATATATACCATTGTGCTTTATCTCAAAGTTGCAAGGCCTAGGTCCTTTAAAAATATTTCCTCATGGGGGAAAATCCAATCTCCTTAGTTTTCTATAAAGTGGTAGTTTTTCCAAGTGCTATGCTTTGGGCCTACTGTGTCAAACACCAGTGGTTGAAAGATAATTGCTTGCATTCACTTTGTTGGGCTACAGAGGGGCTAGAGCTGCTCCAAACTAATGTATTAACAACTTCATCTTACTTTTTTTGTTTGAATCTGTAAATCAACACCAGCTGAAACAGTGTTTCCTACATAATTTCACACAAAATATGTTGCTTGCTTTTCTGATGAATATGGGACATCTAAGTTTAGATAGGGCCAGTGACAACAGTACTCTTGGGAAAGATATTATAGGACCAAAGGAGGAAAAAAGAAAGGATTGCATAAACAGTTCAGGAGAAGCACAATAAAATGGAGAAAAGAATTTATTTAAACATATAGTGGATAAGGAAAAGTTCCAGTGGTGTGGAAATTGTGAAATTTTGTTTGCAGGCAGAAAATTACACAGGACTTCTTTTTATGTGAAATATCAGTATTCCCTCTCAGAAAATGAAAAACCTGTCGTAAAAGGCACAGAAAGGCATTGGCCACTTGATCAATGGTTTCATGTCTTCAGGGGCTACAAACCTATTGCAATTTCAGCAGTTCATGTCTGCACAGCCTAGTTACATATGGACTGAAATGTTGCATATCGTTATCTACTATCTGGACGAGGGGATCAAGGGCACCCTCAGCAGCTTTGCAGATGATACCAAGTTGTGTGGGAGTGTTGATCTGCTGGAGGGCACGAGGGCTTTGCAGAGGTGTTTGGACCGGATGGATCAGTGTGCTGAGGCCAATTTTATGAGATACAGCAAGGCCAAGTGTCAGGTCCTGCATTCTGTTCACAACCTCATACAAGGCTCCAGTTGGAGTTGAGTGGCTGGAAAGGTGCTCCTTGGAAAAGGACCTGAGGATGCTTGTCAACAGCTGCTGAACATGAGCCAGTGTGTGCCTAGGTGGCCAAGAAGGTCAATGGCATCCTGGCCTGGAGCAGATACAGTGTGGCCAGCAGGACTGGGGCAGGGATTGTCCCCCTGTACTTGGCACTGATGAGGCCACACCTCGAGTGCTGTGTCCCTCACTGCACGAAGGACATTGAGGGGCTGGAACACGTCTAGAGAAGGGCAGTGGAGCTGGGGAAGGGTCTGGAGCACAAGTCTGATGAAGAGCAGCTGAGGGAGCTGGGGGTGTTTAGCCTGCAGAAAAGGAGGCTCAGAGTAGACTTTTTCAATCCTTACAACTCCCTGAAAGGAGGCTGTAGCTGGGGTGGGTTGGTTTCTTCTCCCAGGTGACAAGCAGTAGGACAAGAAGTAATGGCCTTAGGTTGAACCAGAGGAGGTTTAGATTGAACATTATGAAAAATTTCTTCACTGAAGTGGTTGTCAAGCACTCTTAACAGGCTGCCCAGGGAAGTGGTGGAATCATCATCCCTGGAGGAATTTAAAAGATATGGCACTTAGGAACCTGGTTTAGTGGTGGACTTGCCAGGCTTAAGGTTTGGACTTGATGATCTTGAAAATATTTTCAGCATAAACATTTCTATGATTCTGTGATTCTCTCATTCAACTGGTTTTGGTTACATTCAAATGAAGACCTAATGAACACTGTACTGTGCTTTGATAGCCAGCACAGATAAAGGACTAAACCTTGCTACATGCTCTAGCCATGCTCCATGTGCCTGGGTAGCTGCAACAAGAAGTGCCTCTGGTCTGTCTGCCCAACTGTAGTTGTCCAAACCATCTGAAGAGCAACCATAGCCAAGCTCCAACAGACCTTCCTTTCTTCAGGCAGGTGATATCATGGCTGGTCTTGAGATGATGAATTGGAATAACACACAGTATTGGGCCATTTACAGCAGTGATAGGTGAATATCTGAGTTTGTGTAAAGGCACTGTGCAGGCCTGAACCACTCAGCTCCTCTGTTGCCCATCTAAAGTCTATCTCTAACTGTCTGTGCAACATTTGTTTTGGATTCTAGTTGAGGCCCAAGACGAAGTTTGGGGTATGCTGTAAACAACCATGTTGTTATAATCTAAATCCAGCAGCATTCTACTGGGGCTGATGAATGTGTAAAGGTGATACTGTTACTTGGTGAATAAGGGTCAGGAGTCATGGTCTGAGTTATTAAAGCAGTAAGAAGTCACATTTTGAATTTATTGTCAGAGCACATAAATACCTGTTCATTGAGCTTTCTGCATGTGTGGAGAGAGAATATTGCTTACAAGGAGAAACGGCAAACACATGGCCCAGAAATGGGAGCAAGCTGTTCAGTAGAGCAGCAGAACTTCTCTGGACTCCTTAGGGATTTATTTACTACTTTAAAGGAAAACTTCCATTTAATCTTAAGAGGAGAGGAAGAATGCTTCTGTAATATTAATCTTTTCAAAGCTTATATACTTGTGAGCTTTTGACAAGGCCTAATCAAACAAGACAAGATCCTTGATAGCGTCCGGACAGAAGGAACTATTCATAAAGAGTGGTTGTGCCACAGCTGTGTATCCGTTCATATCATAACATATGATACATAGAAAAATGCTGAACTAATCAAATAAAACACTCTCCAGGCTAGATTTTTGCAAAAGGAAAATATTTTAAATAGATTCAGTATTTAACTATGATTTTTAATAATAGATTTTCCCTAATGATGAAGTTCTTTATTAGTCTACCAGAATTTAGGCAGTGAGTAAATTCATCCCATTAAATAATCCCCTTAAATTCACATACCATAATTCTTGCTGTTACGTGTTTGCATGACCTAGATAGAGATTTAAAGCAGATAGGATGGGTTTTTGCCATTAAAACATTTGTGTCAGAGAGCAGTCTTTTCTGTGTTTAAAAAAATAAATGCAGTAGTGTTATGTGGCAAAACTGTTGAGTAAAATCATTGTTACCATTGGCATGCATTCATTTGTAGCTCAGTGTAGTCTGGGGCAGTCAGTAGATTTCCGAGACATTTTTCATTTTTTCATCTGCACATGGTGGTTTATTTTTTCTTTTTCTTTTGGCAGTGAGACATTATTGAATGCTGCAGGATTTTCTGTAAGAAGAAAATGTATAAATGAGCAGAATGTTAATTAGGATTATGCTACTTTGTTGCCTCCAGCTGACTGGAAAGGTCATACTGGCTTATATTTTACTCTCAAAGACAAGACAACTTAAGGGAACTCGAAAATGCTGTAACACCATTTGATTCACACTTCTAACCTATTTTGATTTATTCACTTTAATAATTACGTACTCTATATTATTTCAATAAATAAAATAAAATTATGTGCCACTATATAGACACACATATTAGACACTAATATAGACACTATATTAGACAAATTCCAGGCTAAGACCAAGCTGACTATAACTATATAGACATGTTCTTTGCAGTAACTTCACAAGATCCCAGGTTAGAGGCTGGAGGTCCCTGCAAACCTGGTGGTCTGGATCTCAAGAGGATGAGTGAGTGCATGCTCTATGCATGCTGCTACCAAGCTGATGGGTTTCCTCACAGCAGATCCCCAGCTCTGTCCTGACACAGTTGTATGCCACAAAGGTTTCCTTCAGATGCTGGAGGAGAACATGGCACTAGTTTGGTGTTGGCTGGCCAGTTAAATCCCCATCCTTCCAATCAGCCAGGTAAGGACTATTAGATGCTTGCACAGTAGAAATGGAAACCAGGGAACACCTTGTGGCAAAAACAGGGAAACATTTCCACAAAATGGGGTCATCTCTTGTACTTACAGCTCCTGAGCTTTGGCAAACACACAAAGAATGTCTCTATATCTGTATATACACTTGTAATAAAAGCTTTGATATAAACAGCAAGTGTCTGAATATAGGTAGCATTTGAACTTTCCTTTTTTGCTGCTGACATGAACCAGACTTTAAAAAGGCTGAATCCTGGTATAGTGCATTCAAAGGTCAGCCTCTGATATTCTTCCACCTTACACTATTCCCAAGGTTGTTTGGAGATAGCAGTGTAAATCATGTAATTATAAACCACAGGACTGGAAGGTCATCTGAAGAATATCACAATACATAATCCTTTTATATATTTATAATTATTACTCTTGCCTTAAGTAAGAATTAGAAATCTTTTCTCCAAAACTTTGTCTAATTCTTACGTTAGGATCCTTCAGCATTACTTAAATAGCTTTTCTTGCTCTCTGCTTTCAACTCACCTGAAAGATTATAGACAGCAATTCTGCTCTTCTCAGTTTTTGTCTAGGTGAGGCCAGACTCCCAGTCCGGTATCTTTTTCTCTCTGCTGATGAGACTGGCTCGTCACTTCTCATACCAGAGTAGAGCTACGTCATTGCATCTCTGAGCTGCTCATTCTTGAATGAGATGTCATGAACAAAGCACAGTACTTAGATGATGTTCTGTAGTATCAGATACAATGACATAAGCAATTGGTTTTCCCATAATTTCTGGAAACATCTCTGTTAGTAGAATGTGAGGTTCCTCTTGGTTTTTGCATGGTCTCAGCCAGTACCCAGTGAAAGTTTCACTACTGCATATTAAGCTACTTCTTATTCTGTTGCTTTTAAAAGCCTCTGAGTTCCCAGTTTTCAGCAGAGCATTTTGTTGTTAGAGCAGAGCCTTACAGTTTATAGTTTTACCTGTTCCTCCATGTCTATTTATGAACTGTGAAGGTCATCCTCTAACAATTTAATTGCCTCTAGGCTATCCAGTCAAATGGATCATTACCTTCAGTGTTTAAAAATATGCAGCAGTTTTCCAGCTTTGTTTTACAGTTTAGTAGTCAACCACTGAATTTCAATAGACTTCTGGAAGACACTGGAAAGAACTCCCTTGAATCATGTCTTTGGTCAGTGTAGCATCCTGCATATTGTGGTGCTGCCAGGTGGAGGAGGTAAAAAAGCATGTATCAGTGTCAAAACATGGCAGATTTTTTTTTTTAATTAAAAAAATTCAGTGCAATTTTCCTTTTCTAGTGAGTACTTTTGCACTTACTGCTATCACAGCTTCCTTCAAAATAAAGATAAATCCTAGAAATGCAGTTATAATTAACATGAAAGAAAGGAAGCTATTCATTTAGAATGTGAACAGATAAACAAAGTTTGATGGTTTTAATACAACATATTGTATATTGAAATAATATTTCATCTCTATTCATTTTAAGATGGATCTACATATTTTTTGGAAGTGAATAAAAAAATTTGAGTCATAGCCCCAGTACAAAATCAAATTTGTTAACAATTGTACGTAACAGTAAGCATTTTAATACTCATTATCTTACCTGTTAGTTACTGGATATTTATGCTTAATGATTCAGTCATTATTCAGCACTGTATTTGGGTAAGAATTTTGTGTGGAGGTGGAAAACAATTGTGAAAAGCAGTTGAGATATTACTGCAGTATGATGCTTTATTAATGATGAAGGCAGATTTTTTATTCTTGTGTTCAGCAGGGTTGCCAAGAACCACTGAAAGAAGTCCAAACAGTTGATGCTTCTCTGAGAAGTGCAGAATATCAGGGAGAAAATCTCCTGCAGGTCTGTGGTTCTCAGGCTGAGAGCAGCCATTCCTGGAAGGACTTTGAGCTCAGAGTTACCCATATAATGTCCCAGCAAAACTATTTGTCACTTTTTGACAGGGTGGGAGAAATACCAAACTGTGCTCAAGATTAGGCACTTGACTGATTTCAGTTCTCCCGTGGATTTCTTGGATTATCTCTGGCACATAACAATCCCTTTTACTGTTTGCACTCCAGGCTTGTTCAGTACTGTGCTGCATTCTGGGTGTTACAGATCTGCTCTTCCCCAGATGTGCTGAGAGATGGGTGTTTCTTGTTTCTCAGCTGGTCTGAAACTTGCTGCACACAGTGCAAGTGCCCACCCAGGTTAAAGTCAGCTTTGCCGTCTGGGTAAAAGATATGTCACCCTTGCTGCATAAGGGACCTCAGTCTGTAACTTTTTTGGTTCCCCTACCCCCATGGCATGCCAGATGCATCCAGGAGAGGGGTTCTCACACAGCAGGGCTTTCTGCTACCCACACCTGTTTGTGTCCTTGGTGCAGCCCCTCTTCTTGACTCCAGTGATGAAGGCCTGTAGCTGAGCATCCTATTTCCTACCTGCTGGTCTGTCTCTCCAGGTTCCTGAATGGCAGTGCTAGCAGGAATATCTGTAGCAGTAGAATTTGGGCTCTCTGACCTTATTTTCTCTGTTTAGCCAATTTAGCATTTCAAAAGAACATTCTCTTCTTCCAGCCATGTTACTGAGATAGGAGGCCTGCATTCCCTGACACAAATTTAATTGATTTTCACTGGCCTCCCTTGGGACCTCACTGCATCTCCCTGAGTTTGCTATCCATAAAATAATTCCTTTATTGAGAGGCATTTTTTCATAAGTCAACAAGAGCTGATGAGCTTATTACCATGCTAATCCAGCCATAGGATCTCTGTAATAACAATTCTGCTACGGTTTCTGGTCTGTACTTTGAAATTTTGGTGGTCTTCAGTTTAGATTTGGGAAAATATCGTTGCAAAAATATTATCCTCACAGTACACATTGATTTAATAAGTCTAAGAATATCCGTGCAATGGAGACACAGAAAATTAATGTGGATACAAAACCTAGCTAATTGATATTAACAAAGATGGCTTATTTTTGAGTGAAAAGTACATCAGTTCTTTTGGGGATCCACACAGTAGTATCCCATAGACTTTGACCTGCATACATTTGTCCCATGGTGCATCCCAGCTCATTCATAACTGAGTGAGAAGCACAATTATGTCTGACTTCCATTTAGAGAGGGAGGGCTGTGATTTGCTGAGTTCTGACTGCTTCAGCCCAAAAAGTGCCTGACTGAGACGGGCAGGCTTCCACTTTCCTTATATGACTAGGGGCAGGTGAAATAAAAACTTGACTGTATTCTGTGTTTTCCTATTTATAAAACCCAGTTTTATGCTTTCCAGCAAGACAGAATCTCTCAAGGTTCAAGTGCACAGGCAGTTAGATATATTATTCGTGTTTGAACACATTTTACTTTAAATTGATATGCAAGTGAAATGGCTTGGCAGGCAGGGAGATTAGTCACTTCACAGCTTCTTTAGGTTTTATAGGGATCTCTAGTTTTATGACAGATCAATACAAACATACAGATTTAATTTCTTCTGCAGTCTGGGGTACTATGGAGGCTGTGGCTCTGAATTTCTGGCCTGAATTTGTGGGCTGAAAGAGAGTCTCTGAGAGACATCATGTTGATTTCATCCCAGACCCTGAGCAATGCCTGTGTCTGTTCCCTAGAGTTTGCTTTGATCCCTGACAGTGTTAGTAAGATGTTAAGAGTATTGGGGATGTCCTTGAGCACCTTTGGGTGCAGGTTTAGTGGCCTTAGTACTTTCTGAATGTATAAAAAAAGACTTCATAAAAGAGGCAGCCACAATATTTTATTTAAAGCCACAGGGACACTGGTGAACTGTCATTTCTTTGGAAGCTTTAGGATTTCCTCTGCAGTGCACCAAGAGATGGTTTATGGCTCAATGTTCTGGCATCTCCTCACTTTGACTACATACATGGCTGTGGGCAAAAAAGGGGAGATTGTCACAGTGATGAGAACTGCTATCAGGAGCTGCTTTGAAGACACTCTTTTTAACTGTATTTGAAATGGCAGAATTCCTGCTCTGCTACAGCTACCAAAACAAAAATATCTTCATCCTATTTCCAGTTCGACCCCATGTTTTAAAGGGTAATTTAGCTCCTGTGAATATCAAGTAACAGAACGAAGTGATTGCGGAGCTGAAGCATAAATAGAAAGAGGAACAGGCAGCAGTGAAATGCTGACACTTCAGCTGAGACTTGGCAAGCCCAGCTGGAAATGCTTGTCCCAGCAACACACACTGGATTCACAGAGTACCTTCACGATTGCTTCTGTGTACAAAGTTCATATCCTCACTGACCTATTTTACTTTTTTGCTGACAGTGCAAAAGTTTAGTATAAAGGACATTTTAAGTGGTTTTTTTCCTGGGTGTGTATATATACATAAATGCCACCTTATACTCATTTATTTTGTAATGAATCAGGTGTGTAACTGACTTGTAAGTTTTAAATTTCAGTGGGACTTCTGCTTCTAAGTCACTGAGACACTTTGGAAAATGTGATCTTTTAGTAAGATGCCCATCTACCATCCTGTAGACAGGTCATATGCTTATGTTAGAATCACCAAACTTTGTGGCCTCTGGGAGGATACAGAACTGTTCTATTTCAAACAGAAAGGGGCAAATCTACCTACCAGTGGAGGATGTAGGATGTCCCTTGAGAAGAGGTGTGAAAAATCTGTCCTCTTTGGCCACCATGAATTGTCCTTATCTTTGGCAAGATGCTTCTTTTGTCCATGCATGTTTCTCACAAAGGACATCATGACTTGTTTTCCTTGGAAATAAGTAAATCCTTCTCTTATAGAAGTTCCATAAATACATGAAACTTGTGAAAGAATTTTAAGATGGCAGAAACCACCTGCAGGGCTTTGCCTCTCTGCATATAGCTGCTAATTTTCAAGGGAACTAATACAGTTTTGTTCAGTTTACCCAAATTTGATAAAATTGCAGTGGTTCAATGAGTGCTGCCTGGCAGTGCTCTGGGATAGTCACTGCAACCAAGGGTGCTATGCAGGGTGTAACACATGAGCAGTAACCCATGAGCATGCCAGAACTCCTCAGCAGCAGTTGAGCATGCTGAGGCAGGACATGCATTGTGCTGTGACTAATTACATCATCAGTGTGTATTGTTCAATAATTAGTGAATTCTGATAGGGATTTCTGTTTTAAGTGATCTCTTCACTGGTGTTTTGTTCTTCCATTAAAAAACACATTGTTTCATCCAAAGCATTTCAGACAGCAGATTGAGGGAATTGGTTCTGCCCCTCTACTGCGCTCTGATGAGACCCCACTATAGTGCCGTGTCCAGCTGTGGAGTCCTCAGCACAGGAAGGACATGGACCTGTTGGAGCAGGTCCAGAGAAGAACCCTGAAGATGATTAGAGAAATAAAGCATCCATTGTGAAAACAGAAACACAGGCTGAGAGTGTCAGGGCTGTGCAGCCTGGGGAAAAGACCTTATTGTGGCCTTTCAATACTTAGAGGGGGCTTACAAGAATGATGGGGACCAACTTTTTAGTAGGGCCTGTTGCAATAGGACAGGGGTAATGGTTTAAATTAAAAGAGGTAAATTCAGACTAGATATAAGGAAGACATTTTTCACAATGAGGGTGGTGAAATACTGGAACAGGTTGCCCACAGAGGTGGCAGATGCCTCATCCCTGGAAACATTCAAGGTCAGTGTGGAATGGCTCTGAGCAACTTGATAATAATGGAAGATGTCTCTACTCATGTTGGACTAGATGACCTTCAAAAAGGTCCTTTTCAACCCAAACTGTTTGTGTGTTTGTGATTCTGTGGTTCTATTATATGTACATTTAATTTGTGTGTGTGATTGTCTCAGGAAGGCTAAAAGAGGTAAAAGGTTGGAACACATTATGAAAGTCTTCATACCATGTTGTTTATTTAGTGTCAGGGACCAACATGTTCCTTGCACATTTTTTTGAGCCTTGCTAGGATAAGCATAGGGACTATATAGGATGTAGGAACTGACAGATTAATTATTCAGAAAATTACCAGGAAGAGCAGGAGGTTGTTTTTTTTCTTTTTCTCATTCATAGAACTCAAGATTGGATAATGCTTTTTAAGATCTATGTTAGCCAAGCACAATCTACTAGACTTAATAGAGGGAAGTAGCTGGGTAAGATATTTGGACTGTGGTTCAGTTAATGATATGTATTCATCCAGCATGTTGGCCTTTTCTGGGGTTGGAAAGGAAAGCCAATTGTGCAGGCACTGTCCCATAAACCCTTACCCACTGGTTTAGAAAAGAGACAAGGAACTTCAGAATGCATAATGTCCCCGGTGGAAATAAAAATGTCCCCATTGATGAAAACCAAAATGCAAGTTTCATGTAGCTGCAAGAGCAATTTCATCCCAAGTTAGTGCCTGATTCTTAATTTCTGGGCAAAAATTTAGATGTTTCCATTATCATGAAAGTGCCTAATGGCATCTCAACAAATGACATTGTTCTCAAAAGCTCTGAAAACATTTACTGCAAAGTAGGAGCAATGTGTTCCAAGTTATCTTGTTCCATGCTATGTAGGAGGAAAACACTTCTGTTTGGAGCAAGTGTCCCTACATATTATCAATTAGGAGCAACTCCTGTTTAGACAAACCCCCAGGAAAACTATTCTGGCGTGCATGCTTGCAAATACAGCCTTTATTTGTTGTAAGCATGAGTAAGGGCCATGGATATAATTTTGTAAATATTAAAGGCTTGCATATGCCTGTTGAGCTTCACAGGCAATTGCTCAAATGCTCCTGATCTCGCTCACAATGTTTTCCTCAGGTAGGGCAGACTGTGGCCTCACATGCAAAATCTGTCAGGTGATCTTGACTAATATATGGAATTATAGATGGGTGAGGTAGTGGTACACACAAAATTGTTTTCTGGTGTTAAGCTATTAAGTTGCAGAAAGTGGGTCAGTGTTTCAAAGGCTTGTTGAATCAAGGTGGCCCTCTATCACCACTTCTTGTTTGCCTATCTTCTCCCCCTTCTCCTCTCGAACTGGTCAGGATTTGTCAGTCAGCTAATTCTCTTGAACAGCTCTTGAGAAAAACTTCTTCTAGTGAGGAAAATGTGTTTGATGCTAAGTTAGGTGTTTTCCAGTCATCATGCAGACTAGCTGACATAGAGTGATTCACATTACTTAAAGGGAAAACATCAAGGACTTTGGGTGAGAAGCCTACTTCTCAATGCCAAGGGATAAAGAATTTACCACTTCACTTGAGTATTGGTTCCAGTGTATAATTGTATTCACTGGTACATCTTATTCCTTTTTGTTCCATTTAACTTGGCTTCTGATAAGTACTTCTGAGCACAGATGCATTTTTTGAATTCCTGCCTGAACCTTTGATTAGCACACTGCAATATAGACTCAATAACTTTACCTGAGGCTTCTATATTTGTAATTTAAACTATGTGCAGTGTCAATTTATTGAGCTACTTCTCCTCCATAGAGTTTGATTTTTAGCAGATTTGTAGAGTTGAGGGAGCATTGACAAAGAGAACAGCATACACTACCAAAGAGAAAATCTGAATATCTTTTGTTTGTTATTCCAAATAAATAAGCCTGGACATAATTCAGTATGGACATAATTGGCATAGACTGCAGAAGAAATTCACACATTCATGTGGAAATTCAGGTTTGTTAAGGATTATGTGGTCATGTTTTCTTTCACTTAATGATTTTGTATCCTCTTAGGAATTTTGGATCCACTTAAATGAGTGGAAATAATTCAGATTATGAAATACCTGTGAGTTTTATAAATATAGAAAAAGAGGTATACAGAGAGACCCTTTTTCTGAGTGAGCCAAAATATTGTAGTGGGAACCTGTGTCTTTTGACATGACAGAGGAATTGAAATACTTATAAGCCCACCAACTGCAGGAAAGGCTGAAGTTGGAATTTAAGAAATAAATGCTCATTTCTGGGGCTCTTGACTACTGGCTTGTTTGTGAAATGTCAGACCAGTCCTGTTATGCTCCTATGGAACATGTGGACAAAGAATTTTGTAGAAGGGGTTTTTCCTCTTGTGTCAGATGAACTCCATCCAGTTAGACTTACACTGCTGACTGAAAGCTGGATTGAGCTGTCTGCCTTTGTATGATAAACTTTCTGTAGTTTTGTTCTTGCAGGTTATTTTGTGACATAAGACCAGATGAACATTAACAAAACCTGGAATGTACTTTAATTGTAAAGCTCCATCAGACATATTGATAATTGCATGTTTTGTAATAAAAACTGTGAATGCTTTTCTTTCTAAGCATAGTGACAGCTGTTAAAGCACATCTGGAAAATATGCTTTAAGCAAAAATATTTTAGCACAGAGATTTTCACAATCTGTGGGCTATTTATCAGCATTTTTTTACAGAATACTAATCTGATTTATCAGTATTTTTAATATTAAAGTCTTGCTTTTTTAAAAAAATGATGTTTACAAATCTGGTTTTGAATTCACATCATAGACTGGCAATTCCAGTGTACTTCAAGGCTAAATGCTGTAGAACAAAGCATTGCTTTGCTACTATTTTTAGGTAGAAGCCTATATAAGTCTTGTCTGATGCCCTCATAAATTTCCTTTATTGATTTCAGCCAAATATTTTCCCTTTTTATGATTTTAAAGAGAAATTATTTTTTTTATACTGGAATTTCATTGAGAAGAAAATTTCTCATACACCTGCTCTGTGCTTCTTGAGGCTCATGTCATGTGCTATTACCCTTGTACCATCTACAATTATTATAGCATTACACATGACTCGTTGCAGTCAGTGAGAGTGTTTACAAAATAGGACCCTGGCCACTTGGAAACGAACAGCAATGTTTCTGTTTTTGATAGAAGCCCAAGCATTGTCATTTCTTTACTTTCCTCAGAACTGTCATATGAGCATTACAAAACCAAATTTTCTGATATGATTCATTAAAATGGAACAAGAAAGCGTAAAACTTCAAGCAACTTTAAAACGTCTAACTGCTACTTCATTGCTATTGTTGCTTATTTTTTTTATTTGGAAAAAAAGGACTAAATATAAAGAGGCGGAACCTTAAAACATCAAGGTATTACTTTAATCAGGATCTTGCATTCTGACCCAAGCATCTCAACCAACTTGCTTTCAGGATGATGAGGGCAATTTTGCGGAGAGCATTTGTCAACAGATGCCTAAGTGAGAAATCAGTTTCCTTTATTTGGAGTAGGAGGCAACTTTTTAATGATAGATTACACTGTGTTGGAGCAGCTTCACACCTGAATTTTAAATCATAAGTGCTGTTCTTGTGCAGTTGGAGGAAAAATGCAGTTACGCAACCAAGTGAGAAGCTACAGCTGCAAAAACGAATGAGATTAAAAAAAAAAATCTACAGCAGCGATACTATAAAATAATATGGAACACATTAGTGGTAATATGGGAAAATTAATTCCAAATTATTGACAGTTTAATTGACCTACAGGAAGTATTTTAATGGACATAATATGCTGTTCTGTTTTTCAGTTTTTTAAACTTTTCCACTGAGAAGAAAACAAGTTTTTCCAATTATGGGGTTTAAAGTTGTAACAAATGGTTGCTGTGGGTTCCCTGGTTGTGAGATGGCAGCACTGGATGTGTGACTTTTCTGCCCAGCACCTGCAAAGCCCATCCTGTGAGCAGGCCGTGGGTGCCACTGCTGCGCTCTCATCCTAAACTTGCTGTCACAGAGGCTCTTTGCAAATGGTACTCACTGATTTGACCCCCAGGCTCCGGCTGCACGAAGAAAAGGTCATTAAGGATCGGCGACACCACCTCAAAACGTACCCGAACTGCTTCGTCGCCAAAGAGCTGATTGACTGGCTGATCGACCGCAAAGAGGCCTCCGACAGGGAGACAGCCATTAAACTGGTGCAGAAATTACTGGATCACAGCATTATCCACCATGGTAAGTGCAGTATCACCTGCTAAAAACTTCTAAGCTGAATTTATTGACTGCTGTGAGACAAAGGGAAATCCCACTCCTGTTCTTCAGCCAAGGATAGGACAGGTAGGATTCTTTCTCTGCCAGATATGGAGCATCTCTTGAACTGTGCTGCTATGCAAGGTCACCTGTGTCCTGAAGGAGATGAGATCCTGAAAAGGTGTGGAGTGATGTTCCCCATGGCAGGGGGGAAACTTACTGGAGAGTGTGATGGTGCTTCTCTGTCTCCAGAGCAGCCTCAGCTGGATCGTGTTCCCGTGTTCCCCCTCACCCTGCAGCCTTCATTTCCCTGCTCCTAAAAGCACTGTTCTCCATCTGAAAAAGCCATCTGAAAAATCAGCCAGCAAAAAAAAAAAAAAAAAAAAAAAAAAATATTTCTCACGTGGATTAATTCCCTGGCCCTGGCCCTCACAGCAGCTGCACAAACATTAGTGCTGGTACAGCTGCAAGAAAGTTAGTGGTCTGGCTGTGCCCTGATTAATTTTCTCCTAAACTTGTTGTCTATTTGAGATCTGCTCCTTTCAGCTTCTTGAATAAGAATTCATGCTGATGAAAAGACTTCCAATTCACTGGTAGCATTTAGTTGCCTTTTGGGGCACAAAGAGGCTGGGAGGCACACGAGCAAAGAAGATCCAAGGCCTCAATTTCAAGCTTTTAGTATTGCCCATTTCAGGATGGCAAATGTACCATTTGTTTCCTTTTAAAGAGAAAACTGAGTGATTATGAACAGACAAATGTTGACTTTATGCAGAGGTCATTGTATGTGCAGCAATGCTGCTGCTGCTGTCTGCAGTACATTAACAACACCTTAATTAAAGTCAGAAATGCACATATTGAATGAATGCCACTTTTACAGCTTCTGCTTGGCTATTAAATGAAAATTCTGCGTTGTTATGGAAACTGGGACTCACGGTAGATAGTTAAAGAATAAAGTAAATTATAGGGTATTCAAATCTGTCTACTTAATCCTTTATTGAGAAAATGTCAGTGAAGAGTTGCGTGCATGCCTGTGTGACTTAATTTAATTGAGCAATAGAGATTTTATTGCTGAATGCTTGTTGAAAGCTCTAACAGCCTTCAAGTATTTTCTACCCTACCATCCAATTGAAAACAGTAGAAGAAATTTTATATATATGTGTGAAGATATTAGAAATGGAACAGGTGTTTCTTGAAAATGTTCATGTATTGCACTCTAATAAAATACTTTGTGAAGTGAGCTTGGGCAGGTGAATTCAGAGAGGTTCTGTCAGGTTCTGCAGGATGCTTAGTACATTCTTTCAAGTGCCATGTCAAGTAAAAGGGACACCAGTTCCCGCTTCCTACTTCGGTGCAGAAGTTCCCCCATGTATGTGGGTTGACAGCTGTGTTAGGAGCACCTTGCTTGGGATAGCTTTCCCATCAGTTTATGCCCTTGATGGGGTTTGTGCTGCATTTAAAAGAGCCCATGATCAGCTGCTCTTCTACAAACCTAATCTGGCATTTCTCGGTGTGCTCATGTTGTACCTGCCATTTGCTAGCTGGCATGGCAGAGCAATTGAGACAGTTTTAAGAAGGCAGAATGCTTTGGTTTTATCTCTTTCTTTAGGAACTCTCAGGTTTCCTACAGCACGGTGAACTGGTATGAATAACTTTAGGAAGTTTGGCAAACCTTAAATTATTGGGCATTCTACTCTGGTGGCCTTTTAAACAAACAAGACAACAGACTGTTTTCATCAAAAGGTTTTCTGGGTATGTAGTGGATGGATGCTTTTTTGCTCTTTATGTTTGCAGTAATACTTACAAAACTGATGGACACTTCTCCCCCTCACCAAGAAATTTGGTTACCTCTCAATGTTTTCTCCAGCCTTTCATTAAAACGGAGCAAAACTGTGTGCTGAGAAATACAGGGGTTAGACTCTACACATGCTTGCTTTGAAGCTCAGCGGTGGTACCTGCTAAATGGGTCCTCAGCTACTTAACATGTGTGTGAATTTTTTTTTGTTTAATTATTTTATGTTTCAGTCTGTGATGAGCATAAAGAATTCAAGGATGTCAAACTGTTCTACCGCTTCAGAAAAGATGACGGGACGTTTCCACTGGACAATGAGGTGAAGGTGTTCATGAGAGGACAAAGACTGTATGAAAAGTATGTTGCATTCAGTATTTGTTATATGTTGACAACAGTGCCATGTGAGGCAAATAATACTTGTTAATCTATTTCTGAATCACCACAGGCTTTCAATTCATGCAGGAATGGATCTGGGCAATTCCATTACTTCAGCTGGGAGTCCTTCCCTCTCCTATTTTTCTTTTGCTTTTCTACCATATTCACTTGAGGCATTTTATTTAAAATCTGATGCCCCAGATTGTAAATACATCCTATATGAGAATTCAGTGTGAATTGAAGCCCTTGAAATCTATTCTTTAAAAATAATTACAGATTTATTTGTCAAAATAATTCAAATAATTACAGAATTATTTTATATGTAAAAGCATAATTATAATTCCTAAAACATTATTGAAAAAGCAGCCACATGTCTGTGAAGACTCCATATCTACAGCTTCACAGAGAGGCACAATTTTAAATCATCTGTGAGATGAATCTTCAATGTTCCAGCCTGCAAAGTTTCAACATCAGAAAAGTTATGTTAAAAGCAATTTCAAAAAAAACCACCAAACTAACCAAGAGCATCTGATTATCTGATTTAAACAGATTACTATACTGAGATACTAAATATCCCACTGGATTACTTGCATCAAGTAACTAGGTATCTTAACAATGCTTCCTAATATTAAATTAAAGACATTTTTATTCAGGATGTAGAGATTTTGACATGGTACTTTCAAGCAGAGAGAAGAAAATGCATGTTAGCATATGCTACAAATTAATGCAAAAGTTGTGATGCGTTGTTTACCAAAAAGCTTGGAGTATTGCTCTAGACTGAATACCACCCACTTTCCTGCTTGTTTGGAGCAGAAGCGTGCAGCAGCCAGGAGAGATGCTGCATTTTCTCAATGAAGGAAATTTGTTTCCTTCTGAGAAGAAAGCACTCAGGAAACTCACAAGTTTAAAAGCTGATAATAAATATTATTTTCAAGGTTAGTTGGCTCTGAAGATCAGTTTGGTGAAAGAGCAGTGGACCCAAAATATAAACAAATGCTTGTAAATGCCACTCCTTTTGTTACACCCATCATATAAAATTCCCCAAGACACAGTGGCTGTGACTATTTAAAGTAAAAATATAATAAATTGTATAAGACATAAGAAAATGCATCACTGGAGAAAATCCTCCATTCTATGCACTGGGACAGGTGAAATGAATCAGCTACCTTCAAACTCCTCTGTGCCTTACTAAGCACAGCATTTGCTCTTTAGACTTAGTAAACATGCAGTGTCTACAAGCCTGACCCATACTCTGAAAAGCAGATTAGAGTGTCTACAGTGCTTTTTTTTGTCTATATTTCTATTGAAATTATCCATAAGAAAAATATTTTTTGTTGGCAAGGCTGATGTCAATCTTCTGCATGAAAGGAGCCATAGTAGAAAGAACTGTGTTCTAATAGTGTCTGTTTCCATCACCATTTCTCTGAATGGAGAACTATCCCCAAACCAATGTCTGTGATCCACTTTGTCTAACTTTGTAGTAGCAGAAAAACATTCATAGCTGTAGAGAGTGTTCCTATCTTGGCAAAGGAGTTAATGCCAAAAGCAGCATCCCTATCTGAATATAACTGCATTCTTAAGAGGTGTTTGCTCCTAGGCAACGTATTTGAAGGGTTCAGAAACTTTTAAAAACAGCCCTGAGTGCTAAATATAGTATAAATTAAAAATACCTGTCATTTCAAAACCAGTATGTGACAGTCAAAGGTAGTCAAAATTCTCCATGGATCATCGGAAGTATTTTATATTCTTGGGAGATTATAAGGCATACCTGGGCTATCTGGGCTTCACTTTGTTTATTTTAGCAAACCTCCTGTGCAGAGATTTCAGACTTTGTTAGTTTCCTTGCCTATTCACCTTTATTAGCAACACCTTCACAATTTCTTTGGATAACCTTTAAACTCAAAATCTAATGCTGAAAGTCAGGAAGAGCTCTACAGTGAAATGTGTGATTGTGTAATATATCTGTTGTATCAGTTTGCTAATAGTCTTAAGAAAGAAAATATTAATTCAGTGCTATTAAAATAATTACTAAATGGCAGCAACCAGAGAAAAGTATTCATGCACAAACATTAAGTCATTTACCACCATATTCAACTTGTTTATCAAAATGCCTATGGGCCTGGTTGCAACAGAAATGCAGCTATGCCAAAGGAAATCTATCCAAATCCAACACATTTTGAAAATCTGTGACTAATTTTGTAGAGTTTGCTGATCTTCACTAGGCTTTGCTAATTCAAGATAGACATTACAATTATTTCCTGCTCTTTTCCATTCTCTGATTGGGGCTGGAGTACCACTAGGTTCAGAAGCCAAGGTAATTTACACTTGCCAAAATTGCAGACATTACCCAGCACCAGTCCATGCAGTTCTGTACCCTCAGTGGGTAAAATGAGCAAAATGCTTTAGGAGGATCAACAGGTTGTTGCATGGGTGTCTCAGGCAGGTTCCTTACATTCAGACAGCTGTTTCGGGTAAATGCCTTGTTCTGTGCCCTGGGACATGGGGACATCAGGGCTGTCCCTCTGCTGAGGAGCTCCCTTTCCCGTCTCTCTTCTGCATGACCACGAAGCTCCTCATAACCGGAACTCTCCTCT
Source organism: Anomalospiza imberbis (assembly GCF_031753505.1). Classification (NCBI taxonomy): domain Eukaryota; kingdom Metazoa; phylum Chordata; class Aves; order Passeriformes; family Viduidae; genus Anomalospiza; species Anomalospiza imberbis. The sequence goes on along the minus strand of NC_089681.1, from coordinate 13,563,186 downwards.
CTTGTGTATTACCCCCTTCACCCACTGTGGGCATCTTTGGTGGCTGTACCTGTGGGATTAGAAGATTTAAAATCAGTCTCTGATTGTATTCTCCCTTCATTTGCACTGAAAATCATGAATCAGTTCAGATTCCCAGCACATTGTTGGAAACTTGGGTAATCCTTTCTGTGAACATGCTTTGAGGCTTAGGTTTATAACTAGAGATGAAAACTGCTGGATTTCCTAGAATCTTGTCTGAAATTGTTGAATAGTTTATAAGATCTAAGGTTGGTATCAGCTTTCAAGCTCTACAGGACTGCCCAGATAGGATGAATGAGATAAACATGTTTTCTGTTCAACAAAACTCTCCCTGCAAATCTTTTATAAATCCAGTACAGACCTTTTGTAGCTTAAAAAAAAATCAAATTGTTGCAGGCACCTTATTTTTATTATGTTTGCTATTCTCAGTAGGGTTTGGTCAGACACATAAGATTGTTTTTTCTGGTGCAGTCATACATAGGAGCTATAAGTCATTTCATGATGCTGACATCAACTGAGACTTTTGAACCAGATTTCACTGTGAAAGAAGTGCAGATTTATGGTTTTAATGTCAGGAAATCTTTCAGATAATTTTGAGACTGCATTCTTGGCATCATTTTTGGTTTAACTCATCAGCGGTTGAGTTGCTTTTATCCTCTGGCGCAGTTATTTTGATAAAAACAAGGTTAAAGATTTCTTTTGAAAAGGAGTTTGAATTTCAGTGCTTGGATAAATACGTTCCTTTAATGCAGGACAACACCAGTTTTAGCAAATAATGCGTTTTGGCATTAACAGCCTCGTTTTTTTTGAACAAGGAGAAAATGGAAGAGTAAAAGGAAGTTTCCAGTTCTGCCTAACAAAAGGCCAGGTTTTTGATTGATGTAAATTGGTACAGTTTTGTTGACAGCCATGGAGCTACAGTGATTTACTTCAGTGAGTGACGTGAGTCCATGGATTGCTGTGTCTGGGCTTCTTAAACTGGCAATTTGTCGTGTCTGTTTGTTCACAAGTCCAAATCCTTTGCAGTGCTATTCTGGGCTTATGCAGAAGGGTGTGAAATGTCAAACTGAGTGTTTTTCCACTTGGTATTTTTCCAGATTTCTTTTGTGTCTCTGTAAAAATCTAACCATTAGCACTGCCTTTTCAAGGACCTTTCTATCTGCGATTTCAATGAGGCGGTCAACTAATTATAGACTCATCAAAGAACAATTAACACAATCCTAAAGATTTTTTATTTGGTGCCTGCAGAGCCTGGGTAACCAGTTCTGGGTAGCCATGTAGCAGATGGTAGGAAAAGACACAAGCTTTGGGTTTGCATTTTTTTTTCTGAGGGGGAAAAAGCCTGGTGAACGAGACACATTTAAAGATAGCCCCTTGGAGCATAGTAGGTCTGTATTAGAGGTGGTGAGTGTGGGACAAAATGCTGTGGGACAAGATGCTTGTAAATCAAAATATTAAAAAAGAATGAAGTCTGCAAGAATTCTGGAGTCAATACATTATCCTCAGCTAATTTGGCTTTCTCAGTTCTTACTCAGCTCAGAGGTGCTGGCAATGACACACCATCTAAACAAGCAGTTCATTGTGCTACCACCGACACACAGCTGTGGCTGAGCAGCCTTGGCCTGGTTTGATGATCTGCTACCTGGTGGTCAGATCCAGTAGGTTCAGGCCTCAGGTTAGTGCTCATTAAAATCAAGAGAAGAGTCTTTTAGGTGAAATAACAGAGGTTGGACCATGTCAAACCTCTTCACTGTAATTTCAAATGAAACTTCTCTCTGGGTTCTTATGGCACAGATTTTTTTGATGCTTCCCAAAGGAGATGAAGTTATATTCCATAATCTCTGGACGTGCTGTCAGTTTAAGAAGCAGATGGCTTGTGTATGGATTTACTTGAATTTCAATTTCTTTATCAGAAGGGCAAAGATTCAGCACTGCCAGAATATGACTGTTGTAGTTCAGTTGTGCCCTCATTTCCAAATAGTTGGTGAAAGAAAGGGACCTGTTACTCTTACCTGGAAAAAGCATCTTTTGAACTATTTCTCTGAAAGTCTTACCACTAGTCCTATTATTAGCCTATAATAAATAATATAGTTATGAAAAAAATTAAGTTAATAAGGATGCTATGGTGCTCAGTTTCCTCCCAAAAAGTGGAATTCTGTATTACAAAGAAATTATTCTCATTTATTCTTTAAAACTGCCTTTTGCATCAACAAAATATTGAGGCTTTTTTTTTTAAGACCATGTAATTTGCATAGGTATCTTGAATAGAGAAGAGTTTCATTAGTATCCTTCAGCTACTCCCATGCCAGTTGCTAGGAGATTTTGGGACATCTCATGGTGTTCCTCTGGCTGGTGTTACAGAGAGCCAGCTAAGGCACAGAGAACTGTGAGCCTCAGATGTTAAAATGTGCTCAGGTTCATGTGCAATTCGCTAACTGCAGCTGCATCATCAAATGTTGGATGCACAATATTTATCTGCCTCCAAACCACGGGACTACCTTTTTTCCTCCTCTTGAATTTTTCTGCAGCTGTTTTAGAGCTTATGGAAAGAATTTTCAAAGTCATCTAAATGACTTTGGGGCATAGTCCTGCTAACAGTAAATATTAATTAGGAAGCTTTGAACACATTAGTCACATTCTGGTGCTTTTAGGCTAATTTTTTTCAAAGCTGATTATACAGTAACTTTTAGAGAATGTTAAACACTAAATAGGGGAAATGCAAAACCTAAAAATCTAATTTTCTTTCAGGGAAAAAAGAAGAAAGCATTAACTTCACACAGGGATATAAAGTCTAAATTTGTTTACTCTGCAGTTTTCATTCACTTCCTAAGTAGATTGATAGCTTGAGGAAAGATTTAGTAAGTCAGTGAAAGCTTCATATGCATTTGCTTGATATAAATGAGATTTGCCAGAATAGATCTGGAACTGCTTTTCTGAAGAACCATTTTCCCTACCAATTTTCCCCCCCACCACACCAGGCTGATGAGTTCTGAAAATACCCTTCTGCAAGCCAGGGAAGAGGAAGGAGTCAAGTACGAGCGGACCTTTGTGGCGTCAGAGTTCATTGACTGGCTGATCCAGGAGGGAGAGGCCGCGACACGAAGCGAAGCGGAGCAGCTCGGCCGCAGGCTTTTGGAGCACGGCATTATACAGCACGGTGAGAAATCTACTGCCAAGCAGTAAAAGCTACACCTACTGTAGCACTTTCTTCAGCTCAAATCACGTGGAGAGGCCCTTGTCTTCCTGATCACAGTATATTTAGGTTCTAAATTATTTCAGACAGGAGTCTAAGTAACTTTGTTTAGTAGAAGGGTGGCTTTTTCAAAAGTGCATTGTATTAGCTCTGAAAATGCTTCCTCAAATGCAGAGTCTGGCTGGAATTTGAAACTATAATAACAACTTAAGGATGTGGATGAAAGTCAGTATTCCTACACTTGTAGTAATTAACTTGTAGAACTTGCTATCTGCAATGTGTGTAATTGAGGTAAATAGATTTGTAAGGATCAAATAGGGATTAGAACCTTAAATTAGCTAAATTCTGTGTGCAAGATAAAAATTTCAGGGTCTATATATGTTCCTACTTGTAGGCAGAACAGAGCATAGTCTGATGCCAGAAAAGCAGCTTTTCCTCTTGGGCATGTAACAGAGTTCTAGTATGTTTGGGCAGGAAGGAGGATGTCACTTTTGGTTGAAGTGTTACTTTATTTGTCCTGGTGGTATAACTTTGAGGCAGGAATCAAATATTTCTTCATGGTCCAGTATAATGTGTCTGGCAAATACACCTTCATCAAGAAGCTCCTTCACTTAAGGGTGGAGGAGACAGAGTTTTCTCTCTCTATTGCCCAGAGGGTGAAGAAATTAACACCCCTGGCCCCATTTTACATGTTGTCATTATCTGTTCTCAGTGCATGTTGCCCTTCTGTGACCAGGCATTTCCCACCATAGAAGTGGCAGTGCCTCTGGGAGCAATGAAGGGGTGCAAAGAGATGACAACAGAATGGCAGAAGTTGTTACCTACATTACTTAGTGCACAATGGGAAAATAATCATATCCTGGTGGTCCAAGTGTTGTTGCATCAAACCTAATTCTGGCAGAGAACAAAGAGATTATATCAGCATGTTGTTAGTACACAAGGTGCTAGATTGACTAGGTTGCTTGTTACTTCACAAGAAAACCTAGCTTTAATGAATAGAGAAAAGTGGGCATGAAAGTGATCTGCACAGTTCTGTCATGGTTCTAATCATGTTCACATTAACTTGCAATTACTAGGAGCTACTTCTGAATGTTTACAGTGATCAACTTCCAGTTCTATAATTACTCCTGTACTTCCTATGATTTATAGAGTGCCAACTGCTCAGAGCTTGATGGACAGGAAAGGTATGCCACCCCTCCTCTTTACAGCAGCAATGATTTCATTCCTATTTTTACTTGAACATTTTCTGTGTATTACATATGTGGTAAATTTTCCTTACTATCCTGTGGTCCCAAACCAGGACACTTACAAAAAAAAAAATTAAAAAATGTGGGATTTATGCTGATACAGATGTTTTTTGCAGAGAAAATAGTCAGGATTTAATATTTGGTGCAAAGCTGGTTTTCTTAGATACTGAGATCTTTGCAGAGCTAAGAAAGTCAGGATGTGGCTTTTCTTGCAGATCAACCATTGTTTCATTAACTAAGGCAAATGCTCAGCAGGGCACGTTTGCAGGGAAATAATTTTGCCCCTGTCAAGCCAGGTTTCAAGGGTCATTCCTGAGTGACACTGGCCCTGCTCCTCTATGCATAGGCCTGGCCATTCTGCAGGTTTATCCCCTGCCCATCGTTTTCTTGTAGTCAAGAGCATGTACAAAGTGCACTCTAGGAAAGAGATTTGAAATTCATGAAGTAAAGACAGGGTTCTGGGAATTAGTTGATTGCTGAGGAAGTTGTCTTCTCACTTGTCCATACCAGGTCATTGCTGCAACGTACTGTCATCTTCCTCACCCAGTTTTTAATAAAACAAACATAACTGAGTGGGGATTTCACAAGGACTTGATGGCGATGCTGGGAGTAAAGTAAAACTGAATGGTGTCCTTGAGATTTGTCTTCTATGAGTGAACATGCTTTGTGCACACTTTCTCCTTTGTGAAAGGAGATTTCACTGCAACAATTTGTCTAGACAGTGTCAGGAATATTGATGAAAGTACTGGCAGAATTAACATGGAGCTGGTTTGGGGTTCATTTTAGCAACTGGATATGATCTGTGCACATTGAAGGTTCTTGGAAATCTGGCTTCCTCTGAGAAGGGAGCTCGAAATGAGAACTACTGGTACAGAATTAGGGATATAAACTGGAAAAGAGCAGGAAAGGTATTCTCTCCCCAACACCCTCCCACCCATCTTACAGAGTTCTAGATCCAGTTAAAAAACAAAAGAAAGCTATTTTTCTGTGTCTTAGTACCATGAATTCATTTCACCATACTGTGCTTCCATTGTTTTGTCTCTCATCAGCAATACCAAAATTTTACTGGACACTAATTGGCATCCTTGTTGGCAGAACCAGCAGAAAGATTCTTGACTGAACAGCAGTGGAGAATAAAACATTTCCTGTCCTATAGGCAATCATTTTCTAGCAGTATTGTTTGATATACACAATATGGAATAAAATAAAACCTGCTGTATTATTTTTATTAAGTATTTCTTACCCCACCTAATGTGATGGGATGTAATAGAAATAGTTGCATCAAGTTGCCAATCTCAGTGGTAATTTTCCAGCCACAACTGAATTACGCAATGTCTTTTTACTGACTTTCATTTCAATTACTCAGAGAAGCTGTATTCTGCAACTGAGGCACTGTATTCAAAATGGCTTCCTGACACATTTTTCTTCACTTTAATTGGTCAGATGCAAACCAGGTTTCACACAGGAAACAAACACCAATGCTAATTTTAAAAAGGAAAACAGTGGTTTAAGAGGAATTGTATAAATGCTGCAAAAGCATCAAATTCTCAGTTTTAAAATAATCTTCCTGATCTCTTTGGACATATGTAACCATACACATTTCCCCTGCCATGCATGAAAATGATGAAATGTGCTTAAGTGCTGAATTGCTTCCTGCCAAAATCTCACTGGCCTACACAAATCACCGAGATTCGCTCCATTGGTTGAAGCGTGGTGCTAATAATGCAGAGTGGGTTTGATCCCCATATGGGCCATTCACATAAGAGTTGGACTCAATGATTCTTGTGGGTCCCTTCCAACTCAGAATATTCTGTGATTCTGTGAAATCATAATCCACAAAACATCATTACCACCATTTTCACAAATAGGACCCAGATTGCCTTTGCTATGTATTGGTACCCCATGTAATATGGAATAAAGCCCCCATAAGTAGCAGGGAATTGTGCATTTTTAATTTCTTGAAGGCTGGTGTTGGGATTGTAGTTGCCAGTAGTTACTTGGCATTTGTGAACACTGATGGCCTTCATCCAGAATGTAGCAATAAAGACTGTAGGAAAATTTATAAGTTTGGTGATGCACATAAAATAAAGGCAGGGACAAAAGGTGTGCAGAACACATTTCTCAGCTGTAGAAAAGCCCATAAGAGCTTGGTGTTGTTAATAGATAAAACTTCCCTCCAGGACACTGGATCTTTTTTAGTTCTTCTTCATATGGGCATGGTGGGACAGATTAGCTACTGTGGTCAGAATTCACATGCAGCAGGAGAAGTTGTTCTCTGCCAACTGCCAGCTCCCAGGTAGATCAGGCCAAAGCAAGGATGGTCGGGGGGCAGGCAGAGGACAGTGTGATCATCCACACATAGTCACAGCCCTTCCTCAGTCTGGAAAACAGAGATACTGAGATGACCAAGGACAAAAGAGGGTATTCACAGAGCTCTTTATGGAGTTGTTTTTGGCTCATACTTGCTTATAGCCCTTTCTGAAGAGCTTACCCTGCACCTGCAGCCACAACAACAGAGAACTGCTGACATGACAGGCAGAATCTTCTTGTCCTCCTCCAAAGACTCATTCAGTATGAAAGCTTGAGGGATGGAGAAACATCTGCCTGCCTTGCAGAAACTTTTAAAGTCTGGAATCTCCAGTGATAAATATGTTAAATTTAAATCTGGTTAATACTGTTAAGAGAAACCAGTGCTGTCCTAGTATAGCACCTACAACTTGCAAGATGAATATTTGCATTTCTTCCATGGCAGCAACCATGGCAGCAAACCATAGCTTACTTATGAATACTTTTCAATATATTGTGGGATGCAAACACACAGGGATTGCCTTGTACCACAGATGGTACCGGTACTGTGTGTGCTGACAGTTGAGCCTGCGAGAAATGGGGGTCCTGGGCAGCCGAACTCATCTCATGCCACATCACATTCTGTCTGTTTTGTTGTTGTGGCTTCCCAAGCTGCTGCTGACCTTCACGTCCATGTGCTTGGTGTGATTCTTCCCTGACATGCCCCCAGAATCTTACCTGAGCAGTGACCACAGCACAGTTCAGCATGAGGCATTTTGCAATGGCTGTCCATTCTATTCCAGAGGGTTGGGATGTGGATTCCCAGGCTCAGACCAGCAGCAGAATAGGTGTGGTGAGGCTTTGCTTTCCTGAATGATTGAGGGGTGTAAGAGTCTCTTTTAGAGATGACAGCCTAGCAGTTGTCTTCTTTGGAACATATAGTCTGCCTGGACTTCATTAAAGTCTGTGATACTGTTTCCTGTGATGTTCTTCAGAATCTGTATTCCCATGCTGTGGATGGGTGCACTCTTCACAGGGCCAAAACTTGGCCTGGAGTATCCCCCAGGGCTCAGTATTGGGGACAGGACTCATTACTGGGGCCAGCCCTCTTAATTATCTTTATTAAGGAGATCTTTATCCAGGGATCAAGGGCAGCAAAGGTGACTTTGTGGATGACACAAAGTTGGTTGGGAGTATTGATCTTTTGGAAGGTAGTAGAGCTCCACAGAGGGATCTGGACAGTCTGGAGTGATGGGTCAAGGCCAGTGGTGTGAGGTTCAACAAGGCCAAGTGCTGGGTCCTGCACTCAGGTCATAACAACTCCAGGCAAGGAACCCCATCCAACACTCCAGGCTTGGAGATGACTGGCTGGAAAGGTACCCATTGGAAAAGGAGCTGGGATGCTGGTTAACAGCAGCTGAACATGAGCCAGCAGTGAGCCCAGGTGGCCAAGAAGGTCAGTGGCATCCTGGCTTGTATCCTCAACAGTGTGGCCAGCAGGACAAGGGCAGAGATTGTTCCCCTGTACTCAGCACTGGTGAGGCCACACCTCGAGTGCTGTGTCCGGATCTGGGCCCCTCACTACAAGGACATTGAGGGGCTGGAGCATGTCCAGAGAAGGGCAGTGGAGCTGGGGAAGGGTCTGGAGCACAAATCTGATGAGGAGCAGCTGAGGGAGCTGGGGATGTTTAGCCTGCAGAAAAGGAGAGGGGAGACCTTATCACTCTCTACAACTGCCTGACAGGAGGCTGTAGCCAGGTGGGGGTCAGTCTCTTCTGCCAGGCAACACGTGACAGGGCAAGAGGAAAAGGCCTCAGGTTACACCAGGGCAAGTTTAGGTTGGGTATTAGGAAAAATTTCTTCACTGAAAGGTTTGTCTTGATTTGGAACCGCCCAGGGAAGTGATGGAGTTACCATCCCTAGAAGAATTTAAGATGTGTAGATGTGACACTTAAGGACATGGGTTAGTGGTGAACTTGGCAGTGTCAGGTTAATTGTTGAGTTTCATGACCTTAGAGGTCTTTTCCAACCTAAATGATTATATGATTTTGTCAGTGCTAGGATTTTTTGATGGTAATAAATATGTGATAAGATACTGTAGACATGACATCAGTATCTTTGGCCTCCACCCTCCTTTAAAATACATTTCAACTTTAAAAAGTTTTATTGACAGACTTGCACTTGATCAGACCTGGTGTGTTCAAGGTAAACATGTGTTCTGCTGGCTTAGCACAGAAGCAGGTCCTTATCTCCTTTCAAGAGTTAATCTTTTATCTGTGAACTCCACTGTGCAAATTACTTTCCAAAACGAAAACCAACACTTTGGAGTGACTTAGTGAGAACAGTTAATGTTGACATGTGCTATGTCCCTGTCTCTGCAGGAAAGTCTTATATCTGTGTTTAATTGTCCCTATTCTTTGCAAGGACTCTGTACCTTTATACAGCAGAGTTTCCTTTCCGAAGATGATCAGTGCATTTAGTTTTAAGCATCAAGACACATGATGAAATTGAAAGTTTGTTATAATTGTGGAGGTGGATTAAATATCTAACAAAGTATTATTTCTCTTGCTTTTATTGAAAAGCTTTCCTTCTCTTTTAAAATTGCAGTGAATAATGAAGTATGTGCTGCTATATTTACCTTAGGTGTCCACTGCTTATGGTTAGCTGATTATGATTCACTTACAAAGTGAAAACTTGCCATGTATGTGAAATGTGCTCTTCTTTAATTCAAGATTTCTCTTTGGAGCCCCTTTCTTGGAAATATCAACTGCAGATAGAAGTTTACAAGTGTCATTGAAACATACCATAGATCCTTGACTTAATTGATCATAGGCTTTCTTTTCCAAAATCAACACATATATGTCTAGTTGATCTAAAACCTGAATCACATCAGCCCTTGGATATATCCAAGCTTTCATTATATTAAAAATTTTAAAACATCACATTTTTACAGATGATGCATTGATTTATCTCAGTAAAAACACAAGGCTTCAGTTAGTCTATGATGTCCTGAAATACAACTTTGTTTTTCTAAGTCCTGTTGCCCCCATGCTAATGCCAGGCAGAAGCACTCAGTTGTTCGTGTGGCAGTTCCCATGTGTAGGGACAGTAACCTCACCCACAGTAATTCAGCTGCTTATGCTAAATCTGGAGACCACTCTGCATATTTTTTATGATTTTGCCCTTGCAAGAAGTCAAAGAATAAGAACTTCATATGTAATTGTAAAAACCCCCAGCTCCTTAGTATGTCAGCTTCTCATTGTGCTCTTCATGCAGTTGTCTTTACAGCAGAAATGGATTTGGATTTTGAAAGAGGCACATGCTTTATGTAAATAACATATGAAAAATTCTTTTCATATTGACTATTGAATTTTATTTTTCTGACAGAGAATGGGTTTCAGTTTTTAACAGCTGCAAAAAAAAAAAAAAAAAAAAAAAAAGAGATACCCAGATGGGCCTTTTCATCTTCTGCTTCCCTTGCCACAGACTGTACTTTCCATACTTTATTTGGAAGCAAAGAAAAGCAGTTGGCTATGTTCTGTAAACTTACTAAATTAAAGATGATAAATCCTCATATACAAACCAAAAAGACTGCTGAAATGTGTGTGATTCAACACTGGCTTTTCATGTTAGAGTAAGTAATGTGTATTTGAAAATATACTGCAAATAGATGGCATACTGGCTGGAAAGACAAAATGTATATCGAAACACATATCTGCATTCCTATTTTAAGGCAGCAGAAATAACATATTAATGCACTGATCAGAATATACCACCTTAATAAGAACAGGATACTCTGAATTTCAGTTCCCAAGGAACTTTTGGACAGTTGACTGTAATCCTGATGCTTTAAAGACGGTATAAAAGTTGTCTCGACTTTTGTTGGACTACATGAATATACTACAGTTCATTGAAACAGCTCAGAAAGCCTTCCTTTACTTATAGCTCAGAGAGCTGTAGTTATAGCACAGATTTTTTTTTTTTTTTGGACCTACTTACAGTCACAGGACCTATTTATTTCTGGACATGCTTACTGACTTTACCCTTAGTAGGATGAGCTGGAACAGCTCTCTGGGTTTTGTATTGCAGGGCCAGAATCTGCCCTGCAGTTTTATACAAGGGGATCAATGGAATCAAGAGCAGTTCAAACTTAGATCCATTGTTTGTTCAAAGTGAATTCCTTGTAATCCAAATAAGAAAAAAATACAATTTAGTACAGCTGCACTGCTGAGAGTTTAATGTGATGGTTGAATACATGCACAGGTGGGCTTATCTACAGTCTGTGTAGCATATAAACATTCATAAAAGGTGGAAATGCAAGTGTTGTGTTTATGCAGTGCAGGGAATCCAAGACCCACGATCCAGGGCCCTGTGCTCACTGAACATCTGTGGTCTCTCTCCCTGGATTTGTGGGAGATCCAAGCAGGTGGAATTCATCAATGTGTAGAAGGAAACTAATCTGAATAGGTGCCATGATTAAAATGCATTTGCAGTGCCAGATTAGCAGAAAAACAGGAAGGCTTTGAGAGGAGTGGGAAAAGCATTGTCCAGTGCTGAATAAAGTGCCAGTTCCTCTGCTCCAGCCACACGTGTGTCGGTGCAGGGCAGAGTGGAGAGGGGCAGCACAGCAGTGCCTGGGTGTGTGGCAGAGCTGGGGGCTGGGGGCTGGGGGCTGGCTGAGCCCTGCGCAGCCGCTCTGTGCAGCTCTCAGCAGCCGTCGGTGTTTGCCAAGCCCACGGACTCACCACTGCTTTGTGAAAGCCAAAGTGGACACACACTTCACTGCTTGTCTGGCAAGGGACCAAAACTATGCTAGCCAAAGGCCTGAGGCACAGAGGAGGCTGGCTCAGCAAGCTGTGTGCTATCCACAGACAGAGGCATTTTTTTGAGGAACTCGTATTTTGTTTCCTTCCCTTTTAAACACTGGTTCTGCTTTGGAGAGGGGAGGTAGAAAGCAAAATGACATGGAGTGGGAGCCAGACTCTTCCCTGGGCACACTTTGGGTGCAGGTGGAAGCAGCTCCAGCTGTACTCTCCTCCGGATAGCCCCCCAGCCCCTGCCGGCCCCTGCAGCCTGTCGGCGTGTGTCTCATCATCCTGCATTTGTTCTTGGCATGATGTTGCTCTTTTGGGGTAATATCCTGCCACTCTAGAGGTCAAAACTGATATGGTCATCTGTGACTGGCTGTATGAAGGCACAGACTATTGCAGCCAGTAATAGTGAAGGTCTAGAATGATCTGCAACTTCAAACTGCATTTCACATCATTTTAATAGAGGAAACTACCTCATTAAAAAGATAAAGTGTACTTGTGAATATACTGGGGCTGCTGCCTTGTGCAAAGACTTGGAAATATGTTGTGCACTGTTGGAAAGAGTTCAGTGCTGCTTTTGTCTTTAAGTGGAGGAAGATATGACATATCCACACTGAAAAAATCCATATACTCTGCTCATGTTTTATAGCCTCTTCCTCTTAACCCTAGCACAGGCACACTCACACAAACAAGCACACTCTTCAATGTGTCCTCTGCTCTCTTGAGAAAAGCTGCTCATCTGGCTCCTCGTAACTTTGATCTCCTTCCCACTGCTCCCTCAACATGGAACAGCCATTCCCTGGCTGCAGCCACGAGCTTGCTTGGTGGCAGTGCTGTTTCTGGGGACGTGCAGAGCAGCTGGAATGCCTCACTGGATGTGTCCTACTGGGGACTGCAGCTTTCGGCTGGGAGAAAGCATTAATCACCACGGTGGAGATGTACACAGATTATCAGCGCTAAAAATCATGGGGAATTGAAGTGGTGGGAGGGATGTGGGGGAAAAGCCAGTTATGAAAATGGCCTGATTTTTCAGGCATGAGTCATACCATTTATTAAAATAGGCTTTTGTACTTTCTAAAGCTTCCTTGGTCCTATGTAATCAGTGTAAAGCTAATATTTCTGTCTCTGCTGTTCATCAGCCTCCTTGAAAAAGTGGAAAAGAAAAGGTTGTGAGCTCCATGCCGATCTGGGATTTTATGTCAGAATCAGAAGCTGAAAGAAGATTTGCATGGATGTTACTATTTATATTTTATGTATGTGAACAGAACAGGAACAAGAAGCACCAAAGCTGCAACATTAAATGCTCCCAAAAAATCCAAAATGAATATCCTGATTTTTCTCATCTGAACAGTAACATAAATGGTGAATGACCAGCTAAAATCCTTGGCAATGAAATTTGCAAACTCTAGGGATAGATGAGACAGTAAACAAATAATTGAACTCAATTAAATGGTCATTACCTCAAAAGAGATGGATTTTTTGTATAGCTAATGGTATAAATACAAGGCAATGCGTCTAGGAAATGAGAATACGGGCTCCGCTCATTGCTGTGGAGCAGTGCTGTGCAGGGCACAAATTATTCCCTTTTTATGCTATTTGTGCAGTACAGTGCAGCAGTAATAGTGGGCCTGGGATGTACAAAAAGAACAACACCCAGTTAGAAAAGGGGAGTAAGGCTGTAATTGGGGGCCTGCAGTTCTGAGAAGTGGATTTTTAGGAGAGATAAAGAAGTTCTGAAGAGGACTCCAGGAGGGCTAAAAAAGATCAGAATTTAGGGGGTAGTATTTATTCAGTTGATAAAAGATATGTTTGAGAGTTGGCTTAATCTCTTCACAAATTTCTTTGCAAAGATTTTTGACCAGATTGTACATAACTTTCTAATGAAGGTGTGACAAAATCCAGGGATTAGCAGCTAAAGTTACGCAAACTCAGCTTTGAGCTGAATCGTTATTTTCTGTCAGGGCAAGTGACTGAAGGCTTGTATAGCTTGTAAAAGGAAGAGTAAAGTGGTCAATAAATGCTTTAAAGTATGAGTAAACCAAATTTTTTGTAAGATTAAAAGATAATTGTTAAATTCTGTTTCTGGGAGAAATTTTGTGGCCTGTGTATGTGGGAGATTAGACTGGTGGGTTATGACTCTACCTCCAAAGTTTGACATTGGTGAGTATATATTAGTGTTGGTGCCTTTCCTTCCAGGACAATAAATACTCTTGTATACTTTGATGGTTTTGGAGGTTTTCAGTTGCCATATTTTTACTTTACTCCCTTTGGTGCATTTCTTTCTGTTGCATAAGGTGCACATTGTAACATGAACATGTTGCCACCTGAACAGCCATGAATTAAATTGGAGCAAGAAACATGAAGTCACCCCACCTTGCTTTTTGCATCACCCTCATAATGTACAAATGCAGGTCCTGACACTCATCAGCCATGGCTTGACTGTAAAAGACAAACTGAAATGGGTGCCAGTTTGCTTTCCCATGCTGCACTATGGAGGGCAGTGAACTAATTCAGAAGTAGTAATGTTAATCCCTTTCTAGAATAGCAACTTGCATGAGAGGTACCTGGAGCAAGAACTTTGTCAGCTGCCACAAGTTTATCTGCTACTGCCTCTGAGTCAACACCCAGAGGTAACAACCTCTAAATTACCTTTAAAGAAACTGCTCCTGGGCAAGTCTGTGCAACACTCTCAGCACTGTGCCATTGGTTTGGAAAAGCTTTTCACTCGCACTTTTCTCTGCTGCTTGCAGCAAAGTGTGCGCTGCTAAAGCAGCTGGGCTGAGCCCCATGACTGCACCTGTAGCTGTCACCCAGCAGCTGCCAGTGTAACAAACCCAACCTTCTATGTGTGCTCTGCATCCAGCATTCCCAGAACTGTGATTTACCAAGGACAAGGGCATGTGTCCCTTCTCCTGGCTCTTGCTTAAAGCCAGCCACTGCACCTGAGGTGTGCTTTCAGCGGCAGCCAGCACCCACATCTGCCTCCCCTTCCTCAACTTCTTCCTTCTGATCTGTGGTGTGGAAATTCCTTTTTCCACACCTTTCCAGATACACTCTTCCTTAAGCAGAGTCACAGCTCAGACATTTAATCACAAATCATGAATAACTCAGAAGATTTAACAAAAAACAAAAAAAAAAACACAAAAAAAACCAAAACAAAACAAAAGCCTTACGAAGCACAGTAATAGTTTTGGTGAGAGACTTTATTTGAAGATGTATGTACAAGGAGAGAGTCTGAGCTATATTGCTCCTATTTCTATTTTTAGTTTATTTTTAAATATGTAAAAAATTACATGATGTTACAAGCACATGATATGTGAACTGTCCTTAAAAATGAGGAGGTTAAAATATGAAAGTCAAGGAGCATGCCAAATTCTATACTGATGCTACATGTCCTAAGCATTTTGGCTACAAATCCTTTGTTGTGTAAATCATATACAAATATTCTCCAACACACAGTCATTGGACTTAGCATTTCCACTTGCACTCATCTATTGTATAAAAAATTTACTCTTCTATAGACTGAAACAATTACAGCAGAGATTAATGACTTAAGTGGGAAACCTAAGCCTTGCTGGTTTAAATATATAAATATGACAATATTTAATTCAAAACTATCTTAATTCAAAACATTAAAATATGTTCAGTATCATGGCATAAAATGTTTACATTATCTAGTTTCATGGTCAGTAATTCTTGAATTTCAGAGTGCTTGACAATGTCTGCAGCATGAGAGTGTGTTTATCTCTGATTATCATAATTTCTGAGTACTGTCAGAGCACTTCAGTTAATGACACAAACAACAGAATAATTTTTGTTAAAAACAGTGGCGTCATAATATTTAACTTGACTCAGAAACCCTACTGATATTTCTTACATTGTGAATGGTTGGCCACAGCAGTTATATTTCCAAGGAAACATTTATGGAGCCCTCTTTCATTTAAGATTATGAATCTCAATAGTGCTGAATAAGTAGAGCTTGCCTTTTTAAGATTGAGTTTGAGATGGCCTCAAATTTTTTTTCTGTCTTTAAATTAGGTTATTCTAATAATGTGGTAAGATATTGATAGATATTGCTACTTTTACTTATCATGTCAGGGATCTTAAAATGAAACTGGTAGCTGCAAACACCTACGTACTAACTCTGCCTCTGATAGCAAATCCTTTGGGGGATGTAGGCAGATTGCCAAATCTCTCCTCCTCTACTTCCGTTCTTCAAAAATAGTGGTTGTTAGTAAGTGTTGTTTAATAGTATTGCATATGATATGTATCCAAAATGGGGAGCACAGCAGCAGCGTGTGCCTGCAATATTTAATGTGTCAGAACACAGTAACGAGGTACTTGTGATGCTAAATTTGACTTAACAATGCCATTTTGCATCCCTGAGGACCCAAGAGATTCAGCATCAAAAGGAAGCAGACAAAAGCCAAATTGCACTGGCTCTTCCAAAAATCTTTGACAGAGCGGGGCAACCTAAGGGATGCCTTAGAACCTGTGCCATGCGACTCTGGGGCAGATGGTCTGTGTGGCAGCTTGGGCACCAGCATGAGCAGTTCAGAAAGCTCCTGTGTGCTGATTATTCCTTGTGTCCCAAAGGTAGAAGTCCATTTGTACCGACAGTGGTCTCTCTGACAGTGACCCAGGCAGGCAAGGGAAATGCTTCTTCACAAGATGGTCTGACTTCATAAGGCAGTTTCTGCATCCACATAGAAGACAGTGCCCTCAGGATCATATCTAGGACTGGCATCTTCCTTATTGTCTGGGTGACTTGACATCCCTGGAGGTGACTGGACCAGATTTTTTCCTCTTTGAGGTTACTTCTTCAGCTCACAAACATCACATGACTTACTGGCAGTTTATATATAAATACAGCCTATTTTGCAAGGTTGTCATGTGTGGTATAGTTCTATAGTTCCGTGAAGAGTAACCTGAGACACAGGGAGTATTCAAAAGGGATGAGAGCAAGAAAGACTGTGTTAGGGATGAAATGAAAGGAAATCAGCCAGCAGGGCTCCAGGCTCTGGATCTTGTGCAGCACCTTGGACTCTGCTGGTTTTTGGACCCTGTGTACTGGGCAGAACAAAGAGCAAGGCAAAAGTTCTGTGTCTGCAGCAGGAGGCCAAGTGACTGAGACGTAATCATAGACTTGACTGACCTCAATGCATACCTGTGTTGTTCTTTACACTTTACACATAAATATCTATAGCCCACCAGTTCTTACAATTCAGCTTTGCAAGAAATGCAATTTATGAACTAGGAAAATCCAGAAGCTGGATTCTTCATTGAAAAGGTCAAATGTGGGAAATTATTTCTGCAGAATGTTGTCGCAGAAGCTGGGTAAAAATGGAGGAAAATGCTGCCAAACACCTACTGCAGCTATTTTACATGCAGAGTACTCCAGAGAGATTTCCTGCAATCAGGACCTGCACTTTCAGGACCTGGCACAGAGCTCCATCCAGCTACTGCATTTTTCATCACAGCGTTGTGGCAGTGAAGACGTAGATGTTACAGCGATGTTGCACTTTGGGGATAGGCTTGGTGCTCCTGCTCTGACACCAGCAGCCTGGGATTTGCTCTCAGTGTCAATACAGGTCGCAATTAAGATTTTTCTTCATTATGTAAGAAATGATTTTTGGCCAGGTGCCTGTTCCCAAACCTTGTGTATCCGTGCAAAGCAGGGAAGTGGCCTGCAGGAAATGTCTGGGACACAGTGTCTGTGGTGAACAAGACAGAGGAAATACACAGGTCTTGATTCTTTGCTGCCCTGTAACTCTGGACAAGGTAGTTGGACAGAGCTTCGAGGGCTGCCCTAGACTGATGAATTTACACAAAACTTGACGTAAGGAGCTAAGTTTGGTCTCTGGGGCCAGCAGCAGCAAGGCTTACAGAGGAATCGTGCACAGAGATGGGCCATTATGCAACCTGTCACAGAGAGGTAAAGTACTTCTATTTCCACTGGGCAATAAAGAGTGCATATCATTAATCAAAGTAATGTAAAAGATTCTTCTCAGCATTTGCCACTACAGTTCCTAGTTTGCTATTGCTGCTATAAAGGGTGTCTATTGAAACCACCTGTGTGAAGTTGGCCACCTTCCTCCTCTTTCTGAGGCTGCACAAGGGAAGAGGAGAGCTCTGAGCATTGCATCCTTACAACAAGGTCTGTATTGCACAAGTTGCACATTGGCAGGCTTGGATTTCTTTCTGTGCCTACCAGGCATAGACTTTGTATCCATTTCTTTTCCTAGTGTCCAACAAGCACCATTTTTTGGACAGCAACTTGCTCTACCAGTGCAGAATGAATTTCCGCCGGCGGCGGCGATTAATGGAGCTCCTCACTGAGAAATCTCGCTTGATGCCAGAAAGCCATGACAGCCCGTTCTGCCTGCGCAAGCAGAACCATGACAACAGGAAGCACACCAGTTTTCTCTCAGGTGACTCATTAATTATACTGCTGTTTGTAGAGTGACTCCATGGAGTATTAAAAAATTGATTTTGGACAAAGGGTTTCAGTGTTAGAAACAAATGCAGGGTTGAGTATTATATGTCCCTGTTCATAGGGAATTGTCCATTCACTCATTTTACTAAACCCACAGCTCCCTGGAGTGTATCTGTATCAACAGCATTTCAGATACTGGTCAAAGTTTGGGATCCATGTTCAAATTGAACTGGTTAAAGTCCCCCAAAGTCAAAGTAATTTGTCATACATTCTATGGGGAGTTTTCAAGAAGATTAAAAGTGAGGGGAAGAGGCCCTGCAGAATTTGTGAACGGAAATATCTAGTAAGAACTGAAAGAAGGGAAAGGAAAACTGGAAAAATGTAGTTCCCCATATTGGAATGCCTCTTAGGAGACACTGCAATGGGAGTTCAGCCATACTCTTAGTTACAGCATTACTGTCATGCAATGACTCTTCTAACAATGTAGGACATACTAACCCATTCCCAGTGTTGACAGTGAAAGCACAGCTTGTTGCTGGTTTTTTTTTGTTTTGTTTTGTTTTGTTTTGTTTTTTAAGAAATAGGGAAATGGCTTAATAACTGGTACCTGCTCCCTTTCTCTCTTTGTTTTCTCTCTGCTTGCAGTGAGTCCCACCAAGGAGATAAAGATCGTGTCGGCAGTGCGGAGGAGCAGCATGAGCAGCTGTGGCAGCAGCGGGTACTTCAGCAGTAGCCCCACGCTCAGCAGCAGTCCCCCCGTGCTCTGCAACCCCAAATCTGGTGAGCACCAGCATGGCTTATGATGCACAGCAGCCAGGGTGCGGACATCTCTGTGGGGAGAAGGCGACGTGAAGAACGCCTATCATCATGCCTAAGCCTCTATTTCCAAGAATGCATTAAAAATTCACAGTTTTTGTAGGCCAGAGGGAACTATTATCATCTTCTAGCCTGAAGTCCTGTTGAACACAAGCCAGACGTCTGCCTCCAGTAATCTCTGCGTCAAGTCCATAATTGTGGTTTGAGCCGCAGTTTATCTCTTAGGACTACATGCAGTCAGAGGCCTAGATTTGCCTCTTCACTGCCAAGCTCTGAACCAGTTCAAATCTCCTCCTAGAGACATTCCTTTGGTGCAAGTCAGAGGAGAGTTTAACTATCCAGTGACTGCTTGAGCTGCTACGGAGTAACACCCCTCAGAAAACAGCAGGCTCTAAAAAAAAACGGAGGCAGCATTGTTTCAGCCTGTCAGGACCATTTGAACATTTTAATTTGTTTTAAGTTTTACACTGGTCTGTTTCAGAAGGTAGAAGTAGTATTGAAGGTTATTTTCCTTTTGAAAGGATTTCCTATCCCATGCCGGAAGGTAAACACACCCATTCTTCCACAGTTCACTTAAAATTGTTTCTTACTGTACATCTGGGAAGGGAAAAACAGACTGATAGATATTGTTTCAGCCTCTCTGTTTCCCTCAGAAATAGCCCTGAATATCAAACAGGGCCCCTGCTGTCCTTTGAGTTCCTTATTATTTGAAATTCACCAAGTCCCTGCCAGTGGTGTGGGGAGTACTGTACAACAGGGTTAGG
This sequence comes from Anomalospiza imberbis, assembly GCF_031753505.1. Lineage (NCBI taxonomy): Eukaryota > Metazoa > Chordata > Aves > Passeriformes > Viduidae > Anomalospiza > Anomalospiza imberbis. Next base: position 13,543,615 of record NC_089681.1, on the reverse strand, counting down.
CTTCAGTGGATATGTGTAATCTTTGCTTTCAGAAGGATGCTGGCATTTGAAGTGATTACAGGAGAGTGCCTCAAGCACTAGGTGAATGCTGTTCAAAACACTGACCATTTACTCTGGAGATGAGTGAACTAAAGTGTGTTTCATTCCTGCTGTGCAGAGTGGCCATCAAAAAGGGAAGGATATTTTCCCTCTCTTTCCTTTTAGCACATTTCCTTCCCTCTTCTTAAGCTCTGCTGGGAATTCAGTATGCAGCTCTGAACTAAAATAATTAGAAGGACTCAGTAGGATTATATGCTCAGAAGCCATAACCCCCTCCAGCAGACCTGCTGCCCAGCAGAGGAAATGCTGGCAGTTCTAGTGGCCATTGCATCCTTGGAGTGTGTTACTGTTGGGTGTTCAGCACCACCTTCCAGTATGCTCATCCCTTCATGCAAGGGGCTTGCCCCTAGATAAAGGGTGCTACAGTATCATGTTTTGGCAGAATATCTCTCAGGTATACTTTCCAGAACTGCTCTGGTAGCTTGTGTATGGGGAGCTCTTTGTCCCCAGTACATTAATTACATCCTGGAAAAATTTTCTAGGACAGATAAAACAGCATTCATGTGCTATCCATAAATGTGTGTGTTATCTAAAGTATGCCAACAATTCCGTTCATTTATGGTTCTGATTTTATATGAAGTGTCAGCCCATGAGTAGTGAGAACAAGTTTATTTTAATGCAGCTGATTACACAATACTGGAAGAAAAAGAATAGGCTGATGTTGCGCTTGCATAAATTTTTTAGAAGAAAGTCTTTCCCTTAGGACTAGTTTTCAAACTGTGAATAACTTTAACAGACTCATATTTGAAAGAAGACAGCAGTGGGCTTATAAACAGCCTGATTTTTAAGAATTATACAATTACTGGCAATGTAGGGTTACTTCTCCCAGAACACAAGTACAGATCCACATGTCAGCTTGCATAGGTTAACATAAGGCTGTCAGATGGAAATGTTATGAGAAGTTCTTAATCTTCTGCTCACTATAAGGAGACTTTGTTCACAAGTAGCTTCCTGCTATCCAGACCCAGAGTGTGTTGCTGAACTACGTGCTGATAAACACAAGGCAGAGGTGTATTTGTTGTCAGATGAGCTCTCTTGCAGGCAAGCATTAAAAAACACCCAGGTCATGACTTGACCAACCATGTAGAAAAACAATCATCAAACAAAAAACAAATTCTGGAAATATGATGAAGAGAGGCACATAAGAGAGCTCTGCATGGATGATTTACCAGATTCTGACTTGTCAAATGAGCACAATCATTCAGTTTTTTCACATTGACCAGACATGCTCTGCAAAGAAAAAACACTGTTCATCAAAATGCATGGGAAGGTTAAAAAAAAAGAAACAAGTATTGGTTTGTCTGCTAGAATTCTCCCTGCTCTCATGAATGTCATTAAGAAACTCAAGAACATCTTCAAATACCATCTGTGAGAAATTTTGTCTCCCACTTGTGACTGAAAAGACAGACACCATCAAAATTATTTATAACTAAAAGAAAAACAGCCATAATATTAAGGGTGAAGCAGCAAATGGGGTGAACAGCATATATCTTTATGTTGTCCTTTGTCTTTGAAGCATTTATGGACAGATAAAAAGTGGTACACAGGATGGTATTGATTTGATCTGGCAGAACTTAAAATTTAATTTGTTCAGAGGAAAATTATGCCATTACATGGGAAGGCAATGGGGACCTGCAGAAATTTACTGGTATTGCCTTTCATTTAAAATCCCAGACAGCTGTAGGTTGCCTTGTCTGTCCCTGGATAAGATGGGAGTTATAGGTCTGTGCCTACAGTTGCAGAAGTCTCTTGAGATAATTCCTTACCCAAGCAAGATTTTCTTGCTGTTCAATTCTGTGATTCAAACCCAACTCAGATGAAATAGCAGAGAGCACCCAACAAGCACACAGTGAACTGTGAAGGAAAGATGCTCTGTGCCAGGAAGGTTGGTCACTTGTTTCAACACTGGACAAAGGAAAAGCCACTTCTGAGTTTTTTGATAATGTTTAGGGGATTTTGGTTGCAGACAACAAAGTCTGTTGGCTAAATGCCCCAGTTTTCCAAAGATCTCAGCATTTATACTCAGTGTTATTCTGCAGGCTTTTCCTTGGTTCTCTTGCTGCTTTCAAGCAAGTTTGCAAGAATTTAAAGCATGTATGGGAAGTGGGGCCAAAAAGATGTATCCCAACACTGTATCTTATTTATTAGAAGAAACTCCAAAGGATTGTTTTTATTGAATATTCATTTCTGTACCTCCACAGTATTAAAGAGACCTGTGACTGCTGATGAGCTCTTGATGCCTGGAGCCCCATATGTTAGAAAAACTTTTACGGTATGTCTCCAGTATTTTTCTTTATTTTCTGCATGTTATATGCATATGGGCAATCCAAACAGAATTTTTTATGGGATAATTAGAGCTTATTTGTATTTGCTGAGGTTTATACTGCAAAATCCCAAACTCCATTATCAGTACTTCCACAAATTACAGGTCTGATTCAGCACGTGTTTATTCTGTCTTTATGGCAGTATGATACTTAAAAGGGGTGTAAAATGACATAAAGCCAATAACATTTGTATTATACAAACTCATCCAGACTCGGCGCTCCTGCTCTACAGGAGTGGATCACCTACCCAAATGGAAGTTTTCTAGCAGAGTCTTTCTACATGATGGGACAGAAAATTTGACTAACATACATTATTAGAGTCCTTCTTTAAAAACGTTCTTGAACCTAGTCATTGGAAGCATTGCTTTTACAGCCTCCTAGTTCAACAAAGAAACTTCATTAAAAGTGAGAGGAATCATTTGGATAGAGCCTTTCCATGAGTGACATAGCAGCCTGTACTCTACTATGTGTTAGAAGTACAGACATGTTGAAATTACATCTTGGACCATTTAGAAGTTGCCCCCTTGAATTTTTGTGGAGCTACTTGAAAGTGATCATGTCCTTTCCTCTTTCCAGATTGTTGGTGATGCTGTGGGCTGGGGCTTTGTGGTGCGGGGGAGCAAACCCTGCCACATCCAGGCTGTGGACCCCAGTGGGCCAGCGGCCGCAGCTGGGATGAAGGTGGGTTCTCAAAATGGGATGATTTCCCAGGGAAATTTGTGCTGCTCAGTGAAGGTCTTGGGCTGCCTGCATTTGGGGAGGGAGAGGTGCTTTTTTTTCCAGTGTGCCTTTGTCTCCGTTTCAGGCATTTGTGCATGGTGAGTTCTGTTGTCTTTAAGCCCCCTCCTGTTTCTTTTCTTCTGTCCTTGAGATTCTTGAAGTCTCTTTTTCACGAGACTCAATTATTCTTTCCAAGTTGCTCTTTTGACCTTTTTTGCGGTGGGTTTTCATTCATGTGGTTGGCTGGTTTTGGTGGTGGTGGTCTTATTTTTGATGGAATTTTTTTTAATTGCAATGTTTTTTTCAACTCTGCACAATTTTGGCTTCCCTCTTTACTTTACAATTTATGTGACTGCTGGTATGCACCTTCTGGACTTTGCCTTTATAGGAACAGGCAAAGTCAGACATACCTAGTGAGAGTGAAGCTAGCAAAACCCATTGTTCAGTGTAAAGCAGTTAAGATTCAAGACAGTTTGGAAAGAACAATGGATGATGCTTTCATAAAGAGCTGAAATAGCTTCATAAGTGATTTAAGAATCAATAAATACACGTTCCACTTTTAGCTTTTGCACTGCAGTGCAGAGCCCATTGACTTACCTGTGGGCTTGGATCACATCCTGCATATATTTGTGAACTAATCTTTTCCTTGAAAAAGAGAAAAATAAAGTCAAAGTATTATGTTAAGTACAGATAAAAGCAAGAAAATTAAGTTAGCTGCTACACCTACTCCAATGGCCAGAAAGATTAAACTACCCATTTATGCCATGCTTTACTGTATAGCAGCAACACAAATGAAGGTTTCAGGTGTATTCCACATGTACCCCATTTTGCCATGAATTTTGTCCAGCCTTCTAATTCATGTCTCTTTTCCATCACACTCATCCCAGTTGCCTGTCACCTGTCTATTCACACCCACCAAGCTGGAGGCCACAGCTCCAGGGACGGACATCCTGGACATCCTGCTGCATGGTGCCAGACCTGCCATGGGACCCTCCTTAGCAAGTGCAGGACAGGGCTTTCTGCTCTCTGGCTGCTGATTTTTTTTTTTAATGGAACTTTCAAGCACATGCTGTCTTTGAAACTTTTTTTTAGTACAGGTAGGCAAAACCCTTGGGACAGGGAATGGCAGCTGCAGAGCTTGTTGGTGCATGCAGCGCCCAGACACATCCTGCTGGCAAACAAGCTTGAGTTCCGAGGGAGCTGGAAGTTTTTGAATATAATATACATTTACAATTTTTATATGAAGAGTATAATTTTCAAATAATGACCCTGCCTAAAATGTAAAGGGCCTAAGTTTAAAAATAATTTATTAATTCATGTGTGTATTCTAAATCCTGAACTTGGGAGCTTAGTATTTTACAGCAGTTTTATTCTCTAAATATAGAAGCTAGCAGTACAGTGGAGCAATTCTGAAACCTGACTTGTAAAAACAACACTCTGGTGTCATATGTGTCATCCTATGGGGTTGCAGAGGTCTACCTGAACCATTCAAGACTGAAGAATGCAAAATAGTTCACTGTCCTGAGAGGAACAAACAGTGTTGTAAAACTGGGATATATTGCCTTGATTTTACACAAGGACAGATGTGATTATTTTCAAAGCTGTTATCTTTATATGAAAGGGTTTTTCAGAGCAGAATTGCACATAAAAATTTATAGCTGTATATGAGATGAGCCTCTCTTTAGACACAAAAATTGTTGCCCCATTTTTGGAAATGCTGAATACCTTTAGCCTAGTGAAGAGATGGTGTTTTTCTTTGAAAATAAGGGCTTTTGTTAGATGTTCCCATGGCAATAAGTATGTAAATCATAGTGCAGTATTTCAAATTAAAAAAAAAAATCTATGTCACTTAATCCATCTGTTTACAGAACTCCTCAATCTGTCAAATTTAAAGAAATCAAATGACACGCTTTTTAGATGACAGCTCCTTGAAATGAAACATTCTCCTGTGTGGAAGCTGCAGGAAAGGCACTTTGAAAACAGGCTGTTGGGCATGGTAACTTCTGGTGGGCTGGTGCAAGAGGCTTTTGTCTGCGTAAAGAGTGCTACACCAAAGAAGCGCTAACAAGGAAAGTTGGCTATGATGAAAAGGCCAAGAATTTGAAGAAGAGCCAAGCCTTGGCGTTGCAGTTTGTAGAAAAGTTCTTGGCAGTAGTAGCAGGGATTTTCCTCCTAAGGAGATGCATCCACTGTAATTGTTTTTAGAATGTCTTTATTTGTAAAGCTTGAGATTTTGCACTTGCCTGCTTTGGAGAGAACTATTTCCCTGTCTTTGCATTATGCTGGACATAGTGTTGAGAGAGGACTGCTGCCTACAATGTCATTGTAGGACCTTGGTTTGTGCATTTAAAATTCTACCACGTATCACAGAAAGCAGTAAACATTGCAGGCTCAACCTTACCTGCTGGACTTAGTGGGGACTTGCTTTCAGTTTGAGCTTGTGTGGGCTCTTGGCCTGCTCCAAAATGCTGTGAGTTGGGAGTCTGAGTAGAAAACTCAATGAGCTCGGGACAGAGCTCTGACCACCCGCAGTGGCTGTGCCTGGGCACGGCGTGAGGGGATGGGACACGTGGGCTCTGTCACACACGTGCACCTCAGCGTGGCAGCCTTGCCATCTGCTTATGTGTGACATCCTCTTCTGGGGGAATTTTCAGACAATTTATTTCTGACAAAATCCCTACTAGCATGATCTGCTGAAGACGTGTGAGAGGCTACAAGCTTTAGGATTTAATCTCTCTTCTGGGGCTGGTAAATAGGATTACCACTCACAGTCTGAAATTTCAGGTGTGAAGCTGAGAAAATAATTCAACAAATATCTAGTCAATTAGCTTTATTAAAGTATTTTTGGACCTGGTTTGCTGGAGTGTGTTTGCCCGTGACAGCGTTGTGAGGAGAGTGGTTGCTGCAAGTGCATTAGCAAGTGGGAGCTGGAGGCGACACGAGGCTATGAAAGGAGTCAGTGTTGCGATGCATTCTTCTACGTTATTTGCAGCTCTGTACAGCTGTTTGCTGTTGTCAGCAGTGCAGACTGGAACAGCAGGATTTTGATGTTCCCAGGTTGCTTTAATATTCATTGTTGACTGGCTGAAAAATCTGGTTCTCTGCAGATGACACTGCTAAATATTGCCAGCTGTTGTCAGTAAAACTCTTTTTCTCTTTTTTTAGTGATTTATTCTGTAAGTTCATTTCTGCTTTTAAGGTGCAAGTATTTCTTGAAAAGTTACAACTTGACTTCAAACTGGTGACTTAAATTATGCATCACATAACAATGTGATTTAGTGTGACATAACTGCAACAGAGTGTGATGGAACAAGCAGACCTAGCTAAGTATGAGGCTTGTGAGAGAGACAAATTTATCACTGATGTTGCTGGTCATCTGTTCTTCCCACTGGCAGGAGAGATCAATGCCCTACTCAAACTGTTAAAAGAAAGCTATCTAATTCCTTAAACTGTTTCTTAGCAAATTAGTATTTATAGCTGTGACACCTAAGGTCTTCAAATCATACAAGTTGCCAGTGGCTGTTTAAGCTTTTCAAGCCTAGTTCTTCATTTCAGCAGCAGGGAGTCAGCAGCAGGGAGTTTGAAGGACCACGTGTTGTCACTGGTATCAACACCTTCTGTTTGGAGCTCAGCTTGGGAACTGTAATGTACAGCCAGGACCCTTTCAGCATGGTTCTGCTCTCCTGGTCTCTAAAAACTGGCACAGGGAGGAGATCAGCTTTATATATTTTCTGCCTGTGCATTTGTCTTCTGCATTCACAAATTATTATTTCAGGTCCAGTTTCTCTAATGATTTCACTAGCAGAATAAGAACCAACTCTCAAGTGTAATTGAGTTGCCATTGTGTCAAGAAGCCAATGGATGTCACTTCATCAAGGTCATCAAGCCCATTTCATGCAGTCAAAGGAACATCTGTACTATCTGATTAGTCCGAAGAATTCAAGTACTGCCACAAAAACAACATATTACAGACTTGTAACGTGGAAGACTAAAAGGCACACATTATAAATGTCCAGCAGGGTGCAAACCAACCCAAAACCATGTGATGTCAGAGGAATTGCCAATGCCTTATGTTCCTGCAATTGGAAGAAATTTGAACAGTGAGATTCTCGTGAAGTTGAACGTACTTCAAGCTACAGAGAAACACAAAACCCATTTGATGGTCCTTGCCAACCTGACCTCAAACATGTGGATTGCATAACTGTTTGGCAAGCAAGATAAATCAGCCTAAAAATCCTTAAAAAACCCCTTCCCCCAGGAAAAAGTATCCCAAGTCCAATTTCCAGTCTTTTACAGGATAATGGGAAAGGTAGAGAAGCATTGATATTGTAGGTGAGAAACTTCTTTTTAATTCCTAGAGGCACCCTAGTGGGAGCTTGAAAACTGGGATTTATATTGTATCAATAAGGCACAAGGTACATGCCTCTATTTAACTCTCTCGGTAAAGTTTAGGAAAGAGAAGATACCTCAGTGTTTGGTGCTGGGCCCTCTAGCCCTTCAAAGCGCTCCAGGAATGCTTCAGTGCTAATTGAAGCTATCTGAAGGGTACTTTCCTTTCTTTCATGGAATTGAGCTTTAAATGAGAAGATGGAGTAGGCTTGGATAAATATTTATGCTGTGCACTAGCATATGGTGTTGTTGAAGCAGATGCAATTCAGTCTTAGAATTCTTATCTTATACCAACATGTTACTGATTGTAGAAAAGCATAAATTACACGAGTTGCCATCTGTTTTCAATTACAGCATGAAAACACTGAGGCAGGTTGGGATTTTCCTTTAGCTGTGTTATCAGCTCACTGCTGAATTCGATAATTACATTAGAGTGAGTTGAGAATGGATGTATTTGGTAATGTGAACACTCAGAAAAAGTTGCTGACAAACTGCTTTCATAGCTTGTCCATAAATAGAGAAGCAGCAGAGCTAAACATGCACTAGTACTACCCACAATGAATGCCACTGTTGTAGGGCTTGAATATAAATGTATATATATAAGTTTCAAACACATCTCTGTAAGTGCTTCATTTTCTGATAGTATTTATTTATAAATTACAAGATAAAGGTCCATTCTCCTCCACAGAAATGTGGAAGCTGTATTTAAGCATCTATGATTTTAGAAAAATCTAATTTTAAGAAAAGCTGATTTTTTACTATAAAATCAGTCTGCTTTTGCAAAACCAAAGAAAATCCAAAGATGTTTTGACTCCGTCTTTCACTTTATGCAGCAGTAACCAGGGCTTCAGATTTTATCTGCTATTATCTATCACGGAGATTGGAGAGTGAACCGACAAGGCTAGCATTAGCCTAAAACATCACTGAGATCATGCTTGAGAAGAGTGGATGTTACATTACAGAATCAAAGAATGGGTCATGTTAGAAGGGACCACAGCAGGTCATCTGGTCCAGCCTCCCAGCTCAAGCAGGGTCATCCTACACTGCACAGGACTGGGCCCATCCAGTAAGGAGGATTCCACAGCCTCCCTGGTCAATCTGTTCCAGTGCATGATCACTGCACAGTAAAGAAGTCCTTCCTTGTGTTCAAATGGAGCTTCTTGTGCTTCAGTTTTTGCATGTTGCCTCTTGTCCTGTTCTTGGAATCACTGCTGAGACCCTGGCTCATCCTTTTGGTACCCTCCATTTAGCTAGACATTAATGAGGTTCATCAGTCATCTCTTCTTGAGGCTTAACAGGCCCAGCTCCCTCAACCTTTCATTGTAAGAGACATTATCCAGACCCTTGACTGACTTTGTAGCCCTCCCTGGACCCACTCCATTTTTTCCATGTCTCTCTTGTTCCGAGGAGCCCAGAACAGGACACAGCACTCCAGATGTGCCTCACTAGGGTGGAGTAGAGAGGCAGGATTGACCTGCTGGTAATGCTTTTCCTAATGCACCCCAGGATACCACTGGCCTTCTTGGCCACAAGGACATGCTGCTGGCTCATGGACAGTTTGTTGTCCACTGGGACCCCCAGGTCCTTCCCTGCAGAGCTGCTTTCCAGCAGGTTGGTCCCCACCCTGTACTGCATGGGGTTGTTCCTTCCCAGGTGCAGGACCAGGACATTAGGACATGTTAAGAGCATAGCAATGGTGAACATAATGTTGAACAGTTTGATGAACACTTTGGATGGTTTTTTCATTATTATTTATTCAATCCTTAGTGGAAAACTTTCTAAAAGACTCTAAAGAAAAAATCAGTAGGGTTGTACTAGTCAGTAGCATAATGATTCAACAGAAGTTGGAAGAGATCAAATATTTGTGAATGTAAAAATACTTACATCAAAAATGAGTTCTTGACTGGTTGTGCTTGACAACTTTTTAACATGTATAGCACTCACCATGCTTTCCTGATCAGTGAATGAATCTGTGCCTGGATGTTGCTGCTCTGTCTGCTTTCTCTTCTTGGTCTGTGGTCAACATTTGCTCAAGTAGTTTGCTGATGAGCTGTGGTGATGCATCCCTAACTGTCCCAGGTTTTCCAGTTTCCCTGTGTGTATTTAATTAAACTCAATGAGTAGTTCCCAAATTTTTAGAGTGAATCTTTTTTAGCACTTCTACACAGGTTGGACCTTCCTTAAAAACCATGTTACTATTACAATACTGGGATTAATGCCATGAAAATTATCACAGTAACATGGTTCTGTGAGGACTGGGCAGAAAATTGCATTGCACCCACCTCCTCTTTTCTGGGAGTTCTGTGAATTCAGCCCTCTCATCAAAGTAGAGGCTTCTCTAGCTGAAGAAGAACGTGGTTTTGAAAGCTGCATTGTGTGTCACTGCCAGAACTTTGTTTAGTTGCCAGAAGGAGACAAGGTTTGGCAAATTTGTCCTTTGCTTTCATTTCAGACTGCTACAAGTGCAACAACAGAGTCTTTATGTCCTTGACCGTCCTTTGCATTAGCACAGTGTCTTTAGGTTAATTGATGTAATCAAAGTTTTTTCCTCAGTATTGTGAATCCCAGTGCAGAATCGGATATCTCTCTTCTGCCCCTTCACTTCACCAGCTACTCTGTCCATTTTATTCCTTCTCTATTTTGGAAGCCCTGCCATTGTTGAACCTTCATGTCAGGAGGCTCTTAGAGACACTGTTCCACTGGGCTACTGGTGGACCTGCCCCATGGTGGCCACAAGGAAGTCACAGTTTGGATTTGGAGTCTTCTCTTATTCCTCTCACAAACCCTCTGTGCAATACTGACCATTTCCCTCTAGAATTCTTGTAAAGTGGTATGGATTTAAATAGAGATGGAAAATTTCAGAAAATCTGACATATTCTCTAACATAACCAAAACATTTGATTAGCAGATCTGTTTTGGCAGCTGTACAGATGAGATTGCTAAAGTTTCTTTTTTCCCTTGTGGGACCCGTGGTTCACAGCATAAGGTCCAGGTTTTCCAGACTCGGAGCAGAGAATTTGCAGACTGAGCCCAATGACTCCCATGCAGCAAGGTTACAGCTCCCCAGGTTTCAAATGTCAGTTTGTACAGTTCTCCTCTTTCTAAGCTATCCTTCTCCCTCTCCTGAAATTTGTGTTTGTATTAACTCCAGATACTTTGTTTGTGACATCCCACCCTGCCACCCCTGCCCAGGTTATAACTACTCTGCAGACAGACACTTTCTATTTCCAGTGTTACCATATTCCAGTCTCTGCTGATCTTTATGAAAATTCTCCTGTTTTGTTCCATTTTTCACTAATAAATCATTAGACTCTTAATTGTGGAACTTTAGTTCTTTAAAAGCCATTATAAAGTTCCTGTTATCTTCTGACATGTCAGAATTTCATCCTACATTCCTACTCTTTTTGGTGGATCTCCATTTTTTTGTGCTTGTTTCCTTGGTTTGCCTTGTTTCTGTGTCCACAGAGTTGTATAAGGATAAGTTTGTTTTGAAGAAATCTCTTCTGAGGCTGCAGAACTTCTGAAGCTGTTTTAGGTTAAGTGAGCCCCACCCTTGTGCGCAAGCCTCAGAGCGCACAGCCACCACTAGGTCGCTGGGACTGTGCTTGCTTCAGTGGATCATGAGCCTCTGTTCTTCTGAGCCAGTGGACATAAAATTGACTAAAACATCAGTCACCTTTATCTTGTACTAGAGACCAGGTGCTTGCTGTGACTATCTAGAACTGTTCTATGATGAAGAAATCAAAACTTGGCCTGTGAAAAGTATGAGGGGAAAGCCCCCCACCATGCAGTTGGGAACATTGACGCAAGCGTCATGCCAGCAGGATGTGAGCTACAAACTGCACACACAAAAGAAAACAGAGAAAAATTATTTTTATGATTGTCAGACCTGGTTTTGAACAACAGGATCCACGTTGCTCACTATAGAGAAAAGAATCAAGACAGTGGGAATTTCCAGGTGAAATATAAAAATAGTGAGTTCAACTTTTTGAGTCTAAATTTCTCCTTTAAAATTTTCCCCCCCACCAAACTTACAGGACACAGTTTTAACAAGGTTTTACTTGCTTATCCCAGACCCAAATTTTGGCCTGCAGAGCAGTATTAGGTTTCCAATGCCTCTGTGTGATTTTTCCTAAAGACTCTTTTAACAGAGAGAGTTTTACTGGGCAATAAAATAACTTTTTTCCTCTTTACAACAACTGAAACCTTATGTGAGTACAGCAAATTTCATAATATCTCAGTGGTCTTTTTTCTGCATTCCCAGTGGTGTGGTTGACTTTAGAATTGAACTTGTTTGTAGGCCAGTCACCTAAAATGCTGCTGGGCAACAAGTGACCCACTGTACTTGTGTCTGTATGTTGGCTCCTTCTCATCAATAGGAAGTACAAATCCAAAACACAAAAATTCTGCAGCTTCATTATTGGAGATCAGTGGATTTTCTAAATTCAGTCACATTATTTTAATAAATTATAGTTTTAAAAATTCTTTTCAAGTAAGCAGTGCTTTATGATGGAATAACCCTGGTATCTGAACACCCTTTGTGAAAGTGTTTTCTTGATTTTTTCTGGAGTCTTACAGCTGTAACCATTTTGAAAGAGAGAGAGCAGCACTGTAAAACAGGGCTGTGCTTGTGTTTTGATACAACTTCCAAGTTCCTGTTTGGCCTATGGGCCATTGAATGGTGAGATCTAGTGCCTGATGGAGCAGCTGGGATCTCCCCCATGCTCCAGCCCTCATAGGCTATTGCAGGTCACTCCCAGGTGACAGTCCAGGCTCTCTAAAGAGACTGTCATCTGAAAAACTGATCTGCAGGGTGCCTGAAATCTTGAAAAGGTTATCCTAAGTTCTGTAAAAAAGACATAGAATTAAAGGTCAGTTCAGCAAAAAGCTGTTATTTTGACCTACCTTTGCTCTCAGCTGAGGATGAAAAGCATTTTGTATTATTTGGTTTATTTGCAATACTCTTTTCACTTGATTCCTTAGAGAGTTCCTCAGATGCTGTTGGTTTTACAAGTCCGTGGTTGTCTCAGCTCTCTGCCCTGAGCACTTCAAGGATGCTGCTGCTCCGCAGCTGCTGCTCTAAAGACTCTTGCTGCACTTCTCCCTCTGTCTCTTTTCTTGTTGCTGCTCAAGACACAAAGTGGCTTCCTTTCATGGTATAAGCGAATGATTTGGGAAGCATGTTGCATTAAAGCCAAGGCTCTGTTTAGCTAGCCAAACACATGGAAAAACAATTGCACTTTTGTCTGTGCAAACAGAGAGCAGCTGTTAGTCTCAAACAGCGCAGACTGTTCCTGCTCATGACACGCTGGATACCAGAGGGTGTTGAGGGTGCCTTGCATGAATCTGTCTGCCCTTGTAATTCCCTTGCTTGCACTTCATGACTGTTTTTAACCAATATGGGACTTGCATGAACTACAGTTCAGCATAATTATATTTGGCCATGTAAGTAAATTGATACATAGTTTTAAAGCTCTTTATTCATTATGTGTGTTTTGTTTTAGCAAATATAGTTTAGTTACAGATATACCAGGAAAAAAAAAAACAAAACACCACAGAAAGGTCAATCCAAGCATTAAAAGACGTCATTTCTAAGCTTAAACTCTGTGTTCTTCTGACACTGATGTAGTATTTTACCCAGAGCCATCTTTAGCCATGTGAGTTATTTAACATTTTCAGAACTGTTCTGTGGTAGGTATCAAATTGCACTATACAATAAAAATGCTTATAAAGTTAGACATGCAGTCACTGGCTTGCTTTCCTGATGTTGCCCAGCCTGGTCCAGCTTTACCTGTGGGTATTTCTCACTGGGACTCACATTAAGTCAGTGATTTTACACACCAATTCCCAATCAGGGCCGTGGAAAGCAGTGACCTATATTCCCCTACTCCATATTTATGGATGGTTTGTGTTTCAGGGTATTATGTTCTTATGTTATTACTCTCCAGATATGTACAGATAGCATTAATTTACCTTTGTGAATAATTCCTGCTTGGTTGATCTGTCAGCAAAACTCCACCGCTTGCAAAGCTGAGACTTGTGCAGCCCAAGAGACTCGTGCTCCAAAGCAAGAGTTGTTCTCATGAGCTCTTAGGTCAGCTCTTTTCCTTCTCTAATTTATCCACTCTGTGGAGTTTGCTCAGCAATGGTTTAATTCTCTTCCTGATGAAGAAAAAAGGACTAGAATTCCCACAGATTCCCATCATTTGGAAGGGAGGAATGTAGGGAGAGGCTGTCTGAACCAATGATGAAGCCCTTGAGAATCTATGACTTTTTTTTATATTATGTGACTTACCATATTATGTTATAAAATAGATTTTATTTTATTACATGCAATTTTTTGTATTATGCAGTTTATAGATTGTGTTGTTTAATTCACATTGGGTTTTTTTCAGTTGGAGACCAATTTGATTGGAATACCATAAAAAAATTCAGCCTCTTTTTTAAAAGTGAAAGAAATATGTAATTATATATGTAATGTGTGTAATGGAGCCTTGGTCAGGCAAACCATTCACACCACTCTGCAGTCACAGACCAAGATGGAGCACAAGAATTATGAACTTATATTTTAATTCTGTAAATGGAGTTCATTTTCTCTGCTATGAGTTGTACTGTGCTCTGCAGGTACTCAGTTTCTAGCCCCCTGACGGAGCAGTGGGTCAGCTTCACACTGCTGTAAAGAATGAACAAGAAACACATCTCTCTCAAGAGACAAAATCTTTTTTATGCAAATCCTGGATACTTGCCTACTCCCACACCACCCACTGTACAGCCAATTACACTTTTGCTAGAGATATTTACAGAACTGAACACACATCTGCAATTTATTCTGTTCCATCCAGTAACCTCAGTTATGGAGGAAAGGCCATGGTATGATTTTTTAACCTTCTGGCTACATGCAGTTGGTTGTGAATTGTGAGGTTCCAGCTTTACTTTACTAATCCTATCAAGATTGCATGAACTCTTTAAAAAAAATACAAAAGATAAAAATCTAACTGGAAACATAACTTTTAGGACCTCTGATTTTCATCTCTTTTCCTCATTCCATTGTGACAGTGTAAACCTTAGTAGAGTGAGAGCAAAAAATTCAGTGCTGCCTGTGTTTGCTTTTATGTAGAAGTTAGTCTTAGGTCTAAGGCTCTTCTGTGGCACCACATTCAGCATCTCTGTAGCCTGGCCTCTTTGCTGAGCATGGGGATTCCTTTGCTTTATGGCTATGGGTGACCTATTAAAATAGAAGAAATCCTGTATCAGCATAAATGCAGGCTGTGTGTGTAAGTGTGTAAAAGCAGCTGAGCTCTGTGCTCTCTCTCCTCCACTGTTGCTCTCCTGCCTCCATACACTTGTTCTTGGTACCATAACATACATCTTGCCATTGATTTCACTGGGACATTAGTTATCTGAAAACATAAAGCTGTACTTTACTGGTCTGTGTAAGCTCTGCCAGGAAGGTTGATCCTATTTTACTTCCTTTTCATCTCCCTCTTTCCCTTTGCCTTCAACCAGATATGTATCTCCTTCCTCCATCATGTCAGGCACATCAAGGAACGTACTTTGCCTGCAGAAAAATCCTCTGATTTATTTATTTTTGCTGGCATGGGATGAAAAGGATGAAAAGGGAGCGGTGCCTGCCTTTGGTGTGCTGCTGTCTGAGCCAGCACAAAGGGACAGGAGCATCTCTTGGGACTGCAGGCACCAAGTCCTGCTATGAACCTTCCTCCCCTTTGAAAGAGGTTTGACATCTGAATCCACAGACTCCTTGGCAACTCAGGTTGAGTGTATCTCTTTCTGTGAGCAGAAAGAGTTGTGAGGTCCCAAATCAGATTACTGATCCAGCTTTTAATAAGCAAACACTTTTTACCACATTTCTTTTAAAAGTAAAATTATCTTTTTACCCTCTAAAGAGAGGGAAACCTCATTGTCACTAAGGGTGTTGTCACTAAGGGATTTGTATACAAACCCGTGATGTGGTATGTGAGGTAGAAGGTGATGATGTGGTAATTGGCTGGGAAGATTTATTCAAGAGATCTAACAACTGGCAAGGCAAACCTGTGTGGTTTTCCACTTGTAAATAGCTCCTTTCTAGTTGGTAACAGCAATGAAAAGTACAAATGGTGTAGTTCTTTTTTTTCCTTTGTGACAAAACAACAGCCTTAAATGGAATTTTTTACTTTCACTCATTTCCCAATTCCTTCACATTTCATATTTAAATTACATTTTTTAAAATGACACCTTGATTTCCATCTGTTTGCTTGCAGGGTAGTGGTGCTTGGGAGGCAGGAGTGGGAGGAATGTTTCCCAGCATCTGCAGAGAAGCAAGGGGGGTGCAAGGGGGAAAGGATCCCATTGGAAAGATACCTCTTCTTTCAAAATGTTGGAGGCTTGGATGTCCCCTTCCTCCTTTCAGAAAGCTGGAAAGCTGTGTTTCAGATGTTATATTCTTGTAGCACCTAAGCCTTGCCCAAATTTTGCTGAAATCTGTCAGCAAGACAGGAAAAGCAGCTGTATTGACTCTTGAAACAAGCAATGGTAAAGGCTGTATTTTCTTTTTTTTTTTCCTTTGCATTTTCCTTCTCAGTTTCAGGAATTTAGTAACCTTCCCAGGTGAGAGCTGTGGCCTTACCACAGGAGTCAACGAGTAAGTTTTAAATTTTAGAACTGGCTCAGGGCTTTCAAAAGTATCTAAAGTGTGAAAAGTTTGATTTATTTGGTATCCTGCTGATGACATCTCCAGGTCACTGACAATTGCAAAATGTTAACCCTTCAGCCCTGATTTCATGGGTGCCCATAAGGAAGGGCTCTTACTGAGAGCATGGCCTGATATCTAATAGAAATCACGATCTTATGGGTCTCTCATGCACATAGAAAACAGATGGGTTTGCTGGCCACATAAGGAGGACTTTCCTCTGGAAGATCACAGTGAATTTCAGAATACCGTAATGAAACAATTATGATTTTGAACTATTCAAACCTCCCAACTGATTCTTGTCCCTGCTGGATTAGTAGGACATGAAAAAAGCATTTATTTATAATTATTGAGGGTATCTATATAACAGAAATATAAGAAGGCTGTCTCTGTAATAGATTTAATTTTAGTTTTCATTAGCAAGAAGAAAAGCAAAAATATTACCACTGGGATATGCTTTCCTTTTTGAAATAGTTATATTGTCAATTCTGGTATGAATTCTACTCTATAAAATAGTCAAAATACACTTTTGTTTGAACAGCTCTGAAAGAAGCTATACTTAGAAGATTTTATTTTTGTTCTTAGGAAAATTATTAAAGAACTTTCCAAGGTTGAAAATAACTCCTACATTTGCCTAATTCATAATTTTTACTTGATGCTAATAAGTTGTTTTTTTTTTTAAGAGACTAAAAACAATACATTTTTTCATGCATTTTGGGAATGATATGTCTTAAAGTAAAAATTGTCTTGTGACTTTGGCTTCACATCAGATGATAAGAAGAAATAGTACTCAAGGAAGTATGTTCCAAACTATCCAAGTGTATGTAAGTCACTGTGGATACAAATGATGAACAGAGCAAGGGGTTCAATCCAGTCTGTCTTATGCTGGATGACTGAATCTGCCTCGTTTCAGACACAACTTTCCCAATGAGGATGACTTTTTTCTGTGCAATGTGCTAATAACTTCTGAATTACCTTGGTCTCAAAGGGGTCTGATTTGCTGCAGAACGTGGGCCTGCTTTGTGCTGTCAGCTGCTAGAAATCTGTTTTGGATCCACACTGTTTTGAGTCCAGGAGTGAAATCCTGGCTCCTCCAGAGTGAAAAGATTAGTGCAAGACTGGATTTCACCCTCTCTCCAGCATTTTAAAATATTTTCCTTCATACAGTTGCCATGTGTACAGCAATAGTCACACTTCCAGTGGAAATTAATTGGTGGCAGTATTTTCAACATCTCTTTATGCTGTTAATTGCTGATGCCAGAGCTGCTATCAGTTCCAAAGAGCCCATCAAACCTTTTTGTTTGGTTGACCTTGTTGCTGTTGAAGGAGAAAACTCGGGTGTACTGGCATTGTGTTTTGCAGTTTTAGACCGTGAATATTCCCATTGCTGCCTAGATAATGGGGTAAATTATCAGTATTGCTGAAAAGCAGTATTTTTGCCACTGTTTTTACTGTGTCATTTCATAATCTAGCTTTGAATTTGAGAACTTCAAGCCCGCATTATATTTGGTAACATTGATTGCTTTGGTACCTATTTGATCTGAAATTTTAGTAGTGTTTGTACTTTCTTAAAGAGTAATTAACAAACAAACAAAACACCAAAAAACCACTAAAACTCCACAGTCAATCAATCAAACAAGCAAGCAAAAAAAGCAGAGTGGATTCCAGACACTGATACTGGCACAGAAATGTAAATGATAAATCCTTTGAGAAGGAGAACCTCGCCCCCCTCAGCTGCTGGAGTGGGGCGCACACATTTGCTGCTGTGGACAGTCCCCCACCACCCCCAGCCACACTGCCTCATGGCAGCTGTATTCCTCTTAATCTGGAGAGGTTTTTTTAACATTTATCTCAAATTAAGGTGTCGACATAATCATGGTCTTATCCTACTGTTTTGAGATATATTATCTATTGACTGTGCATGGTTGCTACTTGCTTTGTACCAGAGATGAACAGTTGGACTCACTGCATCCATAAATTTAAATGCCTTTTTAGGGCTGTCCCAAACAGTAATGATCACTTAAGTCAAAGTCTGCAGTAGGAATTTCCAGCTCTTCATAAACTTTCACAACATCTTTCAAAAACGTGTGCCTAGAAAAAGAAAGAACATTTTAAAAGGATTTTTAAATATATCGCATTAAAAAGTCCAGCAAGCAAGGCTTGGCTCCGCAGGGAAAGCTAACTAAAGCTCACAGCATCTGACTATCCAAGGATCTAGGCTAGCTGCCTATCCTCTAAGAACATTCCTGTAGCATTTATACATATTAAGGTCATCCTGAGGCAGAACTAACAAAGAATTAGTGACAGGTATGCAATGTTTTTAATGATTGGCTTTAAGGCAGTTGCACAATTCCACACCCATGCCTGCAGCCAGTCTCTGACATCCCCTAGAAGGATCCCACAGTCAACCTCAGCTCAGCTCCTCATCAACACCAGCTCAGCTGTCCAGCCCTGGTGCAGGCAGCCCCCTGCGAGGGAAGGGGCCTTGGTTTGGCCAGCAGGCAGTTGTCCCAGCAGGAAAATCAAGGGGTGTGGATGTACATCTGCAGGGCAGCTTGGCAAGACCGAGGTGGGGCAGGCAGCCAAAGATTGCCGTGGAGGAAAGAGCAATTACCAGTGAGGGGGAGGAAGGGTTGTACGGTTCCAAGTACAGCACAATCCTGATTTTGGCCAGTAAATGTTACGGTAACAAATTATTCTCCCCTCTTCTTGCCATCTTCAGTCCGATGGTAAATGGCATGACGAATCTTTGCTAACTTCTTTAAACTGCAGGTTCCCAGATCCTTTTTGTTCAAATGTAAGCCTGAACTTGAAGTTTATCTTTTTATGGGGACACCTGGATTTGTTTAAACCTTCTGTATGCATCATGGAAAACCCACAGAAAGGCAGAGGTGCTTTGTCTGCCATCCCTGCTTCCATGTGCTGCTGTTTCCAATGGCGGGAAATTGAAATACTCAACAAAAAATGCTTATTGCTGGAATATTTAAATACTTGAAATCTGTTAAAGCAGGGTTTTTTTCACTGAGTGTTGCTTTATTTAACTATTATTAGTTCTGTGGTTTTAGATCACCACATCCTGACCAACAAAATGGTCGGAATTTATTCTGGGCTGTGTAATTTCTTAAAGTCTGAGGGATAAAAAGGGATGGTTATCTCTTGTCAGTCTCCTTGGAGAGCAATGAGGAAATGAGCAATAAAAGGTTCTTTGAGGCTCTTTTAACTGTAGTTTATGATCTATTATAGTTACTGATGTGTGGAAACCAACAGAAATAATTTACATGTTTGTAGTTACAAAGCCTTAACAGCTGCAGCTATGAGCTGAGCACTTATAGCTCTTTGAAATGTGTTTTTATAAATGTAACATTAAATCATTGTGTTTTTGTAAACCAGTCTCCTTAAGAAAATTCCTGAGATAATAACATATGGGTTGACATACTCAGTCAGGGCTGGTGAGTGAGTGCTCACTTGCTTTTGCTTGTTTTCTAACTTCAATAAAGCAATGCACACTATGAGCATTTTTGGGGAAGGATTGATGATGACTAAAATGCACAAAGCAGCGCTGCATTTCATTTCCCCTTGCTGGATGCACTGCTGGATGGGAAATCAGGGTAGGAAGAGAAAACTGAGTGAGTTGAGGGTAGTCAGCGCAACAAAGGGCTCAGGACTGTGCAAACCTCTTTCTCCTCACCAGGATTGCAGCACACAGCAAATGGCTCCACATTTCTTCGTGAGGGAGCCAGGGGTTTTCAGAGACTCAGCCCTCAGGAGCACTGGTCAAGCAATTACTACCCCCAGGGCAGTTGGCTCTGGGGGTAGCCAGAAAGCACTCCTGAGAGTGCTTTCTACCCCCAGGGCAGTTGGCTCTTTATTACCATCTCCTGTTCCTCATGGGTCTTTTCCTGCAGTTTTAGGATGGGATTGTGCTCTTCTGTGTATTGCCCTCCTCTCTGCATTTCTCTTCTCATATGGCCTGGGTGGACTTCTTGCATCTAATCCTCTCCACTGGGAATGATGAAGCTAATAAGCCATGTGGATCCACTGCAAAGGAGGGCATGAAGGGGGCTGTACTCAGCCGTACGCATTGCTGGTTAATCGTACCGCCAAGGGCATGTGATAAAACAAACACACTGAGAATGCAGACGTGTCAGCTCTTGTCTTCCACAAGAAATTCACTCTTTGGCATCCAGATTGCTGTTCACATTGTGCCTGTACCATCTGCATTTACACCATTGCAGCCCTACTGTGTGTTCCTCTAGCAGGGGTGTTCCCCAAAGGCTCCTGAATGCTTGTGCCATGATCCAGCATGCAGATTTATCCATTGAACCTGGCCAAACACGAGTCCCATGCGTTGGAATTCCAGTAACTCAAGAAGTCTGAGAATATGCAACAGTAAAACAAAGATCAGCCATTCAACTTCCAAAAATTGCTTTAAGCCAGAAGAGACAATGTTTCTGCTGGTCTGTTTTAAATCAACCCAAATATTATTTTAGAGCCAGTGCTATAATTTAGTAGAACTTGATACAATCTTGGAAAGCCATAGAAAGTATTAGGAAATATCACTGGAAGTTGACACCTACAGATACTGCAATAATCTGCATTTTAAACTAAATAGACATGCCAGTTAAATACTAATTGGACACACTGCAGAAGATGACGGGTAACCTTTTCAACAAAAATCCTTAAAATTTAGAAGGATTTGTCTGCATGCAAAAACTGAAGCATTTTCCCAATGCTACTTGCAGCTGTAATATTCTTATATAGGAAAGATTACTGCCATGGAAGTTTACTCAGTTGTATCACTGATTGCCATACTTTGGTGATCATTTAGGCTACCAGTTAGGCTGCTTCCAGGATCTTCAGCTCTGCAGGGGAGTTCTGAGGGTAAGGAGTAAGATGCAAGAGTCTACCATACATTCAAGAGCTGCTGCTGCCTCTCTTCCTGTGCAAAGGCTCTAAATAGCAGAGATTAAAGACATTGGTGATATTTTTTATGAAATGTTACATTTTTGGATTGGGTTTGCTTCCTCTATAATTTTTCTTAAATTGATAGCTACATTCTGTCCATTTTGCAGAAATACAAATTGCGTTTCACCGCACGTTTTACTTGAGAGGGAAGTTACTGGCACACAAATGTTAAGTGACTTGGCACGTGAGAAAATCTCCTTTAGAGCTAGCACTGGAGGATGCTAGAGCTGCTTCCCACTTCTCCCACATCCATTTCTATCTTGTGCTTCTGCCTAAATAGGAAAAGTGAAAAATCATAGACGGATAGAATTATTACTCTTGGAAAAGACTGGTTGGTGTAATAGAATCAAGCCCAGCCATCACCCTGACACTGCCGTGTTCACCACTAAACCATGTTCCCAGGTGCCACGTCCACACGGGGTTTTTAACACTTGCGAGGATGGTGGTTCTATCACTTCTCTGGGCAGCCTGTTCCAATGTCTGACCACCTGTTCTGTGAAGGAATTTTTTCTCATATCACAGAATCAAATAGGTTGGAAAAGACCACTGAGATCATCAGGTCAAAGCTATGACCGAACGCCATCATGTCAACTAGACCTGTCACTAACGCTTCCCTGGTTCAACCTGAGGCTGTTTGCTCTTGTCCTGTCACTTGTCACCTGGTAGAAGAGACTGACCCCTACATGAGTACAGCCTCCTTCCAAGGAGTTGTAGAGAGTGATAAGATCTCCCCTGAGCCTCCTTTTCTCCAGGCTAAACATCCCCAGCTCCCTCAGCTGCTCCTCATCTTGTGCTCCAGACCCTTCCCCAGCTCTGTTGCCCATCTCTAGATATACTCCAGCCCCTCAATGTCCTTCTTGTAGTGAGGGGCCCAGAACTGGACACAGCACTCGAGGTGTGGCTCACCAGTGCTGAGCACAGAGGAACAATCCCTGCCCTGGTCCCGCTGTCCACACTGTTTCTGATCCACGCCAGGATGCCATTTACCTTCTTGGCCACCTGGGCACACACTGGCTCATGTTCAGTCCCTCTTGACCAGCAGCCCCAGGTCCTTTTCAATGGGCACCTTTCCAGCCACTGTTCCCCAGCCTATAGGACTGCATTGGGTTATTGTGACCCAAGTGCAGGACCTAGGACCTGGCCTTGTTGAACCTCATAAAATTGACCCCACAATTGATCCAGAGTGTCCATATAAAATAAAGCATGAAAATTTCTGGCAATACTTTTTTCATAGCTTCTTTCTTACAGACTCAGGCTGACTTATGGGTAAGATAGCCTTATAGTGAATGTATTATTTCCATTGAAACATCAGGACAATATTATTATTCACTTAGGCTCCATATTTTTATAATTAAAAATACAGATCTAGACACTACACGCACTTTTTGACCTTTTTGCTAAACACTGTAATGTTATGATTAGATACAGACAAATCTTAATGTCTTTGAGGAATCAGTATTATCTTTCTTTTCCTGCATTTTTTACAATGTTGATGTGACTTTTTCTCTGTGTGTTTCAAGATATACAGAGATGTTGGTCAGTATATTTCTAGCAAGAATATTTTGCTTGAAAATATCCTATGATCATACAAAACCTCCAATGTTTGTATTTGTTATAGCTTTTACAAACAAAATACTAGCATATTTGAAATTAATTAATAAGCCATACTTGGTGATGGAAATTAAAATCAATCACATCGCAGTAACATTTTAATCTGTCCTAGTACTGATTTCATCTTCCATGATATTATTTCTTAAAATTTGGATCCATTTGATTCATGTTATACTGCTGGAGGTTTTGGCACTGAATCTAGTGAAGTCATCATCCAGACCTTGCCCTGAGCCTGGAACATGGTGCATATTTTTACTGTGATTACCAAGAGCTGACTAAAATGATTTCTAAGTGTTTAAGAGAAACTAAAGATAACAGACTGCAATAGCCAGAGCTGCCTTCATAGAATCATAGAATGGTTTGGGTTGGAAGGGAACTTAAAGACCATCTCGTTCCCACCCCTGCTGTCAGTGGGGACACCAGCAGGGACAAGCTCCATCCAACCTGGCCTTAAACAGTTCCAGGGATGGGGCATCCACAGCTTCTCTGAGCAGCCTGTGCCAGTGCCTCACTATACTCACAGTAAAGTATTTCTTCCTGATATTTAATCAAAACCAACTCTATTCCAGCTTAAAGTCTTTTCCCCTTGACCTGTTACTCCAGGCCCTTGTAGAAATAGTCCCTCTCTGTTTTCCTTCTAGGCTCCTTTTAGGTACTGGAAGGCCACGATAAGGTCACCCAGAAATCTCATCTTTTCCAGGTTGAACAAAACTAATTCCCTTAGCCTTAGTTCCTTATAGAAGAAGTGCTGCATCCTTCTAATCATCTTTGTGGCCTCCTTTGGACTTGCTCCAACAGTTGTCCTTCCTGTGCTGGGGACCCCTTAGCTGGATGCCATATTGCAAAGCACTATTTGCATATTTGCAAAGCACTGTTGATACCATAAAATATCACCGATACGCGAAAAAATAACATTACTGTTAGAAAAACTGATTGATATTGATAAATTATTGATGAGCCTCAAAAGTTCAAAGATTGGAAAGTTGAATTCCACCAATTTGAAAGTTGAAGTGATGTTTCAAAAAAAAAAAAAGGAAAATTAACTTGCCAGATTAATTTTAAGAAATATGGTGTCTTTTAAGAGTACCAAATGAGATGATGTGAAGAGTTCTGGAGGTTTTGTCTGCCCAGGAGTTGATAGTACATCTGTGTAATTAACCTAACAAAATAAAGTCTAATGCATAACTCGTTTTGCTGCTTGCTTTCTCCTCAGGTTTGCCAATTTGTTGTGTCTGTCAATGGCCTCAATGTTCTCCATGTGGATTACAGGACAGTAAGCAACCTCATCCTGACCGGCCCTCGAACAATTGTGATGGAAGTGATGGAAGAAATAGAGGCCTGAGAAAGCACAAAATCCCTATTACTGGATATTTTTGTGAGACAAATAGCAGCAGCCATGGAGTGTCATGACACGAGGCAGCAGAATGTTGCTGTGTCTAAACACATGATTTTGCTTTTAGGGGAGGAGGCTCTCTTTCCTTTAATAATAGCACTGGTGATTATGCTAAGATGTGAACAATAGCTACCAGCTTATTTTCACTATGGACTTCTCTGTGCCCAACAGAGACAAGACCAGGGCCTTTGGGTGGTCTGTCCAGCCATAGCTGCATCGGTCAGAATGGGTTCCAGCCTAAGAGGCTGTGCATATTTCCTCACAGTCCACTGCTGGATCAAAGCACTTCAGGAGGTGAAAGAGCCAAGCACTATGGGTTTGGGGTGTCACAGATGGTTTCCATGAGATATTGACATGGATAAACATTGTCCTAATGTCCAGCTTTGTCCCTGGAGCACGTGCAGTCACATTTGCTCTCTTCTTGGGCTGAGGGACAGCTGACTAAATCCTGGCTTGATTACAGTCAAACACAAATGAACTGCAAATGCATGAGAAAAGGTGTCTGTGCTCTGTAGAGGATAGTCTGATATGAATGTCTGGGCCTTACTGATTACATGGGTTAGTCTAGAAAGAAAATGGAAAAACGTGTGGTCTTTTACAAAATCTGCCCTTGGAAATTGGTCTTTTGGTTTCAATGCTTATGTGCTGGATTCGGTGCTTGAGTATAAAATATTGATTTTGAGTTTTTTTCCATACCTGTAAAGGAAAGGTGCCTCAGTCTTACTATTCAGCACTTCGGAGAAGAACCTTAATTCCCAGAAGAAGAATATTTGGCAGGTTGTAGTGGGAAATTTACAGTGTTAGCATAAGGAATGATACATCCAGATTCTCCTGTAGCAAAAGCAGACTTCAAATTGAAACAATGTACTTGAATGTACATGAAGCTTATGAGCACTTTCCAATCAGCTTATGTTTTGCAAAGAACCAAATTCCCTCATGAGCTGCATTTGACACTGTTACAAACAAAACATTGTATTTAACTGACTCTTATTGTTTCTCATACAGTAGGATTTTTTCATTGATGATTT
Source organism: Anomalospiza imberbis (assembly GCF_031753505.1). Taxonomy (NCBI): domain Eukaryota; kingdom Metazoa; phylum Chordata; class Aves; order Passeriformes; family Viduidae; genus Anomalospiza; species Anomalospiza imberbis. Next base: position 13,518,400 of record NC_089681.1, on the reverse strand, counting down.
CATGAAAGAAGTATTTTTTAAAAACATATATAAAAATTCTGTATTCTGCAGCTAGATGACTCTTCAACTCAGTGTTAGGGGACTGCATTGGTTTTCTTTGATCTTTGAACTGAATGAATATATCCTGCTCCACAAAATTATACACTTTGCAGACTTTCTCTGCTGTCTGAATTTTACAATTAAAGCTTGACTTTCTTTATGCACATACCACAGATCATCCAATTCTGGGGCGGGGAAAGTATTTTTCCTCAAATAATTTTGAAACATGTTTTGTATTAAAAGTTGTTCTCACTAAAAAATTGCTCTTTCAGTATGTTTTTCATTCACTCAAACACTTTTACTTCAGAGATACAGCAAGTCTTCAAACTCATGTATTCCTGCAGCTTTGTAGGAAGAAGTCCTTGAGTTCTTTGTTTCTGGTTTTATATATCTGTGATTGTATTTTCACCAAGGAAACTTCTCATATTCCACTAATATGCAGCAGTGCAGGGAGGTAAAAAACTGCAGCTGCTTACTCAGTACTAACCAGGCACCAGAGTGTTTGGAGGGTTTGTTCAAGCTGTCTTCTATGACAGTTCTGAATCCCGATTGGGCTCCCCAAAATTTTGGTACACATGTATACTCTACAGTGGGTTACATTTTACAGGTCATCCAAAATAAATAGCTGGGCACACAATGTTATATTAGATTGTAATAACTGTCCATGGTATCCACTCAGAACAGTTGGAAACAATCTTGTTGTTCCAGAAATGTTTCAGTATGCTATAAGTATTTTGCGTTTGTGAATCGAGGAATGCTTCTCCAAATATTTCTATTTAATGACTATTTTTTTTTAATTTTCTTTTTTTTTTCTTCCTTTTTTCCCCCTAGGTTGTTTTGGTGGCTTAGCCCCTTTAAAATATAAATTCTGCATGTTAGACTAAGTAAAATATTACAATTGAAGGATTTTCTTAGCAAATTGCTGATGATTCACTCTAATGCCATCATGGGTTCATCTGTATTACATCTCTTGCCTTATTTAATATTCTGCTAGAAGTTCTCTGTAGCTTACAGATAATTAAGAAACTGGGTCAGAATTTGGCTTAATAATGCATTACAGAGTGCACTTCAGACTGGAGCAAAAAGGGTGGGAATGGGGGCAGGGAGAAATCTGTGCATTTCATTATGTTACAGATTGGAGATGGCATCTTGATTCACAAGATACATTACTCTCTATCACAATTTGAGCACAGCTACTTGCCTTCTGTTTAACAGAGATTTCCATATTGTGTTCTCATCTTGACTGACAATCTGGGATTTAATTAATTCTTTCCCTCTTCAGTGTGACAAAGGTATTCAAATTGTGTCTGCAATGAAATTTTGTATTTTGGAAGAAAGTAAACAATTAAGCTATGAAATGTACAATTTCCAATTAAATTGCAGTTTGTCTGCACACAGTGCTGCATATGCTGAGACATCCCACAGCAGTCAGTGTCAAACTCTCATGCACTTCAGAGGGCACAGAATTTTAAATATAACAGAGCACCTTGCTTCCTGCAAAGTGCCAGAGGAAATGTAAAATTATTCACGGAAATGAGGCATTTCAAGAGATATCTTGAATGAATAGCATGAATATCACAGTGTAGAATGAAGCAAGAATCCAGAAATTAAAAAACTAACTCTGGCATCAGCAGAAATAGCTTCATTAAAAAGACAAGCATTTTTGTAAGACTTACTCTCTTCTGTGATCTCATTTTGGATACTGTAGATCTTGCAAGATCCTCTAATAAATCTTTAAGCCTTAATCACTCAAATTAGTGCCATTCCTCTGTACATGTACATTTGCAAATTAATTATGGACATCTTCAAGCAATGTAATATTTAATTAAATTCAAGTAGCAGTTAAGCTAATTGGAGCATTAAATCAGTGCAATATTTATAATATTTTTTCCTGTCATATTTCCCTAAAGATAAATTATTTTCATTATCTTTTTCAAGATCAAAAACCATGTGTATGGTATTGAACACAACTGGTTCCACAACTAGTCCCATGGAAGGCATTTCATTCACACAATGATGCAATAATCCACTTCAGGTATATCAGTACTTAATTGTCTGCATAGAAGCTGAAAATAAAACCTTCAGAATTAAAAAGACATTGTGTCATAGCAGCATCTGAAATATGAGTGGGTGTGGCCTGCTGTACCTTCTTCTATGAGATTACATTCAGGACGAGGTTTGGAATGAAAAGGTCATGCAGTAGGACTGTTTTTTAAAGTGTTTTTCTTCTTTTCTCTATTTTCTGATCATACCCTCACTAATGACTAGAGTGCTAGGGATGTGTCAAATGCTGTCCAAGAATTACTGGTTTAATGGTCAGCTTGTTCCCTTAGCATGGTCTGGATCTCTGAGAAAATTGCCCCAGTGTAGTTCAGAGAATAACATGAGATCTGAATTTGGTGCCTCTTGGCCTTCAGACCAGAGACAATCTCTGTACTGACTTGATGTACTAACATAGACATAAACGAATGAGAATAGTCTGAAGTTTAGGAAGAAGAGGCAATTGACTCCCATCTTCTGTGCTGATAGTTATAACGCATGGGGGTTTCCTTTTTCTTATAAAATTATAGAGTAATGCTCTGATAATTTCAGATAATTCTGGGAATCAAATACTAATTTTTAATGTTAATTTTTTAAGATATTATTTTAATTTTAGATACAGGAGAAACTGAAAGAATATGTCTTGAAAAAGTGTTTGTCTAATGCAAGACAGACTGAGAAATCAAGTGTTGCAATTATGAGTGTTTTCTTCCCAGTGTGTAATTGGAACTAGACTGCCTGTGTAAGTGAAAAATCACGTGTATGTCACATACATAAATACAGTTAGACCACACCACTCTTCAAATAAAGTGAACTAACCTTTTACAATAAAATTATCATTAAAGGTTTTCATAGATCACCATTTTTAAATGTCTTTGGTGAGTGATGTGGCTTTTATTTTTCACTTATATGTGTTACTTACAAAACCAGAAATAGTACCTGCCAATTCAGTAATTCCCTTTGTATACTCACAGTGCAGATAAAAATATCATTAATGTTCCAGAGAGTCTGAGTGATTTTAAGCCATTAGATGTCTCTCCAAACTTGTACATAAATAAATATTTCTAGCTTAATTTTTAAAAGAAGCCACTAATGCAAGAGACAATTTAAGAATGTCAAAGGATGTCACAGGAATCAATGATACAATTAATTTATACTATAAAGACAGTGTTTCATGTATAGCAACCTAATCTTTGTACTTGCAATTCCTCAGGAAAATTCTGAAATATTCAGAAGGGAGTAGCTATAACTGTCAAACTGAATGTCCTCTAGCTGTTGTTTTGCAGTTAGGTATCCACTCTCATATTGGCCATGGGAGCTGTGAATTTCCAGTACTGTTGAAACTCAAGTTTAATAAGCACACACTGAAAATGCAATGCTTAGCTTTAAAAGCAGGGGTTGAAGCAGACACTGTACTTTAGGTAGCACAAATTGTTGTAGTGCCTCTTCTACAAAGAAGCTGCCATATGCCGATAGGTTTCCCATCCTGTGCCACTATAGCTCTCCTTGAACTTATAGTACAGCAGTCTCCTACTGGCTTTTGTATGGCCTTGTCAAATAATAATCACAATTTTTTTCCAGAATTTGCAGGTGATTTGCAGAGGAAAATTCTCTTTTATCTGCAACCTCTTGCTTCTGTTCCAAAGGTGCTTCTACATAGAGACGTCTACAAACTGCTCCCTAGATTAGAGTGCATAGACAGCTAGTGGTATTCTGAGCACTTCAAACAGTCATTTCCATCATGCCTGAGCAGATGAACTCCTCCTCTCCAGGGAAATGCTCCCATCCAGCAGCTCCTGCTGCTGCTGCATGCACCCAAGCAGGCCAAGCTGGGGAACACTGGTCACAAGGACAGCCCACACTCACCAGACTGTTTTGCCTTTACCAGTGATTTATAGATATATTTAATTTTCTTTCCTATTTTACTTATTTTGCTGCATAGTTGACATTGGTCCTACTTTATTCTTTGAGCTCAAAAGTAATTTCTGGAAGATCTTGATGGTCCTGCTTCTTTGTATTTTTATTAGTCTGATTTTGAGAGCCTCTTTACCATGATCACCATCACTAGCTTTTCATAAATTAGCAGTGCTTATTTAGCAAGCCTAATATTTCAGGAAAACAGGTGAATTGGATCCTGCTTTACAATTAAATGTTAGTTAATGTATAAACAAAGCCTCAAGGCAAGAGAACAAACTAAGAAAAGGTTACCATAAGTGATGGAATAAAATTCATTTTAATATAAAATTATGTCACATCTACTCTTAAAAAAGCTGTGTATGATTCTTAACACAGATGGGCCACAGCTTTCATGGACTTTCTCAGGTTATGGAGACAAAAGAGGAGACCTCCACAGAGTGGTGTTTCCTTTGGGCCTCTGGGTGGGCTACCCTCCCTCCTGTACCAGCTGGAGCACAGCGTCCCAACCATAGCTGGGCTTGGAACCACGCAAACTCTTATCTTCACTGCTAGCTGTAAATGACTGCAGATTTTTGTAATTACATTTTATTTTCCACTTCAGGTTTTAGAGTTTCTCTTATTAAACAGAAAACCAATTAATTTCTCCATCTATCTGAGAAAGAAGTGCTGCATTTTCCCCCCTTATGTTTGCAGTGGGACATATGATGAACAGAAATACGTTTCAGTTTGAATTCAAGCCTGACTCAGGGAATACTTGTTCTTACCTGCCCTTCTCAAGGCAAACATCCTTTGGGAAAATGTCATGAAAGTTTCATGAAAAACCAAGCAAAACCCATAATATGATGCCTAGTAGATCAGACCTGGAAAATACATAGTATGTTCAAATAATAAAAAAAAAAAAAAAAGAAAAAGAAAAATTAAGATAAGTTAACTTGTTTTAAAATTCTTGTTGATGATTTTAAAATATAAGCAAAATGAATGTAGACCACAGAAGGGAATCTATCAGACAGGTGCAGTGAAGGGATGTAGTATGGAAAGGTTCTGTCATAGAATGATAGAATGGTTTGGGTTGGAAGGGACCTTAAAGATCATCTAGTTCCATTCTCCTGCCATGGGCAGGGACACCTTCCTTCAGCAACACCTGACCAGGTTGCTCAGAGTCCCATTGAACTCAGCCTTGAGCACTGCCAGGGATGAGACAGCCCCATGATGTCCCATTAAATTTCTTAATAACATCACAGAGAGAAAAAGTGTTGTTCTTCTGTGGCTAAATATACAATTTATGTTCTTAACCCTGCCTTTTCAATAAGAGCAAAGTAGTAATTAATGCTTTTACATTTATGAATATTCTATCCTAAAATGCAGTACATAAGAATATAGTAAAGATATGTTTGGCTGAGAAATATCTCCCTTTCAAATATAACAAACTATCCAAAGAAAACATATCATTTAGCAAAATAAGTTCCATTTACATTATGAAGTAACTTAAACTTTTTTCATATCTTCTATTTATAAAGTAGAATGCAAACACTGCATGTATCAACTAAAATTAAATGCACATGCAGGCTTGACTGAACAACTCTTTTGTCAGTGGAGCTATGGGGTTAAACTGAATGCTTCAGGTTTATTAGCAAAAGTTTAATAAAGTGTGATGTTGAGCAAAGCCTGGGAAATATTAAGTGATTACACTCAGAAGTGCTTAGTAGTTCACAGGATCAGGAACCCATTTAATTTCTCGAAGTGCCCTAACAGTCTTGCTTTGCCTGCAAAATATTTCTAGAACCATGATAAGATTTTCTTAAAACTAATTTAAAAATTGCAGATGGGATGTACTAGCTTTTATGGCTTAACTTGGAAAGGAAGAAACAGGAAAGTATTTAAGATCTTAATGTTACATTTTCTCAATGTCTGTTTTGTTTTATAAGCATTTTCAGCTCAAGTGCTTTCTGAAGATAATGTTATGCACCCTTTGTTTATTACTGCAGCTGGGAAGTGTGTGTGTTTAGTTTGTTTTGCCAGAATAAACAAGATCCTGTTGAATATTAAAATATTCAATATTTCATTTTCTATTACACTCCATCAGGAAAATAGTCTATTAAATGCTTAAAAGATGCATTTACAAAAGAGTGCTGAGTTACCCTCTTAATGTTTGATTTTTCGTGATAAAATGTGTGTTATTATGTGTTACATTTTTGTTTCATTTCCCACTGTACATGATTGTATCGTTGTTCTTTCTCCTAAGAAATTATTTTCTGGGGGTTATTGATTCACATTCCTTATAATATTCAGTATTCCATTTAAATATAAATCTCCATGACCATACCTACTATAATTAGAAAAAAAAATCTCTTCTGGTTCAGAAATTTTAATTTGAAAGATGAAGGCAAAAAAAAACGTTTACCTTAACTCTTGCTGATTACTGCTTCTTTCTCAGAAAACAGACAATGCTGTCCTAATGTGCAGAGCTCCAGGAAGTCATGTAATACAAGAATAAAAACTTCATGATTAGGATCAAATTGTCCACATTTTAAAGGCTCTTTAATGATACCCTTTTCGAGTAGTTATCATCATTATCTCCTAACAATGGGCTCGTGATTGCAAAGATGACCTTTGGCACAGGTTAATGCAGTGCTCTTTTCCCAGCACTGCAGATAGTCTGAAGAAACATCACAGCAGGGTGATGGCATCTACTTCTACTTACCTAATTGGAATTGGAGCTCAGAAACGAGGGGCTTGGTTCTGTTGCATACACATAAATGTCAAGTGCCACTGAAGATGCTTTTAGGGTATTTGAGATATTCTGTAGCAGAGAGCAGCTTCAGGGAAGTCTGTGACCCCTCCAAATCACATTTAGAGATTAAGTCCCAGAGGACATCTTAAATATTGTAGGATACTTCAAAATGCTTTAGACACCTACGTGTGAACAACTGAATGACATCCCTAATAATCACCACTTAACATCTGCTGATTCAATTGCCTCACTGCTGGTAATTTTTTGGAGTTACCCAGCTGTATATTCAATTAGCACTGTTGATGGAAAAGAACATCCTGGCTATCCAGCCAATTCTCAGAGAAGCTGCTGCACACTTGTATCGTGCAGAACTGACTGTGATGATGTGGTGTTATTAAATGTCTCAAGAAATGTGTCTCCTTTTCTTTTCCTCATGCTTTTAGTCAAGATACCAAGTGGCCTCTCACCCAAATATACATTTGCTTCTGAATTGTCTATTGGCAGTCAAGGGGACCACAGCCTTTTGTCAGCTAAGCTGTAATCTGTGTCTATACATTATTATGTATAATTACTTCCTGCATATTTCAACAGATACTTCTGCTTTTTGGGTACTTCTGCTTTTTGGGTGCTACTGTTTTTAAGTTGTCCTGAAGAGTACTAATTTCACCCAAGGAGTCACAGCCATTAGAGAAATGGAATCATAAGAAGGAGTAGCAGCTACTGCCGACCCAGCAGATGAGAACAGATGGAGCAGCAGCTGAGTGTTTCCACATAAAGCCAAGTTTTATTGCACTGCTTACAATACGGCAGGTATTGTAGCTCCTGGGAGCCTTGAGGTATTTATGTACCATCCTACACTTCAGTGATGGCTCTCTGCTATGCCCCTTGCACCACAGTCAGTCACATCTCAGTGTTTGACATCTCAGCCTTTGCTACAAGAGGAGCTTCTGCTCACCCCTGTAGCAGAAGAGGGCACAGGCAGCGTCCAAACACATGTGAGGAAATCAAAGTGAAATTTATTGAGAAATTAGGTCCTGACATACAAAGAATCAATTAAAAACTCCTGTTAACTCACACAGGTGTTTAGAAGGCTACTGGGACTGAAGATTTCACCACTAGTTATCTAACATGTTGTGACTGTTGCGTTACTAGCTGGCTTTTACCTCTTCATCGTGTTCATGTTCTTCATGGTTTTACAGGACATCCTCAGAGTCCCCCACTCCCACATCACCGCTCTCCAAGTGTTACCGCATGAGCTCCTAGATCCAATGTACACGATGTAAAATCCATGTCCTGGATATCTAAGCCCATCAAGGAAGCCTGCAGAGGAGCAGAGCTGAAACTCAGTCTCTTAAAACCTTGGCCAGTGTGCAGCCTGCTGGGCGGCCATTCAGTGAGCAAGCAAGGCACACACTGCTGCAAAGACAGCAGTGCCCCATATTGATCGCACCCCACAGGCTCCATAGCTGTGGAAAAATATTTCCCTTTTTTGTATTTTGAATCTTCTGTAGCCTTAAATGTGTTATTTGCAACTCTGTATTTCAATTTTGGCAGACTCTTGTCCCCAGTGTTCCAGTTACCCGTCATGTGCGGTCAACCTACGACCTCGTCAGCTCCACCGTCGTTTTCCAGCTGCTCTCCAGGCTCCTCTTCCTCGCAGGCTGTCCTGGGCAGAGGCTCTGTCTGCAGCCAGCCCCAGTGCCAGCCCTGCTGGCTGAGCCCGCTGAGGGCTGGCCAGGTCCCGGTGCAGCGCGTGGGAGGGCGCAGAGGCCGAGTGTTCCTTGTGTGACCCGAGCCGTGTTTGCCCGGGCAAGGCCACAAAACCAGGCTGCGGTCTGCAGAAGCTGGGCTGAGCACAAAACACTCAGCAGCGTGTGCAGCTCAGCATTGGTCCGGCACACTGCTGCCTGTCACTAAAGGCAAGCATTGGGAAGCCCACAGGTTTTCCAAAGGAATAACTGCATAGGCAAACAATGAGTACTGCTATGGTTCACACAGTATTTTCAGTACAATAACATAAGTGGGAATTTGTAAGTAAATGTGACAGATGTAAAATGTGGTTTTCGTTCTTGCAAAAAGAGAGAGAGTTATGAAGAGTTCAGATATTTAATTTTACCACCATTAATAATTCTGATTTTGTTACTGACAATAATAAAAGCCCTATAAACCTTAAACACTCACTAAGCAAGTGAAAAAAAACTAATGCTAGTTTAACAAATAGTGTTGAAAATTCTTCAAGAATGTAGTTAGGCAAAGGACAATTGTGATTATAAATATTTATGGTGACCTTCTGTTTTTATTTACCTACTGGAAAATCAGAATTAATTCTACTAAGTGCACAAAAATGCTGCCTGACTATAAGATTAGAAGAAAAATCACAGTCTGACTTCTAACTGGCAGGCTGACTTTAACAGCAGAAAGATAAGACAGCTCATATTTAGGAGGTTATTTTTTAAATTTGCACTGCACTTGACCACCAAATGCAGCCTTGGTTTAAAAATAAGTGCTACTCAACATGAGAAGCACAGATTTGACTATGATAATTCTTAAAAAAATAAAAAAGGCCAACAAAAAGGAGACTGGATGCTCCTTGTGCCAGTAAAGAATTAACCTGCTTCAGTGATATTCAGGGTAGTGATTCAGCATCACTAAAGCTCTGGGTGTCATTCAGGCTCTTGTTCTCATAGGCCACCTCCGGTATGGCACACTGAGCTCTCTCCTAAACTTGTGAACACACAAACAAGCCACAGCACTGCATTCTTACTATGTTCCTCTGCTGAGGAACCTTCACCTGCTCTAAGTTTTATGATGAAAAGTTTGGAATATTAACAGAATATATGTAGCAATCTGAACTTATCTTATAATTATACTTTCTGGACATGGCAAATGGCCATGTGGAAGTTTTTACAAAAAGATAACATCATAAGAATGTACTACACTGGAGAAACAAAGCTGGAGAAACAAAACTGTTCTTCACTTCTTTCCAGTTATTTATTTTTTTATTGGTCTGCAGGCAATAAATACCCAAGTTTTTAAAAATATCAGCAGATATAATGCAATGAAAATGAAGTTGAGACTGTACAGAAAGGTAGAAACATGATTTTAGGAAATCTTTATGTACTCACAGTGGATGTCAGTAACAAAATGCCTCATTACTGCCTGTTCCTTTCTCTGACACAGTACAGAAGCATCTAAAGGACAGACATTGGGATGGTTCTGCATCACCTGGAGCAGAACTGCTCAAGGAGAGCTTCTGGGTGTGAGCTGCACCTAAAGATTACAGAATTTTATAAGTGCTTATAGCTTGCTTTGAAATAAGCTGATCCTATCCCCCTTCTTCCCTTTCCAGTGAGTTTTGCTCTTCACCATAACGGAACACAGTCAAATCCCAACCAAGCTGCTTTTATCAGTGCTCTCCTACAGTTTGCATATTTTAGGTCCAGTGCATAATTATTTTACTGAGGAGTTCTCATTGTTCAAATCCACATTCTCCTGTTCAGCTTCCCAGACCTTCCAGACTGGCAGCCTAAACACTGACAGAGCACAGGGAAGATAAGAGGGGGAGTCCTCCAAAGGTTAATATCAGTCAAGTAACAATCTGATTCCTCCCTGGAGAGTGACCTCTGCTACATGGGAGACAGGAAGGCAAGTTATTCCTTTGGCTGGTTTTGGAAAAAAATAATTGATCAGGATGAAAGAAGATTGTGGTGCACCTTGATGTAGTTGGACTGCTGTCTAATTGCCTGTGTATCAGTCTCTTACACAGGCTAATATGAGCTTCAGCAAGCCAGCATCTGCAAAAGCAATGTGAACATAGAGTCTGTTACTACAAGGACTCATACACTCACTTCCTAGTGCAAAAGCATTCAGAGGTTTCAGATTTTAAGGACTAAGTTGTTGGGTTAAACCTTGCTGTTTGAAGGGACAAATTGGCTGATGGGTCAAACATGAGTAACTCCTTTCCATGTGCTGGAAAATAATAATAATAATAACAACAACAACAACAACTGCTTATGATTAACTGCTATTTTTATTACTACAAAAAACAACATTGTGAATTGTCCAGTGGCCTAAAGTAGATGTTTTGACTGTTCTTTCAAGACTGCAAACCTCAGGACAGATACTCTGATTGTATAAGACAGTGAAGAACATCTACTATCCCACCATTATCTCTGAAGATTATGGTGTAAGAAACAAGACATTATTTTTATTATTATTTTATAACCTGTCTGACCTCAAACACTGTGTTAAACAGGCTACAGATAAACTTTTTTCTGTGCACTGTAAGACAACATTACTGTGGCCAGTGCCAATACTATAAGAACATTTAAGCTATCTTTTATGAAAGATGCTAGCAATAAATTAAAGATTACAAAATTAAAGGTCCAAGCAGTGATAATGAAAACGAAACAGCAAAAAAGTGATGATATGGGGATTATGGTACGTGGTCAAGAAGCCTGAGATGAGAAGTCTGTCACTACAGTTTAACAAATACTAGAAATTTATGTAGAGTCATGGATGGAGTGTTGCCAAATATCCTATTTTTACCTATTTTTGTGGAGAACTTGGATTGAGGTTATGGTCAGGGCAAGAACCATATACTCAAAAAAGTTTTTACAACAGCATAAAATAGAGTCTCTAAGTGTTGAGAGTTAAGGAAAAAAAAAAGGCCAACCCAAAAGCTTTTGAGGTGTTATCTGCTTTTTGTGGTTGTAGACTATTGCCTCTCCTTTTTTCCGCTTCTCATTCTTTGTCACAATACCCTATAATTCTTTAAATCGTCAGATCACTTTGAGGCACAGTTTCTGCTGGCTCTTTGTTTAAGGCTAGAGTATACACTTGCTTTCCTCCTGTGTAATTTCCTGTTATTTTTGACTTTATATTTTAAGTGCTTAATCGTATTCAGTGGGAAGTGTATGCACTTCCTGGGTGCATGCACAACACAGAGCTGAGTCTGCAATAGATGCAGAGCAGAAACAAATCAGCCTCCTCTTTATCACAGCAATTCTTGGTAAAGCAAATGATATGAGTCTCAGGGAGAGCTCAAAGACCACAGGCACAGGAACTCTTGCAGTGCGAGTACCACTGTCTGACCTCAGCCATCACCCTGAGCAGCACCGCAGTCCATCCCACGGCAGCAGCTTTTCCCCCACGAGGAGCTTCAGTGGGTTGGCCTTGCCTCAGTGGAACCTTTCTGCACAGAAGGGGAGTAATCCAGGTCTGTACAACTGATAATTTCTTGACTCTTATAATGTAGATCAAAACCTGTGTTCTACCAGACACAGTACTTGAATTTGGATCTGCAGAAGCACAAGACAGAGGTTTGTGAATACACAGAAGAGATGTTTATCCAAGACTGCCCCCCTCTGTTATTGCTTCACAGCTAAAAAAAGAAAAATATTTCAAACTGCTGTAAATTCTTTTCATACCTAATAAAACGAGATTCCTAGTATACTGATTTTTAGTATTAGTATTAAATGGAAAAATAAAACACAAATAAAATAAAACATAAATAAAAAATTAAATACTCCTGAAATATAAATTTGGAAAGCATACTGAATTTCTTCAGTGACTGTTTAAGTAGGGGTGATTTTATTGAGCTGTTTGCACCAAATAAAAAAAATTAAAATATCTCCTGGTTTTTCTCTGTTCACATTTTTGTATAAAATCAAATACAGCTAAAGTACAGGCTAAGATTTTTTACAAAAAAATGTTACAATTTTTTTTTTTCTTTTTCTTTGGCAAAGACAAATCTCAGGACCATTTCTCTTTCTTAAGGTTTCCACTAAGGTCAAGTCACTATTTTATTTATGGAAAGATAACTTTATATGTTTAACATATGCTTAAATAAATATAGGAAAACTAAGTCTATTCCTGAAAATTCTAACTGTAATGCTTAAAAATGAGTAGGGGAACAAAGTACCCACATCTGATTCTCATCATCCACTTCAAACCCCTTAAAACAAAAGCAAAGAGAACCAGGCTGTTGAAAACTGTTTGAATGAAACAGTTTAATGAATAAAAAATTTGGGAAATATAAAATACTATCTTAAAGGCAAGTTTGATTTGTGTGTTTATTCAGTGGCATAAAAATGCTCTGTGATATTATTCTAGGAGACGACTATAATTATTTTTAGAGTCTAATGAACAGATGCTTTTCTTAAAATTGCAAATTGGAAAAACTGAAGATTCAGTTTTTCAGTAATCTACAAAATGCAAAACCAGATCATCATGTGTACAACATTTAATAAATCTTGTTCCTCGTGTAAAACTTGTACTAGAAAATGTTTAGAGTAGAGTGAGGCAGACCAGAGGTGCATAATTACAGTGTTCAAGGGTGTTCAGTGTAGGAACTCAGTGCAGAAGCTCAGTAGGAGAAAGACAAGAAGCTCTGTTTCTTTTAGGTAATAGCTTAAGATATATGTTATTTGGAAAGGAATTCTTTCTTGTTCTTTTGCATTCATAACTTATGGTATTTATTTAGAGACCACCACAGTCTTGCTTCCAGCTCTTACTGGTTTAAATATACATTTCAGCCAGGATTTCATTCCAAAGAAAATTATTTCTTGCACACACAGCCAGAATCTGTAACTCTTACGCTTATTCAGTAAAATATGGGGGATCCTTCCCTCACTGTGTTGAGTTGTACCATTGATGGTCTGCAAATCAATCTGCACTGAAGCTTAATCCAGTGAAACCTTTTGCCAGGCCAATATTGCTTTGACTCTTCATTACTGGACGGGTCAAAGGTGGAAAGTGCACCTTGAACAAGTTCACAGATAGCAAAAAAGCTGGGAGGAGTGACTGAGCCATAAGATGGTTCTGCTACCATCTATTGCACCCTCACCAGGCTGGAGAAAGGTAAAATAGGAACATTATGAAGTTCAGCAAAAGAATGTGCAAGCTCCTGCCCTTCAGGAGGAATAACCTCAGACACCAGTACACACTGGTGGCTGACTTTGCAGAAAAAGCCCTTGAGTGGGGGGCACTAAGCTGATTCCATCTGAACACAAGAAAACATTTGTGTTGTGGCAAGTTTTTTCCCCTTCATTGTGAAGGTGGTCAAACACTGGAGTAGGTCACCCAGGGAAGATGTGGAGTCTCCGTTCTTGGAGATACTCATAACTCAACTTGACATGGCCCTGGGAATCCAATCTAGGTGACCCTCATTTAACAGTGTGGAGTTGTGCTGCAGTTCTTTAAGGAATGGTATCTCCCTGCAGCAGACCCCCACAGATAGGAATGTTAGAATGACCCTTAAACCCTAGAGGGAACCTATTGGCCAAAGGCCAGATGGTCCCAACCCCCCCGAACCTAGATAAAAACCCACTCCGCCATTGTTCGGTCTCTTTTTCCTCCTTCTCCCCTGAAAATAAACACATGGAAACTGAGTCTCTCTCTCCTGGCTTCTGAAACTCTGCTCCTCGGCCGTCCCCCAAGACTGAGCTAGCATAACAATTCAGGGGGGCAGTCAGAGGGGATTGCTTCAGAGTTGGAATTGATGTTCTCCACAGATGCCTTCCAAAGACTCTGTGATCCTGTATAATGCTGCTGAGTCCAGAACATTGCCAGCAACAGACAAGGAAACCCCTCCTTCTTGCTGCAGCCTGAGGGAGAAAGAGCACACTAGAGCCCTCCCTGTCCAGTGAGGTAAGATGGCTCCTGCCCTGTGAGCATGTCAGAGAGGATAACATCACTTCTCTGATGCTCTGCCCTTTCACTGCATCTATGAGGAGGCTGTAGGTGCAGGAATTTGCACCTTCAGGATCACAGCAAGCTGAACTCAGCCTCCCTGCTGCTCATGGACTTTACCAAGTGACTGAGCTCTCTCCCTAAATTGATCTGATAAGCTGCACTTGTCAGAGGCTCAGAAGGATGCAAGTAGCTCCTGACCATGTTGCCAGACCCATACAACTATATTTATTCCTCAAACCTGGCTAGAGAAAGGCTCAGAAACTGGCTGAGATGTGGAAATGTAAACACACAGCAGATAACCTCACCTCCGAAATATAAAGAGGTCTAAGTTGACTGCAGAATGAAAAGCCAGCTTTACGAAACACCAACCTTGTAATTCTTGCCATTACCTTCTTCATACTGAGAAGAGAACAGAAAAATACATGATTGAATAATATTTTGGGTTTTTTTTTTCCATTTCCCTATGGTCCTTTTGCCAAGTTTTGCTCTCTTTCCTGCATGTTTCGAGGAGCAGGACCAACTCTAAACATGAACTTTTACACTTCGATGGCCATGGCATCAATCTGGTTTCTTCTGCATCCCTTTCACTTACCTCATTATGTGTAATAAGCTTCAGATGAATAGACCTAGCAGCTCAATAAAATGCTGACAGCACTGAAAGTATCAAGGAAAAAAAGTATCAAGGAAATTAAAATAACTCATCAGACAAATCAACAAATAAAAAAGCAAAGTTGGACTATTTTGACTGTTCCTGCCTAAAAACAGAGATGTAGAAAGCCATATTTGTGGGCTTGATATCAGAGAAACAGTTGTAGCACAAAGAAGACACTGAAAAAAAATTTTACAAAAGATATCCAACTTTTTAAAAAGTCATTTCACTGTATATTCACATCACAAAACAATTGTCTTAAATAATTGTCTTAACTAATGAAGAGAAAAATTAAAAAGTAAGCATGCATGGCCAATATGTTAAAGAAGGTACATCACAATTAAAATATTTTCTCTCTATTTTAATTTGGGCAGAATACAGTCCTAAGTCCTTCTACTCTCTCAGTGCAAGGCTTGCTTCAGAGATCACCTAGTTACTGCAAGTGTTGACAGACTGATCTTGGCAAACCACTTTTCAAAGAGTATTGCATGTTCCATTATATTTAACAAAATGTTAAGCAAAAGTCAGTTATACCTCACCTCAAGTATTATCTCTGTCTCTGTGTCATGGAGTTCTTTTAATAGCAAAAAAAAAAAAAAAAAAAAAAAAAAAAAAAAAAAAAAAAAGAAAAGTCTATGCATTGTTGTTAGGCCTAGGGAATAGTTTGAGTCATTCAAACAGATGTGTCATTGTCAAGATCTTTGAATGTGATGGGAACTTTTGGATGCTGGAGGAGAAAGGGCATTTAAAAATGTATATTTCTTTGTAAGGAAAGGAAAGGAAACCATATTTTAGTTTAGGAGTTAAAAACGCTAGTTAGCTTTAAAAAAAAAAAAAAAAAGCTAGTTAGCTTTCTTGTATTTTAATAAAGGAATAAAAGAATCATTTTAATAAAAGCATACAAGACCTGGTTAGTTTTTGATTATTTGCCATTTGAAAATATCCCACAAACTTGATATTCTCCTTTCTAAAATCTTGTGAAAAATGGTAAACATTGCATTCATTAATATATGAAAAAAGAGAAATATTCTAAGTGTACCCTAAAAAACAGGGGATATGGGGGAAAAAAAAGGATTGATGATTACAGTGCCGTTCTGCCCCACAATGACCAAAACCATCCATTATTTTGGTTTCTGTTCAGTTTGCACAAGTACTGCTGCTGGTGATCCATTGCTTGGTTTAATCAGATCATGAGATAGTCAGCCAGCTCACTCTGAGGTCGTGAGCCTGCACTAATTCTGTTCTTGCAATGGATTAATTGTTTCCAGCTGTATTTCCAACATCATTGCCATGTAATCCTATTTATAGAAATTTTGTGTAATCTACACTAGCCAAGCAAAAGATGGTCCATATCTTGCTGATGTGAATACTTTTAAAATGTAGTGGATTTAAATAGTTGTTCTTTTGAAATCACTGAGTCTTGGCCAATTCAAAATAGTGGAAAGTTAATTTCTGGGACAATTTCACAATCAGTAAATTCATTCTTAAAATTCAAAGGTTTCTTGCTTGTTTGTGTGCTTGCTTTTAATGGAAGACAAGAAGGAAACATTGGTGAATCATTTGTACATTAATACTAAGCACAGTGTGCTCTTACCCTATTTCCAGATGTGCACGTTATACAAACTCTTTCAAGGAACCTTACCTTTTAAGTTTTACCTTGAACTTGTGAACAGCAGTTATTCCTTAGAATAATGCAAAGAGATCTATTGTGCCCTCCAGAGAAGGCTGAGTTAACTCAATGGTACTAAGCGTCATTAGCTCTAAAAGTAGTCAAATTATATTAAAATAAAGTTATAAATGAGGAAAATAATATGATAATAATAAAATCAACCAAGTTACACTTGAAAATACACAGTTTGCATAATCTTAAAATATTAATTTCAATTCCGATTCAAACAGACAAATAAAGATTGAAGTATAAAGACATTTGAAGGCTACAAGGAGTTACAGAATCTATTCACCCATCAGTGGGATCCTCAAGACCGGTCTTGTTTGAATCACAATTTTCCAACTAGCTGCAGCCACAGGATGGTGCTCATGGGCTTTGGATACTACATTACAAATCTGGGAAGAGGGAGGAAAAAAAAAGAGAGAAAGAGAGGGAGTCAGACTCTCCCCTTGGCAGGCTCTTCCTTGTCCTAGCCTGAAATACATGAGCCAGCAAGCAATCGTGGATTGGGTTGATTTGCCCCTCTACATTTACTGAACCTTCAGGGGCACTGCAAATAGACTGATCCATCTAGGGAAGTCCTAAATGTAATCTTTTTTGACTTTATCAGAGCTTTGATACTGACTCTCACAGAATCATTCTGGATTGTCCGGCACACAGCTGGATAACTGAGTTACATGATAGGTAAGTTACTGCCTCACAGGTCAGGCAAAAAGAGTTCTAGTGAATGGGGTGTCATCAGGTTGGTGACTGTCACTAGTGGGGTTCCATCCTTGACACAGTTCTCTTCAACATCTTCATTAACGACCTGGATGCAGGACTTGTGGAAATACTGAATAAGTTTGCTGAAGACACTGAATTGGGAGGAGCTGTCGACTCCTTAGAGGGCAGAGGCCCTGCAGAGAGACCTCGACAAATTAAAGGACTGTGCAGTCACCAGCTGTGAAGTTTAACAAGGGCAAGTGCTGGATTCTGCACCTGGGATGGGGCAGCCCTGGCTGTGTGCATAGACTGGGGAATGAGAGGCTGGAGAACAGTTCCATAGAAAGGAACCTGGGGGTCCTGGTTGATGTCAAGTTGAACATGAGCCGGCAGCCAGGAGGGCCAACCCTGTCCTGGGGTCATCAGGGACAGCATCACCAGCTGGGCAAGGGAGGGGATTGTCCTGCTCTGCTCTGCACTGGGGTGGCCTCACCTCGAGTGCTGGGGGCAGTTTTGGTCACCACAATGTAAAAAAGATATTAAGCTAGTAGAGAGTGCAATAAAGGAGGGCCATGAGGATGGTGAAGGGTCTGGAGGGAAAGCCAT
This sequence comes from Anomalospiza imberbis, assembly GCF_031753505.1. Taxonomy (NCBI): domain Eukaryota; kingdom Metazoa; phylum Chordata; class Aves; order Passeriformes; family Viduidae; genus Anomalospiza; species Anomalospiza imberbis. The sequence goes on along the minus strand of NC_089681.1, from coordinate 13,500,352 downwards.
ATGAGGAACTGCTGAGGTCACTTGGTTTGTTCTGTCTGGAGAAAAGGCGATTGAGGGGAGACCTCATTGCTGTTACAACTTCCTTGTGAGGATAAGTGAAGGGTCAAGTAATCATGTTTTCACTCTTGTGACCAGTGACAGGACCCAAGGAAATGGCCTGGAGTTGAGTCAGGAACAGTTTAATTTGGATATCAGGAAAAGGTTTTTTACCTGGAGGGTGACTGGGCACTGCAACACGCTCCCCAAGGAAGTCATCACAGCAGCAAGTCTCATAGAGTTCAATACGTGTTTGGACAACTCTCTTGGGTACATAGTGTGAGTCTTGAGGAGTCCTGCACAGGGCCAGGAGATGGACTTGATGATCCTGATGGGCCCCTTCCAACTCAGCATATTCTATAATTCTATTATTCTATGAGCCGTTTCATGTTCTTCTGGGTATTACTGTTTAGCTAAATACATAAATTGGGGACTGAAAGAGGTACAAACTGTATCATGTTTAACATCAATGACCTGAACATCTTTCTGCTTCAGAGGAATTGTTATCCTGCAAGCTACTCTTCTTGACTGGTATGTGTGTTGGCTGTTGCACACAGCTGACAGTGCAGTAGAATAACTGCAGGTGACAGGATCTAAGAATCTAGTAGATGCTTTCTAGAGCTAAGAATGCTTTTGAACCTTTGCTGTAGAAAACAACTGAACTTATAAAGTTCCTTTAAAGCTCAAACACTTCTGCAGTTTAACTGGAAAGGTATCCATACACTATGAATTTGGACAAGAATCTGCAGGACTAGGAATCCTACTCAGCAACAGAAGGTCCTGCTTTACATTTAGTCACAGTCATCTCCCTGTGACTCACTGCCTTCTCCTTCCCTAGAAGGGACCTCTACTTACATTAAGAAAGTATGCACATCTCTGTATCACCTATGACTGATTCTTAACTTCTTCAGTGATTTCATTTGTAATTTTATACAGATGACCAGTCATGTTGTAATGAATTTTTTCATTCACCTCTTAAATTCTCAGGACTTACAGACTTTGTGAATAGTAGCCTTAATTGTAAATTGAGTAGGATATACTGCAGGGCAACTCATATTTATATGGAAATACAGAATATAGATTCTGCAATTGCATGTACCATTAAAGTGTCTATCCATATGGCAAAAAATGTAGGGATGTACTACAACACATTTAATCAAGGTTTATACTAAGCCAGAAAAGTGTTGGAACACTTTTATATAAATATTTCCCCAATGAGTCACTAATCCACACATCTCAATAGCTGGCGTGGGGAATACTTGCATTCCAAGCCGTACTGCGAAGTAGGCAGCTTCTAAATAATTTACAAATAAAGTGAATAAGGAACTTTGGAGAGAGGAAAATGAGTTAACAGATAGCAAACTCAGAATACCGAGGACACTGGCAAGCCCAGCACCTGCCCGTAGAACGCCTTCCACACACCTGGCCGCGCCCCCGCCGCGGGGGTCGGGCTCGGGGGCGGAGGGTGGGATCTCAGGCATCGTTTATGCCTCTTCCCTCCCCCCTTCTTTCCACCTTCTGCTCTATAATTGCCCGCCTCCTTTCTCTACCCTTTTGCCTTATCAGATGCGGAGTGGCCAGCGGAGAGGGAAGCGGATCTCCCGCAGCCGGCTCAGCACCCGCAGCCCCGCGTGAAAAGGAGCGGCCGCTCCCCGCCGGCCGCTCCCCGGCTGATGCCCGCACAGGTCGGTGTGCGCTGCGCTTCGTCCCCCTCGGGGGCAGGGGCCAGGCGGGGCGGGGGGGTCGAGGCAGGACCGGAGCTTAGGCTAGAACGGGGAAAGCTCTTTAGAAAACCCCCTGCCACGGCCTTACTTTGATAGCTGATAGTAATTAAAACCCAATCAGTCTCCCTGTTGGTGTGGCGGAGGCCCTGGCTGCTGCCCGGGTCCCGCCGCGGGTGCCTCCTCGCTCCCTCCCTCGGTGCCGCTCTGTGTCGCTCGGGCAGTCGCTCCGCCCCGGCCCCGCACGGCGCTTTCTTCGCGGAGCTGCCCGGGCTGGCCAGCACGTCCCTGCCTCGTCCCTGCTGCCTGCCGGCAGCCCCTGGCTCTCACGGGCTCCATTCCCCGCCTCAGCTCCTCCCTTAATTGGGGCGGGGGGCACTCGGTTTCACACGGCTGGGTGCTGCTGTTGGGGAGCCCCCGAAGAGGAGTCGGGGGTCAGGAGTAGAGATTGTGAGCCGCGGCCCCCTGGCCAGGCTGGGGCCGGGCTGCGGGGCTGTGGAGAGCGAGCGGGAGATCGCGGTCCCGGTCCCCTCCGCCGCCTCCCTCTGCGGGGCCGGGCCAGGTCGCGCTCCGGCTTGGCCGCGGGACGTCAAACGTGAGCGTGTTCCCGGGCAGCGCGGCCGCGCCGCTCCGCAACGAGACACCGAGACGGGGGAAATCCCCGGCTGACCTGCCCGTCCCGGGGACTGCGCCAGGGCTGCGCGGAGCCGGCTCAGCCTCCTCCCCTGGGCTGGCTGCGCGGAGCCGGGGCAGGGCGGCGCACGAAGGTGTGTGCCGCCTTTGTCCCGCTGGGAGCTCTCGAGGGTGCGTCCTTCCCTCAGGAGAAGGTGCCCTGTCGCCAGGTCCGTGCCAGGAGTCCTGGAGTCCAGCTGGGAGGGATGCTCCGGGGAGCGGGGCTCACCTCATGGCAGGGTTCATGGATTGCTTGGTGTCTGCTCCTAGCGCTAGTCTGGCAGATAACTTATTTACCGCATACTTACTAAAAGGTGAAATATATAAAAAGCAGAAGGAATAGGATATTTCTTTTTAGTCCCACACGATGTTAGCCACGAGGTGGCTGCAGACGGGGTTTCTTTTCCTGGTTAAGTGAACCCTGACTAAGTGCGGATCATTGTAGAGGTGAACTTGTGTGTAGTTGATCCAGCACCAGTTATGGCTATTCCAATAAATCTCATTTCTCTGGCTTTTCTCTAAAAGCAGCAGTAGAGAATGTTTCTAACACAGGATTATGGGTCAGCTAGTATTTATAGCTCTTGCTTTGAAGGAGGGTTTATATCAAATGTAGCAGATGGGGAATTTAGCCACCACTGTAAGTGGATATTTTAATGTCTGGGTTATTATGGGAGGGAATCCACACATCATCAGTGGTAACTGCCTGGAAGAATGAATTGCTTGCTGTTGTTTGAGGAGTCTGTATTTACTTGATTCCAAGTTGTGTTCCTGAGTAAGGAGAGAAGCATCAGCACCCATCATGAGATACACAAGAGGTGGATTTCAGCTTGTTTTGAGATACTCTCGGTTCTTCCTATTGCCTGTCACTAGGCAACTGTCTGCTGACTTTGGTCCTTGGGTGTTTGACACTTTGGCTCATGTAGTAGGAAACTTGGGAACTTTGCACAGGTTTCTGAATTCTATCTGGAGAATGGGTCTAAGAACTCTACATGGCAATATATAAGTCCTGGTGCACATCTTTGATTTGGGATCTAGGTATTTTTCTGTGTCTTGAGAAATTTATACTATGAGAGATGGATTGAAAATATATGTTTAAATAATGTGAAATTTGTTGATAATATGGTTAAAACTTTGATAACCTCCTTTGGAGATGGAATTTACAATGTATATATTTCTTCTATATGTTTCTAGGAGTCGTATCAAGCATTCATGACTGGTATTTGTGACAGTAGACCTACCAACTATAGGACTATAGTTGTCCTACTGGGACAGCTATAGCAGGTTGCAAATACTCAGAGAGAGAAGGGGATGTAGGTCTTATTCTCTTCTGTTTAATAATGACTGAGGTACTCCAGTCTGCTTTTCATATTAGATAGTGGATGAACCACTTGCCATGTGCCTTCAAGACAAGGAAAACATGGAAGGCAAATACAATGATGGTACCTTAGAAATATTAGAGAAAATGACAGAGGAGGTAAATGTGAGAAAGCTGCAAAACAGAAATACATAAACCAAAATTTACCCAAGTAAACCTTCAAATCCTCTTTGCTGACCGCAAGGAATCTATTATGAATTATCTTAATTTGTTTCTCCTGTAGAATTTTAACAGGCAAGGACAACAAGAAATCTTCTTTTTGGCCCAGAAAATTGACTAAAACTAGTGCAGTAAAGTTGAGTGAAAGAGAAATCTTTATAAGTATGGTGCTAGGTATATGTTGATGTATCTTGAGGTTGGTACTGTTTATAAGCTAACTTCTGTGGTCTGTAAATTGCTCATTCTGAAACTTGCTCTTTGGAACCAGAATTATTTCCTGTAACCCATCTAGTTCACCTAGGACTACCTTTAGTGTTCATACACTTCTGCATTCTAAAGTGTTGATTTCTCCCAAGTGGTTAAGTTAGTGTAAATGGTTTTGACCATGATAGTACCTACTGTAGGTGCAGACAGTACAACAGAGAGCACAGGATAAGCTGAATAAAATAGAAAAAGGAAAATGGACAATGGGAAGTGGATGTGAGTTCCTTCAGAACAAAGTCCTGCCTTTTTAAAAAAGCTTCAGAGTTCTTTGCCACAGATATCTTGATAAGGTTCTTACAAAACTGGATTGTATAGAACTACATGCTGTACTTTGTTATTATCTATAGCTTACTCTATTTCCAATGCTTGTGTATGATTAGCAAAGAATATACAGTTCCTTTTTATGTGGGCCAAGTTTTCAAAACTGTTGAGTAGCCCAATGGGGTTCTTTGTCCCTTTCAGGTAAAATGTGCTTTGTTCATAAAACTGCTGCCAGGAAAATTTGTCTCCACTGATGTCTGTGGGAAATTCCGTGTTATTTGTTTGTTTTGTTTGTTTTAATCAAATCCAGATTCTCCTCACAATTTTCATTAAAGTGGATGCCTTCTCTTTGCCTGATTAGTAAGTCTTTTTGTTCCATGTGTTTTCAGACCTGCTGATACTGTGTGTATTGAGGGGAAGAAGATGCTGTGCCGATACGAGATACAGAGCTGTTTTCTCTTGGCTTTCCTAGCTGTCACAACTTTTTTCATCAGTGATGTCCAGGGTCAAGGTAAGTCACAAATAAGAAGATGGATTTTTTTCACTCTGATGTGCAGAAATAGACTTTTTATTCCAAATGCAAGTGTTACTTCCTCCTTAGTAGGATGTGAATCCAATAATACTGAAGGAAACAGGAGCTGAGCTTGGGGAGCAGGTGGAAGTAGAATTACATGTTCATGTGTGCTCTTTGAACCCAGTATCTCAAATAGCATAAATATTTGTGCAAATTCATGTGTCTCAAAGTGAATTATACACAACATGTCTTTACTTCTATTTACATGAAAGTACTTATCAGAAATTGCTCTTATTGTCCTCTACGTGATCAAGCAAGTTTGAAGGATCAGCTATGATGTGAAGCTTGTATGGAATATTTGTTTTTTCTCTTTTGGAATAGTAGCTGTTGTAGTGCTTAGATCATTCCATATTGCATAGATCTGTTAAATGTCACAGACTACTTATGCAGCTTTTAAAATGAAAATCTCCTTTGTGAGTATTAAAGGATACTACTGGGATTGTTAGGCTTACTTACTTGTTGGATTGTATTGACAGTGGCTTGACTGCTAGAGAAAATTTATCCTATTGCTTGGGGAAGGAGGGAGAAAGAATACCAATGAGTTTTTATGATTTCTAAAGAAAGGCATTTCTCTCAACTTTAGATTTATGTAATCCCTTTGATATGAGTTTGCATGGGCATAACCAGGAGCAGAATTGCATCCTGGGGTCTTTTAAAGCGTTTTGTATAATGTATTATTCATGAGCACATTTGGAAACTATTGGCAACGTGAGGCTTTCAAAATCCTGATAGTGCAAGTGGCAGTGTTGTCCAGTCTGCGTGGCACTTGATGGTATGCTGGGGAAGCATACCTTCTTGGATGTTTGGAAATCTGTGAGCATTTTACAAGCTTCTCCCAGAACTTAGGGATGCATGTAAACTGTAATATATGATGTTGGTGATGTGAGGTGAATCAATAAATGCATGTTCCCAATGTTCAGTGCATCATTCTGGTCAGAAATTAGGTCCAGAATGCTTGTGACTTAATGAGCCAAAAAAGCAAAGCATATGGTTAGTCTTTTCTCTGTATTTCAGTCCTAATACATATGGTTAAGATTTGCAAAACAGGTTCGGGGATTGAGATCCATCTGCAGAAAGTTTTGCAAAATTCCTTGATCTTGGAAAACTATATTCTTCTCCACTTTTTTAAAACTTCTATTCCATCAGTTATAGCTGGAGAGTGTTCTCCCTTTAATACCAATACAATGAAATGGAGGTCAGAGAGGTTTTTTTTCCACAGTAATCACACTAGCAGAAGCTAGAGTTGGTGTACTTGATGAATAAAGAACAATACTTCCCTTGTTCGTAGACTCTTTCAGCGAGCATCAGCTATGGAATGCTGTCAGCAGTGTGATATTAAGCTAAGTGGACCATTGCCTTAGCCCAACATGACTGTTATTCTATTGAATTAGGTGATATGAAGTCTATTCCATGTTCACAGAAAAAATACCTCTTGGTACACTAAAAGTAATAAAATGTTTCTCAAATTATTTATTTTCTCAAGGTTGCCACCTCTTGAAGTAAGCTCTTCATGCAGCTGGCAAACTATTTACAATTTAATACCATTTGTTTGTCTGTTTTAATCAACTGTACACTCTGCCAACGTGTAGGAAGAGCTGGCATTAGTTCCAGCTTGTGTTTCCTTCCTTTGGCAAAGATGCTCATGTAAAGGTGTGTAATGTGACTTCTTGGAAAGGAGAATATGTTTGTGAGACTGAAGCCAACATGCCTGAATCTACAAATTACCTCTTCAGAGGAGCTGTGTGGTTGTATCTCACTGCCTTATAAACCACATAGCACTGTTTGCTTTTGACTCAACAACAATTATTTTTTCAGCACTGCTGTTTCTTCCCCATTCAATATAATGTATAAATAACATCTTTTGTCTACTTATGTTCTTATATAGTACATGAAAATAGTGCTGGGCAAGAAAAACAGTTGAGAATTTTTCATTTATCCATAAAGTAACTTGCTTTGAGAGTTTTTCTGTATTTCAAAATGGAAACTTTTCTTTGTGTAGCAATAATTTTCATGAGTTAGTACTGTAATTGCAGTGCATATTATCTTATTCAATTCTTATGACAACAGTAAATTGAAGGCCACAGTATTTAGTTAGTATCCAAATTTAGACTATTGGATATCTTGGAGAACTGTCCATAAGCAATTTATTGTAATTTTCCTTTTCAGTAAGAGTTGAAAACATTCTTTCCCTAGTTGTCCATAAGAATTATGTGTTTGGAGTGCTAATTTACCTGGTGGCATAAACGAAAGCCTTGAACTTGTCAGTTTTCTTTTGGGTGACTGCTCTAATGTTGCTGACAGCCATTCTCTTTTGCATTCCTGTAAAACCACTTAACGAGATCTAGCTACTGATTTTTATCAGTTAACTGACTCAGCTTGGATTGATTTTTTTTCCCTTTCTGCAAGAAGTGAGATTTTGTTCCACAGACAATAAAGACCCAAAGAAATAAAGATATCCTCTTCAGGTTGGTGTATGCATAGTAATTCCCATCAATATTTTGTTGTCTGTTTGAGTGCTAGATTTTTAACTTCCTTAGCTATATGTACTTTTCTATGCCAGAACGTTAGTCTTTGCACAACTAAGACTCAGTTAATTGTCTGCCTAGTGAATAATTATTTTCTTATTTATGGTTTATTGCTGTGTGCGAATGTCCTTTCCACTGCACTGCTTCCTTTAATACAAAAAGAACCCAGTGAAAATTGGCCTGTTTTGTAAAGACTATTCTGGCACAACTTTTCTAGTCTTTCACATTGTAACTCTGTAGTATACAGAAAAACTTCTGGTGATTGTGTCCTTCTTTGCTTGTAAGGTCTGTGATTGTTTTTTTTTTTTTGGGTTCATATATTTACCTGTTTTGGTGATGGCTAATAGCAGTTAGGCCAGAACTATGCTTCTTTGTTAGAAGGTGCTTTCATAAACTGTCATAAAGTTGAAAGTAGGATGGAAAGAAATGATGGGAAAGGAAGATGGCAGACAAAGTGAGCTCTGAAATTCTAAGACATGATTGGAGTTTTTTTGGTCAATCTTTGATGTTACTTTGTTGCTCTCTGCTCTGCTTCTTAATCCCCATATGAATTTACTACTTAATCCCAGTAAAATCTGCAGCATTTTCACACTTGCATGCAGCCATTATTTAAAAATTTATTTTCTATTCCTGAGGCAAAATAATAAAAAGAATTGTATTTTTGCAAACTTCTAGGTATGATTTCTCACTCTTGTTCATTCAGCACCAATTTGTGATTTATGTATAGCTCAAAGACACAATGAATCTTGAGAATGAATTAAAAGCTGTAATCCATAATTACAGTCTGCTTGGCTTTAAAAACTTTTTGCCATAGTCTCTGTCATGTTTTTACAATTATAGCATGCTGAATGTTCTTGCAGAAACCTGCCTAACAAAACATTTTACAGTATGAGGGCCAAATTTTCAAAGAGCTCATGTTGTATTTGCAGCAATTCCTGCACATGATCTTGCTCGCAGCCTCTTTCTTTCTAAACTTCAGGGAGGTGACAGGCTGAAGATGCGGTCTGACAAGATTGTGCCCAACAACTAAGGAAATGCTTGGGTTGGGTGTGAGCCCAGTGCTGCCAATCAGAACAGCTTTGAGTGTGTAGAGTTCATCTGCTGCCTACTGTTTCTGTCCCCTTGCCTCTCTTCTTGAGTTTGCTCTGTGAGATCGTTGAGAATGCATAGGTGTTGATAAGCTGTTCTTGGTACTTATGTACTCTCTTTTCTGTGTTTTGGTGTTAAGTCCCTCAAGGAAGACAACTGCAGAACCTGCCCTTGGTATGACAAAACTGCCACTTAGGGAATGAGAGACTGGATGCAAGGGAATATATCTCTTGTATTAAACCACAAGATTCTTCCTTCTAAGATCCAAAATGTATTTAATAGTAGATGACATAAAAAAACATGCACCTCCAAATATCAAAAAACTACAGCCTGCCTTTTTCCTTCTTTCTTCCCCCAAGCTCCTGGAAAAAAATAGCATGTAGGAAAAAGTTACTGGTTCAGGACAGGTCTTTGACTGCTGCTGGTGCCAGAGCTGCATTGGCTATAGCAGGTCAAATGGAGAGGCCAGAAATTGTTGGCCAGCACGTTCTGCCCGTTGACTCAGATGCTCCATGTACTGTAATCCCTATATCTCAGAAATATCATGAGATTGTTGGTTTATTATATCTAAAGGACCAACAAACTGTGAGCATGAGCCTAGTCAATTAAGAGCAATCTTAGCCCTGGGGAAAAGAAATTGCCACTTGCCTGCTTCAGATTAATTTCCTTGATTTCTTAGACTTACTAACAGAAACGGTAAGATTAGTGGCAAAGGCACCAAGGGTTTGGAAAATGAAGGAGACTGTTCAGGGGGCTGTGGGGACAATGGGAAGAGGAGGAGTAAGGTTGGAGGTGTCAAAGGTTCTCTAGCCCTTCTGTCGTTCAGCCTCTAAGTAGCTTCCCTGGCTGCCTTTCCCTGTAGATCAGTTTGTTGTCTGTGAGTCAAATTCTCAAGTTCAAATGTATGAAGATTTCCCCTTGTTGACAGCCCTGGATACCCTAGGCTGCACTGCCAGGTGCTCTGCTGCAGTTCTTCAGTGAAGAAGGGATGTCCCTCCCCAAAGCAGAGTGGAAAAGTTTTGTAGAGTGTGGTCAGTGGTGTTTGACTGAGCAGTGGGATGCAAAACTGAAAAACTCCTTTATGCGCAGAGACACAAAGTTGCTGATAGTATGGCAACAACCTGGTGCAGTTTTTCCATTTGCTCTTGTGTGAGTTGCTTCACTGATATATTGCCTCTTCTTCAATCATTTCATGCTTTTATTCATTTCACCTGCTGCTTCAGTTTGAAACCTAGGTGATGGCACCATATAAATAGAAGCCAAATTTTACTTACTATCCAGATTGCCCCTAAGTCTTGACTGGCCTGTGCATGCCTGCTTGTCTTGATGAGACTGAAGCAGTGTTTGCAGCTGCAAAGCTTTGTGCTGCTTTAGCCAGGTTTCCAGATTGGGCAGCTGATATTCCCTTTGCCTGTCTTTTCTCTTGGTTATTCTCTCCTCACAAAGATTTGAAAATTTGGCCCTGGGTGACATTAAATGTGGGGAAATGCCCACAGTAATGAGAGGTAAAGGAGTGTAGGTCATGCATATTGTCATTGTAAACAAGAGAGCAATTTTAATTCCCATATATTAACAAAGAGCATTTTTATTGCCAGCTTTGCCTGCTAAACTAGTGTCTTAACATCTAACATTGTTTGTCTTTGTCCTCTGCTGTTAGGTTGTTTAGTTTGTTTTGTAAAGAGAGAAATAAAAGGTCTGTCTGAGGGAAGTAGTGCACTTGGGGATGTCATTTTACAAACTAATAAACTGATGTATGTGACATTTTAAATAACTTGCATCCTTTACCATTAAAACTTTGTGTTGTCTTCCTATATGTGTTTATTTTTGTTTGTTTAAAATTGGTTAGTGTTTATTTGAATTTAAAATGTTGTTTTCTTTCCGAACTTGCAGTGTCCCCACCAACAAGACTAAGATATAGTGTAGTGAGTCCTGACAGTGTACAGATCTCTTGGAAAGCCCCCAAAGGGCAATTCACTGGATATAAACTTCTTGTGACTCCAAGTTCAGGTAAAAGTCTGTATGTTCTCTTTTAATGTGAAAGAACTGTCTTTCTTAGGCATTAAAGGTTTTCAGAGTTTAGTGTCATTCTCCACAATGAAGAAATTGTGAGCAAGCTTTGGGTAATGAAATACTGGCTGGTCAACAGAAGAGAGATTGATTTCACTAGAGGGTGGTCAGGCACAGAAAATGGGAATTGAATGCTTGAGGTAGCAGAGGTGGGTCAATGCTAGTTATGCTTCATGTGTAGTCTTTGGGAATTGTCATTGATCATCTGTCTTTACCTTTCTTCCAGTGGTGTGTAAGGAAGTCTAGGAATTGTTCAAGGGAAAGTATTGGAATCCTAATTCAGTCAAACTTTAAGGTGGATCTCCTTGTCCCTTATCCCTTAGTGAGCTGTCTGGAAAAGAATTAAGAAAACAAGTAATCTTTAAAAGTTTTTTGAATAAAAACTTGAAAAGGTAGACAACAAAGTGGCTGTATAGAGCTTTAGAGGTCCTAGTTCTGTACATTTAAAATTAAATTTAGATACAGAAACAGTTTTAACATCCAGCTAAAATACATCTTTATATATATTGGCATGCAATCTTTAGATGTAAATGGACATAGAAATGTTAAATATTTGTATTTATACATGAGATTTTCCTAGCCTAAAGAATGTTGGCAAAGCAAATACTCGGAGGTGATGTGGGTATGACAGGGTCTGAACCGGCAGCCAATCACAGAGGGGAAGTCTGTTGGTATGATGTTACCAAACTTGACAGATTTTTGGAAATTGTTTCTCTTTCTTAATGATTTTGTTGGACACCATGTCTGTTTCATGAGGCCCAGATACAAATGCTGATCTTAAGAGTGCTTCTGTTTAAGAAAACTGGCTAGACTGCCTATCTTGTTGCTTTGCTGGGATGTTCTCTGGCCTGGCTGTATGGATAGTCCCAAAAGTGGGAAAAGTGGGAATGCTTAGGTCATGGCTTGAGGTATTTTGAAGTCATTATGTTTACTGTGCTATAAGAAAAGCTAACAAAGTTATGTATTTGTTGGATTTTTTTGGTCTTTTCTCCTGTAGGTGGAAAAACAAATCAATTAATTCTTCAAAATACTGCAACCAAAGCAATTATTCAGGGTCTCATTCCAGATCAAAATTATGCCCTTCAGATCATTGCATTCAGTGAAGACAAGGAGAGTAAGCCAGCACAAGGCCAGTTCAGAAGTAAGTGTCTCTTTATGGCTGACATACAGAATGTATCAGATACTTAATGTAAATTCTGAAACGGTAACAAATCTTACACAAAGAGGAATGATGGAAAACCAGTTTTTTCTGTGGTGGAAGGAAAATCAAAGCCATGTATTTTAACTGGTGTAAGTATAGGTGGAGGCCTGAATTAATTGCATAGTATGTTCTTGCATTGGGCTCTTTGTTTTCATTGGGTTGGCATCCCTTTCTTCCTCGTTTCATTAGGAAATTAGCTGGTATTTCATGGAAAGAATCTACAGTGAATAGAAATAAAGTGCTATGTTCTGATACTTTAAAAATTTCCTTTTTATTAAAACAATGTTATAGCTGTGCCAACTGGCAACTAGATGCTAGTTCAGTAGTATGAAGGGCTGATTTCTTAGTGGTCTTCAGAGGTCAAATGTGTTTACAAATTTAATTTTTTATATGATCAAGACATGTTCTTAATGTCTATATCATAGGGATATATACACATCCTATCTGATTAATCTTGATCTTCATGTTTAACGTGTTAAATATGATTAGTGGAGATTTGGTTAATAATGTGGCAGTGCAGGAGTACAGTTGAAAGCCTGATGAATTCTCTAACACTAAATTTTCCCTATTGTCTTTGCTAAACTACCATTCTCTTAAAACCAGCACAAGATAAAATATGCTGAGTACTTGATGTGGTGTGTATCCAAGTCCTTTTAGTGTTTCACCACAACAACTGTGTATTTACTACCTTAAGTTCTGTCCTGGTTAGGAAACCCACAAAACCACAGATTACTTTAGCATTGAAGAGAAGCCCACAGAAGGCTACAGCAAAATCTATAATATTAGGTGTAGCTGTTTTTGAAATGGCATTTAGGAAAAGTAGAGCTGGCAACTTGATTTAAGAATATGGGGATTATCTTCTATTTAGTATACTCTCTTTGCTGCACTTAAGGCTGGAGTTTTATTTAAAAGCATGATGCCTTTCATGAGTAAAGAATACAGATACAGCACATATACAGATCCTTTTTTTGATCTCCTGTATTATAGGTTTTTTTTCCCCTTGTACTCTGACATATGGCCACTAATTCTTGAGATTAAAAAAGGTCAAATATATAAAGAGTTTTGAGAATATCATCTGGTTTAGTGCATTGGAAGTATGGTTTTAATGCTGTAGAGTTGCAACTGATGTACTAAGAATTCTCAAGCTTACAATAAAATTTTATTGTCAAAAGAGTATTTCTCTTTATATAGTGAGGTATAAATTCTTATTCTAATACATAGTGTTTAATGAATTAAGATCAATGGGGATTTTTTCCCTTTGAAAATGCAGATGTAAAATCACGTGCTAGATAAAATCTTTGTGTAAATATTGGACTAACACTGTCTTGTCTCTTTCTATGTGGTTAGAATTTTGACAGTTCCCAAATCCAGAAATTTCTGTCAGGATGTGACCGACTTGTCTCCTTTGAACATTTTCAGACTTCTGTACCATTTTCTCTGGAGACTTACCCCTCAATAGCACCAGCATTAGAGAAGGCCAGCTAATTGGCTTTGCTCTTGGACTTTTTTCAAAGGAATGCTCCTAGAAGGATAAGCAGCAGCATCCTTTTTGGCCCATATTATTCTGGTATTTCACCTCTCATTTTTGTCAGAGTCTTGTTCAGTTAAGGATTAAATGCAGACTTCTGACCTGCTGTCGTGGCATTATCTGTAGCCCAGCTAATAACCAAGATCTGTCTTGGTAAAAGCTGGCTCCTCAGCAAGCTTGTGAACATGAATTTGCTCCCAAATGAGTTACACAAGTGTTTGCTAAAGGTGGAGGTGATATACAGTCACACATGCTCTCTTAGTAAGAAGAGAAGTGAAAGTTTCAGGTTTTTTGTTCTCATCTCTGTAGCTGGAGTGTGAGCACTGTAGGTTCTGTGAAGGGTTGTCATACTGAGGAAATCACATTCAGATGTTTGTCAGCTCGTTGTCTTCCTCAGAACTTAGTTTTGTGATTGGATTTTGGATTGGAACTTGGAACACTCCTGGTTGATTGATATTCCACATACTATTGGGTAAATTAGTGAAGTCCACTTGACTTTGGTTCCACTAATGTACAACAGAATATTTGCATTGTCTCTTACACAGCCAAGAGACAGATCCTCCTTTCATGCCCTCACAGTGTTTTTTTGAACGATGTAGCACAGAGAGACTTTGGTCCTGGCTGAGGATCAGTGCCTGCTTGGATGAATGTCAGTCATAATCCAATTTTACATAAACTAAGAAGTGTAATTGGAGTAGAATTTTATTTTTCTCTGGAAGATATTCTCAACTTCTTTGTTTTAAGCTTTACCTGGCTGTTGCAGACAGATGGAGTGTGGATACCAATTAGCATTCCAAGAAAATTCTGGAAGGGCTTTTTCTTCCCAATACGTGACTTTAGCAATGACTTTGTCAGAACATCTCAGACTATTAGTAGAGCACTAATGGCTATTAATGTAATATTAGGAATTGCTAATCAAATTGGGTTCTGCTTGGCTGCTGTGAGAGATTTGAGATATATTAAGGGAGGTATCCCACCCACTTGAGGAACAGGAAGCTGTCAAAGTCTTAGCTCTGGAGCAACCTTGCACTCCCGGGAGTATTTGGTGCCCTGACTACAGATTTGGGCATGGTATCTAAGCTGATTCTGTAAAGAGGACAATGTAACAGCTGGCTTATGTGCTTTTGTGTTGACTGACTTGGAGTGGAACTTTGCAATACTGGACTTTCCCCAGCTAGCTTTGCCAATTTTCTGGACTATATTTCCAGTGAGGGATCTTGTCTGCATGGGCTTAGGTGCTGACGTCACTGTTTGGACTCTCCTGTGTGAAGAGAGTCAGTTTTGAGAGCTTTAATGATGATAGAATGGGGGAAGATACATAAAAATAATAAATACAAAGGGAGGGTGGGAAAACACAGAAACAGTAACTCATTACCTATACATATCTTCAGATACTCTGTGCACTCTTACTTTACCAGGAAGAAGAAAATTACATGCTTCTAACTGTGTTGTTTCTAGATTAATTGTTTTCCCCCCTTACTTTACAGTTAAAGACATAGAGAGAAGAAAAGACACAAGTAAATCCAAGGTGAAGGATCCAGAAAAAACAAATGCGAGTAAACCAGCTCCAGAAGGTCAGATCATAACACATATGACTTATGTGATATTCTGAATATAATCAGCTTCTTTATTTATCTTGGCCACTGTAGAGATTTTCTGTAAGTCAGTACTTTAAATCTGGTTCCCAGGGTTAACTTAAATAGAGGGGAAAAAAACCAGTATTTTCAGAAATATTGGAGAGTTGCTACAGAGGTATTGCTTTTATTTCTGTGTTTTGCTTTGCTTTTTTATAAAGTCCTAAATGCCATCATTAATAGATATACATTATTAAAAATAATTTTAGATTATAAAATTATTAAAAACTGCTTGTACTTTTCCACTGGGTGCACTTTGAGTAGTGAAAGATTCATGCAGGTGTGTGTGTATGTAATAACTTCTTCTTATCTTGGCTGTAAGACAGACTGGCAGTATTAATTCCCACCTAAAGTCAAATTAATACTATTTTGTAATTAGCCACATAATAACTTGATAAGTCTGTCCTAGTGTAGGTTGTATATATGAAAACATTTAAAACATTTTGAGGGAGGGGAAATAAAAGGAGTTAATTTTGTCCTGTTGCAAGGAGCCAATCTTCTGATGAAATGTGATGCTGCTTGCCATGAGAAGTTTGTCTACTATGGATGAAAATCTATTTCAAGCTTAATATACAGCTCTATTTCCTGTTATTTTAAAATTCAGAGAGCATCTTCTTTATGAAGTAACCCCAACAGTAATTATTCCCTTCAGTGGTTATTTATGGTATACAGAACAAGAAGAGCTTGGTATGACCTTAAATAGTCTCTCTGTGAATAAACTGGACAGTTTCAAGGATCCCATTTTCCCCTTCCATATAAATCTGTCTCCAGTAATGCAAGTGTCAAAGACCTCACCCAAAGCTCCTTGAAGCCCACAGGAATTTTTCTTTGGTGGGTTTTTATTCTTACCACACATTTTTGTGTCATGTTGTATTTATTAACACTAGCAAGTTTGTTTCCATACAGCATTTCTCAAACCAAAGCACCCTTGGATTCCACTGGGTGCATTGGAAGAATTTTTGCTAGTGTTTGCAACACTAAAGAGACAAGTTGTACCTGCTAGTGCATGACAGGGTAGTGGATAGGTGATTTTCCTACATCATGTCTAGAGAAAGGCTGAGCTGGAAGAAATTACAGAACCAAGAAGGAAAATGTGATTTGCTTTCTTAATGAAGGACAATTGATAAAAGTTGAAGGGGAGAAAACTGGGTCTGTACTTGGAAAAT
Source organism: Anomalospiza imberbis (assembly GCF_031753505.1). Classification (NCBI taxonomy): domain Eukaryota; kingdom Metazoa; phylum Chordata; class Aves; order Passeriformes; family Viduidae; genus Anomalospiza; species Anomalospiza imberbis. The sequence goes on along the minus strand of NC_089681.1, from coordinate 13,484,080 downwards.
GTTGATTAAATACAGACAGAGGAATGTGTCTGCCAGACGGCGGGAGAGAATTTATGCTTTTTTCATGGAGTAAGGGCAAAACTACAATTGGCAAGAGGAGCTTGGATCTGCAGTCTGTCCCTTTTTGGGATTCATGTTTACTTTTGAAGCCTTTAGTCACCTTTCTCATCCCTACACCACTTTTTACTCATCTGAGCTTCTTCAGTTGTATCAGGGGGGTTTGTAACAGGACAAAATACATCTCCATCCAGCACTTGTGAAAAGATATTGCTTTATGCTTATTAGCAGGTTTTACTAGAAAACTGGGATATGTGTTTAAAACTCAGGCAAAACTTACAAACTTTTCGATCAGCAAACCTGATCATAAAGAAAAAATATTATGCTAATCTGTAAGAATTCTTGAATTTGTTTAGCCCTATTTCCAACTCAGCTATATATTGTAAAGCAGCAGACCTTTTTCCTCTAGTCTAACTTTTGCATATTTCTCTGCTTTGTGCAATATAATGATTATTCAGAGTGATGGTGATTACAACTAAATGACTTCAGTGGGAGTAGGGTGAGATTCCAAGTGAAAACACTGGGCAAAAATAACAGCATCAGCAAAAAATGTGTGACTGGGGTAGAATTAAATTCAGAATGGATACACAGACAGTAATGGTATCAAAACGTTCCTAGTTTAATATATAAAGACTGTTCCACCTCAAATTGAAATAGAATCAAAGAAATAAGGAAAAGTCTGAAAGAAATGGATTAAAGAAATAAGTGCAAATTTTTACAGCAAACCCATGAATAATAACTTGATCCTCTGCAGATGTTTGACAGGAAATTATTTAAGTCCAACCAAATGAATTCAGGCCAGCAGTTAATTGGTTTCATAACCATTTAGTGTATGGCTAAATTTGATGGGTTTAATAGCAACCCTTCTGCATTCTGTGTCTGTGTTTATATCTTTGGTCAAGTTGGCTAGACCTTGGGAGTTAACACTAGAGAAGCAATTATTAGAATCTTAAAAACATTAAGGCTGGAAAAAATGTGCAAGATCATAAATTTGACCTAATACCACCATGTCCACAAAAACATCTCATGAAGTGCCACATCCATTCAGTTGTTGAAATCTTCCATGGATGGTGATGGCACCACTTCCCTGGGGAGCCTGTTCCAATGTTTACCCTCTCTCACAGTGATGAAATTTTTCATAATATCCAATCTGAATCTCCCCTGGTTCAACCTGAGGCCATTTCTCCTTGTCTCTCCCTTGGTAACTGGCAGAAGAGACAACCCCCACCTGGCTACAGCTTCCTTTCAGGCAGTTGTAGAGAGTAGTAAGGTCTCCCCTGAGCCTCCTTTTCTCCAGGCTAAACATCCCCAGCTCCCTCAGCTGCTCCTCATCTTGTGCTTCAGACCCTTCCCCAGCTCTGTTGCCCATCTCTAGATATGCTCCAGCCCCTCAATGTCCTTCTTGTAGTGAGGGGCCCAGAACTGGACACAGCACTCGAGGTGTGGCTCACCAGTGCTGAGTACAGGGGAACAATCCCTGCCCTGGTCCTGCCGACCACACTGTTTCTGATCCACGCCAGGATGCCATTGACCTTCGTGGCCATCTGTGCACACACTGGCTCATGTTCAGTCCCTGCTGACCAGCAGCCCCAGGTCCTTTTCCGAGGGCAGCTTTCCAGCCACTGTTCCCCAGCCTGTAGGACTGCATGGGGTTGTTGTAACCCAAGTGCAGGATCCAGAACTTGGCCTTGTAGAACCTCACACCACTGGCCTTGGGCCACTGATCCAGCCTGCCCAGATATCTCTGCAGCGCCCTCCTACCCTCCAGCAGATCAACACTCATGCCCAGCTTGGTGTTGTCTGTGAACTTATTGAGGGTGTTATTAATCTGTTTGTATAAACTTTTAAAAATCTTTTGTGATGACAGCCAGATTGAGTTAGGTATCTCACCTGAGAACAAGAGCAATCTTTGCCTGTAACCCAAATTGAAAACAGCCATTGTCCAGGCTACTGTTGTCAGTGGTTGTGGCTTCTGCTCTTGTCTTGAGTGAAGAAGAAGCATAATTCCCCAGTGCTTAGTATCAAGTTTTGATACAAAGAGGCACCTTCTGTGAACATCTGCACTGCTTTTTACAGAATGATTTTTACTGGCATTACTAAACCAGAAAATCCAAAATCATTGTTTTGGGGCAAAACTACTAAAGCACATCAATGTACTTGCTGGTGAGTATGAAAAAGAGTAAGAACTCTTTCAATATTACAAGCTCCAGTTTGTGCATTATGATAAGTCATGTATCCTGCTGATTTTCCTGAAAGGAACTACATTATTGTATGAACTTGTTGTTTATAAATACTTAGCTAATATACCACCTTCGGGGTCACACAATAAACCCCAGAAATTTGTCTTTCCATTTCAATGGGACAAAGACTTCAGCATAACCCTTCTGCTCCTAGAAACCAGCTCTTTGCTAACAAATGCAACATGTAAATACCTGTACTCATGATTCTAGGTAGTTCCAGAGCATTTCACTCTTATTTTCATCTGTGGTTTGGAGGACTGTTTATGTAGTACTGACCACTATTTAATTATCATCTGTCTAAGGCTCTGAGCAGTGCTGGGAGATCTAAATTCCTTTTCTGAACTCCCAAATCTACTTTCTTCTTCTGTTCCTAAATTAAATTGTTGTGAGAGTTTTCCTCTGTCTTTATGGAAGTCTGTCAACAGCTTGTATGGCTTGCTAGTAAAGCAGCTTCAGCAACCTAGATTAAAATTTTCCATCTATTCTGTCCTATTCATTCAAATAGTTTAAAAAGATTTACTCCTTTTCTGCTGTAAATACTGTGCTCTTATCACAAGCAAACCTCCTGTGTATATCCAGTAATGTCATGGTGCCAAATTAATTCAGGCTTAATGTCTAGCATTCCTCCATCAAATGTTCACTTTATATTTGATTTCCAGAAACTTTTTGTAATTCTTCTGCATTACCACTTTCAAGTTTTGAATCTCCTTTCTTTATTTTTGAGAACCTGTCATTTTCCAGCTTAGAGATTTATCACTGCTATGCACACTCAAATGAATAATGTCAGAAGCCTTTTCTCTGTCTGTCTGTTGAGAAAAAGCTCACAGATGCAGCTTCTTTCAGCACACACTGATATTTGAGTGCTTGTACCCTGGCTTCTCTCCAGCTCCCTCATGTACAAAGCTCTTTTCTGTACAGTGACAGGGGTTAATACATTCTGTGCCTTCTCAGATGTTTTACAGTTTCTCAGAGAGCTTCTATGACTGATTCTCTAATCAAATCCCTTTGGGAAGGGGAGAATCAGTGCTTTGACTACATCCTCTGGCAAATATATGACTATATCTTTTTCTGCAGAATATTTCTCCATGTATCTGAACTGGGTTTAACTACCCATTTCAATATAAACAACAAAACACTGAGGCCAGTTTTATCTGCATTCAGGTTGATTTGATTGGGGATTTTTAGTTGAGAGGTGTGGTGCTTTAGTATAGGCTTGCAGCCAAACTCCCACCTAGCTGCTTGCTCATTCCTCTCCCCCGCAGGATGGGAGAGAAAAAAGGAAAAACAGGAATGAAAGAGTTCATAGGCTTAGATAAAGACAGGGAGACTGCTTACCAGTTACCATGGTAGGAAAACAGAGTCAAGTGAGGGAAGATTTGCTTAATTTATTGCCAGTTAAAAAATTTGCTAATGTGGGTAGTGGGAAACAAAAGAGACAAACATTAAAACAACAGCTCTCCTTTCCATTTTCCCAGGCTCAGCTTGACCTCCTCCCAGACTCCTTTCCTCCTCCCTTGTTATCACTGCAAGTTACACTTGGTCCAAGTCCTTCAGAGAGGAAGCCAGTGGTGCAAAAGGGGTGTTGAGAGATTGTGATCAGGGCGTAGTGGTGTCCCTCTTCCATTCCTTTCTTCTCATACCTCTCTTCTCCATGTACGTCATCTGCAGGCTGCAGAGAGTATCTGCTCTGCCATGGAGCACACTCTCCTCTGACCTTGGGGTTCTCTCTACTGTTTCTCACTCTTTCTAACTTCACTCTTTGCTGGGCATTTTTTTTCCCTTTATTAAATATGTTTTCCCAGAAGTGCCACCACCTGTCCATGGACACTTGGCCTCTTTTCAAAAGGCCACCCCTGCAATCTCCCTCCTGCCAAACCCGGCCACAAACACCCAATACCAAAGGTGCTTCATTAGTGCTTTACTAGAGTAAAGAATTTACACAGTCTTTAACCTGTCATGTTTGGAAATTCCCTTATGCAGTTCTCAAATCAAGATGGTTTAGAACAGCATAAAGCATGTATGGGGCAGATTTTTCTTCTGAATCAGGTGTTGCAGGATAAGCCTTACACAGTCTGTAGATATTCAAACAATGAGAAATAAGCTCCCATAAAAGACTGTGATTTGTGTATCACAATGTTAGTAACTTTCTCATTGTAAAATGCATGTAATAGAGTCATACAGTAAGTATGACTGGTTAGGGAGGTCAGGGATCTTCACTGCACAGCACACAACACAGCAGTTTGTCCAGCCTTCCAGAATCAAAATTGTGTTTCACCCCAGACCAAGTCCACTAGGGGCAGGAGTGGTTTTTTAACTGATTTCTATGAAAATCTAGTGATGTGGTGCTGAGTTTAAATACCTGGGGGAGCTGAGCTTTTTCAATCCCTTAAGTGCCTCTTTCTGATGACAGTCACCTTTACCATATGCCAGGAGCAAAACTGGAGCTGGAACATTAGCTGACCTCTCTGAGCTGGTGGGGAGCCAACTGAAAGCTCTGAGAAAATGGATGTTGCCACCCAGCTCCTTGCCCAAATGGAAAATAGAGGAAGCTCTAGGAGAAATTGATTGACAATAAAAGCTAGATCTGAGTTTCCACGTTGTGGATGACTGGGACAAGCAGGTAGACATTTAGGACAGAGAATTTATAACTAATCTATTGTCAGTGAGAATAAAATGGACAACCTGGCAATGGAAAATTTAGGTGATGGGTGAGTGAAAAACAGCATAAAAATAATAGTGGGCTTTAGAGATAGAAAAGCAGAAGCTCTATATAATGAGCTGTGTAATGCCATACCTTGGCATCAGGTGCAGATGTCAGGTTACATTATCTGTATGTAAGTAATATAACCTGAACTAATGTTAATAACAGTGAATAGTGGCTTCATGTGTCTTGATCAATAGTCCTGCACTGTATATTAATTTAAATTAAAAGTTTTTGAGGAAGAGGTAAAAATTACCTGTAAGGAGAAACAAAGGTTTCCTTTGAAAGAATTTAATATTATTAGTGATCTTTAATGAATTTAAAATTGTTACTGATATTATCAATATGATTGTGATTATTTACACAGATATATATATATATGCAAGTTATAAATACAACTAAGAATAGCTGCTCATTTAGTGACAGCTACCTCTGACTCATGCTGTTTCTACTCTCCTTTTTTTCTTTTTTCTTCACTACTCAGTGATGCTCAGAGAAGAGATTTTGGTTATACTGTAATAAATTTTGAGTTTTTAGTACTTTCAGGGTTTAGTATCATAAAGTGTTCTGGAAAGAGGCCTGAAGCCATCTGTCATGTGATACCTACCTGCTAAGTAGTAATAAGTATGTCTGCAGGTTCTTTTGGGTGAGTGTGATCTGCCTGTGCTCAGTTGCCTGTAAAAACTGTGTAGACATATCCAAAGTTATTATGTTTTGTGGTGGGATAGTTTTTGATAATTTTTTTGAACTTCCCAATGTGTTGTACATTATTAGTGATATTATTATTTACATTACTTCTAAAATCTTTCAATGTAAATGTTTCTGACTGATTTTTTTTTCATAATGTGTTTTTCATTCAGTGCTATGCACCTATCAGACAATGCAAAAGGCATATCCTTCATCAAAATGCTATGGTATAATTGTCTGAGGTTTCTATTTTAATTGCTCTCGGAGTGAGGTGGAATCAGTCTTCCAATAGTGATGGAAATGAGAGGTGTGGTAAGCTTAGAAAATATACTGATTTGCATTCTTCTTTCAACATTTCTATACATTTGATGCAAATGAGATTTGACATTTGTACTTTTATAGCTGTTGAATGGCACTATTTAAGTAGGGTAGGAAAAATCCACAGAGAGGTATATTAAGGTACTTCAGCAGAAGACTCTAATTATCTAATTTATTAACTTGTCTGTTTAGTTAATGTCAGATGCTTCAGTAAGTATTACTAGATAGTGTGAAATGAGTGCTGCGAAGTATTTGACTAAGCCACAGGAATTAATACCTTCTGAACTTCTGCTTCATTGGCAGAGTTTCATAGTTTTACTCACTTCATCCTGGCTAATGTAACTGCAAATATTGGTTTTAGTCATGATTTTTTTTTATTACTTGCTGAACTCCTGGGCTATGGAACTCATTAACTATGTCTTTACACAAAGGATAATTTGATTTACTAGCAAGGTTTCCTTGATCTTTCTGGAGGACACTTTAGGCCTTGATTATGAGCAGCAGAAAAAAGAAATGATAACTATGCTGTGTGGGCATTTCCCCCCAGAGCCATTATGTTCTTCCTAAACAGTCTTTGTCTTTTCTCAGCTCTTGCACATTTTTCTGCTTCTGCAATCTGAGGGTAGAAGCAAAGTTTGTTGGAAAGTACTTAGCTTTTCCAATACTATTTTTTTGTCTTGCTTTGGGGGCGACTGAACCCTTTAGCCCAGTGCTCCAGCCAGTAGCAGGACTGAGCACATAGTCCCAGTAGGTCTGGGGTGATCAAGCACAGGGCTTGGCCAAGCAAGTACTAATCAGCCATTTTTGCAGATGGAACTGGTCCCCTTGATACCTTTGTGGCTCTATTTTCCCATATGTATTCTTCTCCAAACTACCTTTCAATGTTTTTGGATCTTCTCCTGAACATATCCTATTAGATCTTGCACAATCCCTAGATACTGGTTCCTGTATCCCCTGTCTCACCCACCAGTCTGAGCCATACAGACCATGTTATGAAGTAAGAACAAGTTATCCAAACGTGTTGCTGATCTCAGAAGATGCAAGCAGGATGAAACCTGTGTACTTATTGCTTAGTTTCCGGGTCTGTGCTGGAATTACACAAGAGGCAAACACAAAGTTTCTGCACACCTTTTGTTTTTCTTTGTTCCAGTGCAGTGCAATATAATACTGAAGGGTCACTTGAAATAGATGCAACCAATTTCACTCCAAAACTAATAGCAGTGCAACAATCCTGTTCAGTACAGCACACTCCCTGGTGAAGGCACTTCTCTGCTCAGAACTAGCTAGCTCAACATCTTCTACCTTATCCTCCATTCCAAAGTGTGGAGATAACCGTGGCCATTAGTCTTAAGCATCAGTTTCTTCATGCTGAAAAATGGGAACATTGCCTACTTTGGGGATATGTTAGGTTATTTAAACATTGTGGAGTACTTCTATATGATAGGTTTCATTTTTAGACTTTTGTAAATGAAAGTCTGCATCAGAAAATATAGTGAAGTTTAGAACTCTTGATTGCATTTGTCTAAATTCTAGGCTACTGCTTACATTTTCCTAAAAGATGTCTATGCATAATACTGAGGCTAATATCTCACCTTTGCAGTGTCTGTAGGGAGTATGGGGATGCATTACCTTGTCATGGATGAAACAGGATGCACAACTACTGTCATTATCTGCCTCACCCCTGAGGACATGTGCTCTGTATAGGCTGTTACTTCAGGATTTTTTTTTTTTTGGTTTACTTTTCAGTTCTGTGCTTGCCGTCTTGACAAATATGTTTGTAGTCTTTAGCAAAAGCTGCCTTTCAGCACTGAGTGGCATGCAGTGACCTTTGCAGTGACATGCAGTCCTTTGACCTGATTGTCAATAGCTCTTGTGTGTGGTGTATACCTGCTTGTTCTAGCATTTACAAATCAACTAAAAGTAATACGAACATAGAAATGAATCTATTTTCTATGCTTCTTGAAGGGGAGTGGCCCCAGATTTCTATGCCTCTCTTGAGAAGTCTGGGTAATGCTTGGACCATGCTTCAGCATTATTAGAACATTTTGGACCATCACAAAACTTTGGCAAGCATTTATTATGTTCCCACCATGTTCCCACCATTTATTATGTTCCCCTCACCATGCTCTTCTGGTCACTCTGAGGTTGCATAGCCCAGACATTATTTTGTAGACCTGATTGTGGTTTCAGACTCAGTCACCTTGGCTTTGGACTCAGTTGGCTTTGTTCTGCCCAACCTTAACCCAAACAGAGAATCTATGATGTCTCCTATCTCAGCTTTCTCTAGTGAAAGCAGCACCTGACCATCTGAACCTTGCCAATAGGGCTTTCATTAAAATGCCTACAGGCAGTAGTCTCAGTGGTTTCAGTGGTGGTTAGATCACCATCCTGATGTGTGGTGAAAGATGTCTGCACTGGACCCCGTGCAGAATCTGCCCAGCAATCGTGTTCCCATCCATGTTAGGTCAACAGAGCATGCGTTTTTTTTACAGTGATTGTTTTTTAATTTGTGCCAAATGTCATGGCTTTCCATTCTTCTCTGGAATTTCTCATTTTCTCTCTCAACTTTAGGTGATGAAAATATTTGTTATAATAAGGAGATGAAGTAGACTTGTCAGAATGTACCATTGCTCTCTTTAATATGGGAACTTAGGATGCTGCTCCCTGGCCATCTTGGTTTCTGTACTTTTCAGAAGAAAATTGATGAATTAGAATTTGATGAGAGGCATCCATTAGGTTTCCAAGCTATACTATAAACCTGTGAGCTGCCATGCAGAGCTTTGTATGTTAGAAATTCATTGTTAAATACTGGAGGACTTACAGGAGGACTCTGACACAAGGAAGCTCTTGTGTAAACTCCTCTTTACTGCCCAGAAAGTTTAGCTCATTGTGCTGTGGATGATCAATGCTTGTTCCAAGAATTCATCCTAAGGATTTCTCTGGAGGAAACAGCTTTTGCATCCTTTGAGTACTACTTACAACTTAGATTTAATTCTGCAATGGCAGTACTTCTATGGACCTGCCTAAGGTAATTTGGAAGACTCCTTCCTGGCTCTCATGACTGAAAAATGTGATGGGAAGTATCAGCACTGACATGGACAGAATTCTTAAGTGCTTTTCCTTTGCCATAATTTAGTAGTTGCTTTGGAGAAAATGAAGCAAGCTACATTTAGAGATTGCAGCATTTGCATCTGCCATCTGGCCAAATTAAATAGCACACACGTGTTCACATAATCTGAATAAGAGAAAAATGTACTTTTGAGAGACAGCAAGCTTGAAACTGAACACCTGGAAATTACTGTGAAGTCTGGAACTGGGAAAGAGTTCATGTTGAGTTGTACACTTTGATCCTGACAGAAGAAATCCCAGGGAAGAGAGAGAAAGAGAGATTGGGAGCAAGAGGTTGATTTTAACCTAAAGAAGTCTCCCTTATGTGTTTGTAACTGCCTTGTCTGTTCTGGATAGGTGTAAAATTTTATTTAATTGCATTAGCCTAGGTTGAGAGTGAGTATTAATTTGGAGGTTGCTGGATGTCTTCTTCAATTTGTATATTCCAGATGACAAACCCTTGCTTTATTCTGAAAATCAAAAGCTTGGCATTAGGAATGATGACCAGTCTTCATTCTTACCCAGGGATTCCACTTGCTTAACTCCTGGCTCTGCTTTTCTGTAGGAGGGAATGCATTTCTTCCTGTCAGTATATTAATATCTGGTTAAGGTTGGATATTACCTCTCATAAATTTTCCTGCTTAAGTAGAAGCTGGGCACTGGAGAGATTGCCTTTCTGTCATCCAGAATGTCACTCCCTAGGAACTCTCCTTGCATGCATCCACTTTATTGAAGTGTAGACACTGTGTTGGCATCAATATCTAGAGAATCTGCAGTTTGGGAAAAGAAAAACTTTCTAGCTCTCTTTCTACTCTCTGAGTAGAAAAAAAAGACTTGGCCTATCTTGGACCTAATTGGAAGTTTCATTTTTTGCATAAAGTGATCCACCTCCTGATATTAGAACCACTCAGATTGACAACCTGAGTTAAAAGATGCTTATCCTCATATCCATAACCTTTGATTTATGTTTCTCCTCATATCTCTGCACAGTATATATGTATAATGCTTCATAAATCTGAACTATTACCAACTGAAAACTTGTCTGGCCTCTTTTTTCCCTTTGGTAGCTTTCCCCTAAGGCACTGACCTTTTTTGTGCAATTTATTCTTAGTTGAAGTGGGAGGCTGCTATTCGCATTCTTGAATGATGGATTAATAGAGGCTCAGCTGAATGAATGGTCTTTCATTATCCTCAGACTGATTTTCATCTCTTCAAGTCATTAGCTCTTGAGTATCCATCCAATCAACAGTGCACTGGCATGGCTGGATTCTGCTGGCAGCAAGAGATGTTCCCATAAGTCAGATTCAGGGTCCATGTTGGCATGTTTCATAATTGAAACACTTTCATTACTACCCTGCTGAGACATTCCTTAACAGTTCTTCATCCTCTGGCAGCATGAATTCACACAGTCTGAAGTCTTTAGGCTTGCTCAGGACTACGTATATTCTAGGTAAACATTTTGGTATGTCATGAGTGATGCTTGTCTTTGATATAACATGGAAGCCACGTAGTAACAAGTTGAAACTCTGGGCCAGTTTTTTAAACTTGTGTGGCAACCTTGAAAGAAGAACCAAAAAAAAACTTTGTGGAGGTGGTAGCAGACAGATATATTATTAAAGACTGAAGTGCAAGACCAAGAACCTCTTGTAGGAATGTGTAATCATAAAGGATTGATGCATTCATCAGCAAAGTCATCATGGATTTGCATACCCTGATGAAGAATCTTCTTTGCTTTATGCTATAGTCAGCAAAATGGGAGAGAAAGGTTAAAGTTTTGGTGTCTGTTTTCAGGGACTTTGAGATGGCCTTGTCTTGAATACAGCTATAAGATACCCAATTTTTGGGTTTTAGTTTTCTGCCGAACAAGTTCTCTTTCAAGGCTGCTCTTTACTCTTCCCCATTTGAGGAGTCTTGTTTCATAGTCTGTCTCATTCATCTGTTGTTAAACAGCAAGCATGAGCTTGTACTGAGGAGAGATGATTTCAGGGTAATTTCCACCCTCACTGCGTGGTCTGAGGTCTTCATATCCATTCTGGGTCTGATGGTGCAGGACTCTGGTTCTGGTCTCATGGTCAGCACCCTTTTCCTCGTGCCCTGTGTGCTGAGTAAGCCTTGGTGTTAGAGCTGAAATATGTCCCTTGGTTAAAAGGTGCCAGGTTGTAGCTAAAATGGAATTTACATGGCTGTGGGGACCACATTTTCTACCTCAGAGGTGTTCTCACCTGTCTGGTTGGCTGTACTGGTAATACTGCTCTGCATGTTGTGAGGGAGTTCTGTTTGCTTCTCTGACTGCTGAGTTTGGTATGTGTGTCTTTGGCTCATTATTCTCCAGAGCTGTGTATTCTTGTACTCTGCCTTTCTGGAATACTCAAAGGAGCTTCTGTGGAATACCAAAACCAGCTTGGTGCCCGAGTATATTTAGTTTCCATTTATGCAGGAAAGTTAGCAGAATTAGGGCTGCATAGTGGTGCAGACAGCTATTTCAGAAATAAAACTCATGTCAGCAGGGTCTTTGCTTGGATTGGATTTGTTTATGTGGTTAGAAATGTGAGCTAAAATTTCTGGTCTTTTGCATTGATGTTTCAAGTATGATAAAGGAAAGGAAAACTGTAAATTTTGAGCACAGGGATGGTGGCTCCTTTGGCCTGGAAAATACCTCTCATATCTCCTCTCTCCGTACCTTAAGACCTTTCAAACTCAACATCCAAATTTTGCTCAGTGCATAGGCAGGGTGGTGGTGTCAAACAGTGCCAGATCAGCAAGGGGAAGCAGAGTCCTGCCCCAGGCAGGAATAACCCCAGGCACCAGCACATGGCTGGCATGGCGCTTGGCAGAAGAAGCCCTGGGAGTCGGGTGACCCTGAGCCAGCACAGACACATGTCACTAGGGAGGCAAGCACAGACACATGTCACAAAGGAGCCTCCAGCGCTACACTGGGAAGGAAGCTGCTGTTAGCAGATTGATGGAGGTGATTTTTCCCCTCAGCCCAGCCTCGGTGAAGCCACATGTGGAATTCTGTGTCTGTTGCTGGGCTGACTCCCCAGTAGAAAAAAGACATGGACTTACTGAAAAGAGTCCATTGAAAGGCCATGGAGATGATTGAAGGTTTGGGGCATCTTTCATAAATGGAGAGGCTGAGACAGTTGGAGTGTTCAACTTGGAGGACAGCAAGCTTGAGAGATATCTTTCCACTGTGTAAAAATACACTCTGGAATGAGTAAAGAAGGCAGGGATTCTTCTTAGTGGTGTCCAGACAAAGGACAAGAGGCAGTGGACACAAACTAAAGTAACTGTAAATTATATTTGACCAAAGAAAACAATTATTTTGCTATGAGGACAGTAAAACACTGGAGGGGGTTACTCAGGTTATGGAGTCTTGGAGACTCTTTAACCTGACTGGATGTGGCCCAGAGCAATCTGCTGTTGCTGCCCCTGCTTTGATTAGGGCAGTTTGACTAAACTCAAGAGGTCCCTTCCTACCTCCAGTACCCTGTGATTCTGGGAGTTGAGATTTCTCAGAGTTAAGTATTTACTCAGACATCTCTGCTAGCTAGAGAATGGAAGAATTGCTACATTCAAGAGGACACAAATTTCATCCTGAGTTTTTCTAGATTGACACGTGATATCCTAAATTAGCGATGCTTCGAAAGATCACTGCATATTTGTATTTATACAAGCATATACACTGGTTACATCATGAAAATATTATTTCAAGAACTGCCTGAAGTTAATATAGGGCCTTGAATTTGGAAGCCTTTTGCATGACAATTGTGTTGGATCGCCCTTTTTGTCTCTAGACACAGTGTCCATAATATCATATATACTTAGATCTGTAATGCTGAGCTGTAATTTAACTGTGCTGTAGCAGTTTGTTTCAACTAGTTTTTCATTATTTCTGTGTTAACTACTTTCAGAAGTACACAGACTGTTCTCTCAGCAGGCTCTTTTCTGTTACTTTACCTGTTGTGTTAAAGCTCAGGCACAGACCAGTTCTCTATCATGGCTTACAGGGATTTAGACATACACCTTAATTAATGCTGAGGATTTCTGAGTACCACTGTTGTCTGAAGTGCCCTGATTAACTGTCTTCTAGACAGCCAAAGAAAACTGTCAGGGATTTCAAACCTTTCTAAAGAAATAGGAGAAATAAGCCTTTTAAATCCTGGCATATTTGTTACATAGGAATGGTAGACAAGTATGACCATATTAATAAAATACATGGTTTTCTGTCTTGCAAAGTAATTTAGATCTTGAGACAGCTGTTTCACTTAAAACATTCATGCACTCAGTTGCAGAACTGAGAGGAAAGAGAAGTAGAGAGTTATCACTATAATCTGCAGAAGAGTTTCTTAGGTTTCATGTACTTTACAGGAGGATTACAGATCTTCAGTGTAAACTGTGGCTAAATGGACACAGTGTATTGCCAGACTGGGCTTCAGGTTCAGGAAAGACTTCAGCAGCATGCTTTGTTCTGTGTTGACATGCTGTCTGTTGGAAGAGAAATTATAACAAATGTTTTTTAACTCTCAATTTAAATTCAGGGGGATTTAAAGCCATATTTTTCTGTCTAGGTATACAGACCAGGAGTGTTTAGTATTGCTGTTTGGTAAGCTGCTGCAGACATTGTGTTCTTCAGTGCTATCAATCAACAATGGCCTGTAAGGAGACATCAGCACTTTCACAGTTACTTTTTTTTGTCTCTCAAAATAAAAAGTTCAGATTTAGAAAGAAAGTTCTAGAAGTTTTTATGAACTGGTGACTACTTACTGCAGAAGTACAACTGTCATTGAATGTGTATGGAAAAGTGCATAGAAAATGGCTCTATGCTTCCTTTTCTCACACTTCAGAATTATTACCAGTAAATATAGGCAATTAATGTGTTATCAACTAGTGCTTGGATTAGTTTTGTGGCCTTAAATTCAGAAGGTATGCTAAAAATAGTATTTAGTAACTGCTGTGTTTTGGAAGCAGAAATTTTTTAAACTACAGTATTCACAGTCAAATGTAATGTGATTAGACACAAACACATTCAGTAAATCTTAATATTCCAACTCCACCAAATAACAAATTTGTGGACTTGCCAGTTGGGCTATATTAGATTCCTGGAGAGGAATAAGGCACATGGAAAAGGGCTGGCTGAAGGGCTGGCTGCTTTTTCTTTTTTTCCTAGGGACCAGGGACAAACTTCTAACCTTCTTGGGCTGCTCATTAAACCTAATGTTCCAACATCTGAGTTGTTCAAATTCAAGCTGTGGTTGGATCTAGTTTAAAGAACAGCAGTTATGTTATATGCATTTGTCTGGTCCATAGGCCTGACATATGGGATGTGTTAAACTGAGGTCCAAACGCAAGGATGATATCACCAGCACAGAACAATAATATCAATGTCAGAAGCGTAGGCTAGTGAGTTGCTGAATTTTGGAGCTGGACACTGCCTCAAGTCCCTTAATTTTTTTAACCCTTTTTAATAAAAGATGTGACATTTTGCTAATGTAGATTCACACTGACCTTGTCCTCAGCAGTGCTTCTGCTCAGCGTGGTGCTGTCAGTCGCTGTGGAGGACTGGCTCTTCCCTGTCATTCATGCTTTATTCACAAGGTATTTTTCACTGACTGCTGGCATCAAGCTTCTTGCTTTTGTGCTTTGTTACCCCATGAACGAGTCTTCTATTTGTACTGTATTATTATTATTCACCTCTACTTGAACTTTCTTCCTCTCCTTCCACGTATATTATTTGACTTTCCACTGTGACAGGGAGTAAGAAAGGAAACGACATATTGCAGACTCAGAAAGAATTATGGTCTTAACTTCTAGCAGAAGAAGTGTGTGTTTTGGCTCTTGAAAATGAGAACAGAGTTTCATACCAAGGGGAGGCAAAATATCAAATGTGTTTCTGTAAAACATATCATAACTGCATGCAAATTGAGCTGGTTTGTCTGAAGCATTGAGTCCTCCCATGTGACAGTGCCTGTATTTGCAGCTTCTCCCCTTGCCTTTCAAGGATTTTTCAAGAAATAGTAGTATTAACTCCAGGAGTCAAAATACCCTTCTCTAGATTAAAAATTATGGTTTTGTATTTCTATGTGAGTAAGGCTTGCAGGTTTTTTTGGCTGAACTTCTGTTTTTACCATTGCTCACTTGCTCACAACATGTGTGTGGAAGAATAGCTGCAGGTAGGGAATGCAGCCCTGGAGAGGTGGTCAGTGTTTCCAGGAGCTTGTCAAGCCTGCTGTGCGCTGTGCAGCCCCCACACTGTCAGAGCTTCTCTCTGGTCTCTCTCTCTACACTCCATTCCCTTCAGTGGGATGACTCAAGGGTCCTGTTTTGGAGGCTCCAGTAACACTCCCTCTATCCCAGAAAATTCTATCTGGATCTTTCTTTCCACATTGCTATCACTGGCTTCACTCTCAGACAGTTTTGGCATGGATTTCAGAGTGGCGTAACACTTGCATATTGGAAGTGCCAGCAAATCACCTTCAGTATCAGGGGACTTGAGGAATCAAAATCAGAAAACTTCATATGGCAGATGCAAAGCTCTTTCAATGCTAGCTCTGTGAAAAATTTCCCTGAAACCAAGGG
Organism: Anomalospiza imberbis; assembly: GCF_031753505.1. NCBI lineage: Eukaryota > Metazoa > Chordata > Aves > Passeriformes > Viduidae > Anomalospiza > Anomalospiza imberbis. The sequence continues at coordinate 13,468,390 of NC_089681.1, read as the reverse complement.
ACCAAAATTCTTCATGGTGATTTGATTTTTGGTGGTACTGAAGCAGATTTTGTGCAAATACCTCACCCTAAAACAATGTTGGTAGCCCTTCACTGTATTTGGTGCCTTTGAAGGTGAAATTTTGACCCTGTGCCTTCTTCTGTGAAAAGCAGAAATGAGCAGAGTCCCTTCCTCCTCAGCTTTCTGTCAGAGTGGCAAGTTCCTTCTGCCAAGTAATGCTAGGAAGATTGTAAATTTGTTACAGAAAGTGCATTAATATTTTACTTTCTCCCCCATAAAAATTCTCCTCCGATTTGTAAGTGAAGCAACTGAAGACAGTTGCTGGTGCAAAATATACAGGTTGTTATTCTGTCTTTACAATTTGTGCAATTCTGTTATTTTTACTTACCTAAAGATCACAGGCTCTGTTACTGTTTGTTGTGGAATGCAGCACTTGAATCAGAATTATGGCTTCTATATGATGCTAGGAAATGTGCTATGAAATTTGGTAACTGGTCTCTTCCCTACTGTCCTACTTTTGAAGTTGGTGAGTATTGTATAATTCAGAGGGAAGCGGGATCTTCTCTCTCACTACTCTTTTCTTGATGACCAAATAAAAGGGAAATAAGCATACTATTGAACCTGATCACACTATTGAACCTTGTACTAGACTAAAACACTGAGTGTTGAGAGCTTTATTCTATAGAATGATATGCTGTCATCCTCCTTTAAGAAAAGTTGTTGGGAAAATTGCCTATTAAAGTTGTGTATGTACTTGAAATATGCAAAATTACCCTCAAACCCTATGGAAAGATTATTGAAAAAGACATTTGCAAGAACTGGCAACAGAAAATGGCTAAGCACAGTGGGGTGTAGAAATTATTTGCTACACACTGTGTCTTTTAAGCTAACTTTATTAAGTAGGATGTCATGGTGTTTGTGTTCCTATCAGGTTTTAAAGATTCTATCACCGCATTATTCTGTTTAATATCTCACTGTTGTTTATTCCCTTTTAGGGAACTTTCTACAATTCTATTAAGTACAACAAGGAGAAAACATAAGCAAAATAGTGGGTGTACAGAAGTAACAAAACCTAAATGTTTTATGCAGAAAAGATGCAACAAGTATCTCCTACCTACGAAGAATGAAACAAATTTTCACACTGTGACCTTGCAGTACAATCTTGGATCTAACCACACAAGTTTCTTTAACAAAAATAATTGGATTATACTATTTGCATTGATCTGATGATGTGGAAATAAAATATTGAAAGGAATGTCGTTATTGTTTTCTTTATTCTTTGGATTTTGCTTCACTGAACGGATTTACTAAAACTGATAAAATCTTTCACTACAAAGCCATCACTACAGGATTATATTTGCTTTATAGGCAAAACTTGTTGATATTAAATGATATGAAATATTACCAAGGGTAATAACTGGGTTTCATACTCAGCACAAGATTTTAGATCTAGAGAAAGAAAATACAACCACACAAATCCTGTTATCCTCATTGGGCTGTATGATTAAACTGCTGGGATAGCACTGAAAGGTACATCTGTGCTATTGTGCAGCTGCTTGGATGTGAATCAGGGGCCCTGTGCTTTCATTCTTACTGGTGTTGAGTAGCATTTTACTTTGCCAGTAGCTCTTTTGAAGCTTGCAATGCTAGTCATGGCCAGTGTGAGAATGGCACAATTGAACTGCGTGTTAATGGAGGACAGATACTGCAAGCAATGCAGACTGATGAACAGGAAGTTTATTTGGCAAAGATATTTTAAACATTAATTTTGCCATGACTAGTAGATTCCTATTAAATCACAAAATAATAGATTCCAAAAAATAGATCCCAGTCCCACTGAAATCAAGGGAAATTTTTCTGTTGACTTCAGTGACATAAAGATTTGGACCTCTTTTGGATTTATGTTCCAATTTAAGATCATTTTTCTGATGCTTACTAAATGTCCCCCAGTGTCAATACATTAAAATGTGTTGCCAATTCAAATAGTGTTGTCTTGTACTGTAAAAGCTAAAATAAAATATTTGCTTTGGCATCGTTGTAAGTGGAATTTTTGTCATGTGTTTAGAACTTATTTTGCACTGCTAGCTGCACGTAGGAAATGTTCCCTGTTCTTCTAAAAATATTTGTAGTACACGTTTAAGACATTAACTGTAACTTTATGGATTGGGTTTAATGCTCAGTGGATTTACACTACAGTATGAATCTAACCCTTAATTATGACCAATGGAACTCCTTCTGCACATCAGATTGGTTTTGTATTTAATGAAAAGATTGTCATTAATAATATGTTGTGAAAGTTTAAAGTTGCTAACCATGCGTTTTATTTTTTCTGTGTATCAGGAGAATTTCTTGGGAGCTAATGCGAACACCTTTTAGATAATTTCTCACTGACTTACTTCTTTTATTTGCTGAACTTGTCTGCTCAAATCAGTTTATTTCTGACAGTGTACTTGGTGATTCCTGTTAGCACTATGTTGAACTGTTAGTATTCTTTGTGAACTAATTTATACAGTGGATCCTGACAAAAATGATGATAAAAGCTGGGCTGCAGCTTAATTCATTAATCTGTGTTCGTTTTTTACCGTATTGAGGATCATGATTTTCATCAAATGGTTTGTGATTCTTCATATCTGTTCCATTAAAGCTGCTTTGCTTTGTCTTTCCTACTTCCCTCCTTATTCTATAACCAATCTGGTGGGAAGTTTGTATTTTTGTACTTCAAACAGAAGCTCTCATTTCTTATACCTGTGTAACATCATTCCTTTGTTTGCCTCCCTACAATATGAGTCTACTGTTACAGCCACTTTAATTTTACAGTCACACATCCACTTCTGTGGAATATGGCAATTCTGTCTGAGGTTCTGGAAATCTTTTCCATTCCCTTACTTCTCTTCCTGGCATTTTCTGAAACTGAATGTGGCACTTCTGTTTAGGCTTCTCAGTTGGCTCATAGTGCAATTTGTGTCTAATCTCTACTTCCTTTCCTTTGATTTTCCCACTGGTTAGTTAAGCCTTAGACACCATTAATATGTACTTCTGCTGATTCTCATCAGATCTTTTCTGTTGTTTAGTTTTGTTTTTTTAAATGCTCTCGTATTTTTCTGTTTTCTGTATATCTGTAAGACTAAAGTTTCATTCTCATGCCTGTTCTCATAAAGACTATGAATTAGAATCTGAGGTCTTTGCATTTTACCTCTGCTGTATTGAGTGCCTCCTGCTTAGGTTTGATACAGCATATTCAATTGGCCTTCAGTTTTGCTCAACTCCCAGGAGCAGGAATGAGATTCACTTCTGGATTGACAAGTCTACAGTAGTGCCTAGTGGTTTTCTACAGGGCTTTTGGGATGTGTAAAGACACCTGGTTTGCTCTATTGACTGTGAAAAGGGCCTTGATAATTGTTTCATATGTCTGCATCTCTAGGTAGCTCTCTTCATTGTCTGGGCCTAAGGCTACATGTCATGCACTGTGTATGGGGACTGAAACTGTATATGTGCTTTGGGAATGAAAATGAACTCTTGGTTTGGTTGTGCTATATGGCAGTTAATTTTTTTTTTCTCAAGTATTTTTAGAAGGAGGGTTTCTTTTCATAAGCCTCCCAAAACTAATTTTGAACACTGTAATGAAAGAACTGAAATAGATAATGGCCAGACTATTCTATAACTGAAATTAAAACAGACATGTTTAGTCATTTTGATTTTTTCTATGGAAGAAAGCTTTAATTACCAATCTTGGTGGGAGGAGGAAGGCATATATTTATTGGATTACAATTTTATTGTTGAATTAATAATATTGATTTAATATTGATTTCATTTTAATGATTTACAGGAAGCCTGTTTACCTGTAAAACTCCAGCAATTGCAGATATTGTGATACTAGTAGATGGTTCTTGGAGTATTGGCAGATTCAATTTCAGGCTCGTTCGACTGTTCCTGGAAAACCTGGTTTCTGCTTTCAATGTGGGATCTGAGAAAACAAGAGTAGGTAAGGTGCTGCATTTTTTTCTTAATATTTTTCTAGCAATGTAAAGATGTTACCATTTCAGGATAGTTAACAGCTTAATGCTACTCTTTTTGTGCAAGATTCATCCTCATCTAGCACTAGCACTTCTATCATCAGAGTAATGCTGCTGAAATGTTTGTAGTATTAATTCTTCACAGTTTAATGTGACCCTCAACTTAGTTAACTCTCATGCAATGTCAGTGGAAAAATAAAAACAGTGGAAACAGTCTTTACTGACTTCAGTCAGCGTTAGCCTCAAACACGTACAGTTTAATTTTTACAGGCAGAATGTGCCAGTGGATGACTTTTTTTGTGCTTTAAATTAGCTGAAATGTTATATTTCTGATCTGCTACTGTTCAAAAGTACATTAAGTAAAATTGTTCTTTAAAAGAATTTTTGCAAATTTAAAAACTCTGAAAAAGTTTTGTATTTCTTTGCTTTTCATTTAATTAGCGCTTGAGTAAAAGGTTTTGAAAGTTAATTGAGGAGTTGTCACCCAATGCAGTTTTTCAAGTATGGTAGCAAACCTACTTGCAGTAAGCTAATTGGTAAGGTACTGGAAACCAAGTACATAGAATCTATATACTTGAAAAAAACCCACTTTATTTTCTGATGGAATACGTTCTTTTCTGGTTCTTTAGGTCTTGCACAGTACAGTGGTGATCCCCGGATTGAGTGGCACTTGAATGCCTATGGCACAAAGGACGCTGTTTTGGATGCAGTCCGTAATCTACCGTATAAGGGAGGGAATACGTTAACAGGTACTGTGTATGCTTTGGCTTTTGCCTTTTATTAAAAAACATATTCCGCTGCACAGCCCAAGAAGTGTCAGTGATTATTATGGAGGGTGAAAAGGACAGGGGTTTTGCAGCTTGCCAATGGCTTTATCCAGTGTCAGTTAAGTCTTTTCTGAAGTGCTTGTACATTGACTTCAGTGGGAATCAGGACAGGGTCTCATAAAACAAAGTTACCTAGCTCTCTGTGCTGGAATTAAAATCTTTTACCTGCTGGGAAGAAAATGCAAAATCCATTTATAATGTTCATGCACAGAGCTTTATTCTGGAGAAGAAAGAATGTTGTTTCAATATTTGACAGCTGGTAATACTAACTTTACAAATGACCACCCAGGGCTTTTAGATTTCCATGGACCTTTTAGTAGTTGAAGCACTGAAGCCCCAGAGACACTTAGTGATGGATAAAGGGAGGATGCCTGACAATCTGGGAAAAATACAGTCTCTGAATACAATTCCAGTGTCATCAAAGCAGCAATTTATAATGTTGGAATGATACACCCAAAGACCCAGACATGGCTTTAAGTAAATTACTGCTTTTTTTTTTTTTTTTTTTTTTTTTTTTTTTTTTTTGTCTGGCGGGTAAGGAACAGGAGAAACAATAAGCAACAGTCTTTATTTTAGTAGAAGGAGTGATTGCAGTGGGACAAAGGACAGAAAATTCAAGTATGATTTTAGAAGTGAGATTACTGGGTGGTAGGAAGTAGTAAATTATCATTATTATTTTATATGGATATTAGATGAAAATGAGTTAGAAAATCAGCTGTGCGAGATTTAAAAGTTTTCAGATAAGATCTCATTGTGATGTGTAAGTTTGTCCTGGAGCTGTTCTTCTTCTTTCCTTTTAAATAATTAACATTTATTAAAATCAGATTTTCCCTAAGAGTAAATAAAGCTCTTTTTTTGGCTTGTAAATTGGAAAAAATAAAAAAGTAAACAAAAGTAAGATTATCTGTAGCATGAAGATTTACTATGCTATCCAGAGCATGTGCTTTCATATAAGCAATATAGGTAGAAGGAGAGGAAACTTCCTGTTCTAACATGGTAGAGTACGAAAAAAAAGATGATGTATTTGCAGAAATATCAATTTAGGTTTTCATCGCCAGTTTAAAATACATTGATTGATCAAAAAGCTGCTAAAAATAAATTTCAACTTCTCTGTAGTTTAGGCTGCTGGAATTTAATTTTTCAGTAAATCAATTCTTCTTTTATGCTTATTCTTCATTAGAATTTTTACATTGAGTAGAAAAACAAACACTGTGATATTGGCAAAACTAATGGATGTTTTCATCTGTAAAAGTCTTTTAAAATGTTTTCTTTTTTAGGTCTCGCCTTAACTTACATTTTGGAAAACAGCTTTAAGCCTGAAGCCGGTGCAAGACCTGGAGTATCTAAAATTGGGATACTGATTACTGATGGGAAGTCCCAAGATGATGTTATCCCTCCTGCTAAAAACCTACGAGATGCTGGCATAGAGCTGTTTGCTATTGGTGTGTATTCTGCCATATCCATGTACATGTCCCATTGTACTCTGGTGTATTTGTATCTGTTGCTGGCTGCACTAAGGAACTGTTCTTTTCTGCCTGTATCCCATAAGTATCATCATTAATTTGTATCTTTTATAAGCATTGCTTATAACGTTGTTATAACTGGAATTTAGCAGTATACATGGATGCCACATTTTCATGAGACAGCTGAAAAGATGCCACTTAGACTGGCAGAAATTAACGTCTTACATTGACATCTTAAAAACAGAGCAATTTGTAGTTGGTCATTAAAACAAATAGAATTTTATATTAGTAAGGTTTTATCAATCCCTCTGTATACAAGATCTTTTCTTTTTCATTGCAAATATTTTCTTTATTTTCCTTTCCAATAAAAGGTGTAAAGAATGCAGATATAAATGAACTCAAAGAGATTGCCTCTGAGCCTGACAGCACACATGTCTACAACGTGGCTGACTTTAACTTCATGCATACCATTGTGGAAGGTCTTACCAGAACAGTATGCTCACGAGTTGAGGAGCAGGAAAAGGAAATCAAAGGTGAACAGAAACAAAATTTAATGTAACTTATGATGAACTGGAGCTACAAACCAAATACTTTCAGTTCTAGGCTGGCTTCTGGCAGCCTGCTATATATCTTTTGCTTCCACTGTCAGGGAAGTTATTTTCCTAGCTATGTTTTATTCTTGCTTAGACATCTCTGATCTTTTGCTCTTTGTTTTTAGTCGAGGTAAATATTATGGTATTTGGTAGTACAAAAAAAAAAGTACATTCATTCTGCTGTAACTATTTCCAAGTGGTGGGTAAGGAAATATTTTTGTAATACAGAGTTTTGGGGATGAATTAGTTTAACAGCTTCACAGGGAATTGTTATGTTCATGCTGTGATTTCCATCTCCTAACTTAATGTTTTTAGTATCTCTAAATATTCAGGAGTTTCGACTATTTAGATTACTTTGTCTCTCCTCTTGATGGATTTTTTTCTCTTATTTAATACACAAAAAATATATTTTGCTTCACAAGAAATGATGGCAGCAAATAAAATTGTTCTTATATGAGAAAGCCTCCTCTGACTACAATTATTTTGGCTTTTCTGAAGAAAAGATATGGCTATGAAAAAAATGTTGTAATTTGCCAGAAATACAGTTCTACCTGAGGCCTTTCTTTCTGAAAGGTTTCAGTGGATTTTGTTTCTATTTATTGGTTTGTGGTTCCTTAATAGCACAGAATTGCTGAGTTATTCTCTCCCTTTCTCACAATATATATGGATATATGGAATATTATATATATACATTGAATATTATATATATATTAAATATTATATATAATTATATAATAATATATATGAAATATATAGCAATAAGGAAGGTTCTCTTGAGCAGAAGAAAATGGAAAAACCATAGATAGATGAGACATCTTTGTGGAAAATGATTGCCAGAGAAGATCACCTTTCACCGTGTCTCTCCAGCAGACTGACAGGCAATATCAATTTCCAACCTGCTGATGAGCACAGGAGATCACAGCTGTATATGTACTTGTGTGTTTTTCATGACTGGGAGGAAAGCAACCTGAAAAAAACCCCAGCAGAATGGTCTGGAGATAGTGATGGGAAGAAGGTCAGGAAGGCTTAGTGTTGTATTTTTGGCTTTTTCATATAAAGGTTTATGAAACACCTGGGAGGTTTAGTCCCAGAGAAACTCCTTGTGCAGTACTCATTATTACTTGTTTCCATTGAAAATAACCTAAATAAGTGTGCAGTAGCCAATTATTTGATTTTCTGGTGAGGAAGAATATTTAGAGCTTCAGCAAATATAACAAACCAAACAATTATTATGCAAAAGGGAATAAAAAAATTGTGCTGTCTCCAACCTAGGAACAATTGCTTCTCTTGGGACTCCTTCGGATTTGGTCACATCGGAGGTTACAGCCAGAGGCTTTCGGGTCAGCTGGACCCATGCACCAGGCAAAGTGGAAAAGTACAGGGTGGTGTACTACCCCACTCGAGGAGGACAGCCAGAAGAGGTAAGAGAAGGAAAAGATGCCCAGAAGTATTTAATGCAGCAAGGGCAACTTACCAGACAGGAAATCTGTGCTCCTCTTTTAAATGCACCCTGAAATTCCCCATGAGGGCTCCAAAAAGGAGGTTGGTCACACTGGATGGTGACAAAGGGTAGGTAGTAGCCAGGCTACATGTCTGTCATACAATTTAAAGTAAATTAAGTGCTATAATAATAATCACTTTCAGGGGATGGGGTGAAGTGCCTGCATTTTTCCTTACACATATGGTTATTGAAACAATTCTACCAACCCCCCCCCCCAACCCCGCACCACTCTGTTTACAAGAACAGAAGAGGTAGGAGGTGATGGTAAGCCACATTTTCAGTTCAAAGAAAAAAAGTATTCATAAAAGGAAGATGGTACATTTTGGGACATCTACAATTGGTCATTGAAAATTTGGAGGGAATTGTTTATTTGGATGGGACTTCAATATTTTGGAGATGGAAAAAACGCAGTGGAACAAGCTTTTGACTACAGCTGACAACTTCTCAAATTGAATGGAAATGTAGAAGAGCAAAAGGATTTAACTGAGGTTATATTTTGTTTCCTTTTGCACTAGAAACTAGCCTAGGAGAGATATGTATTGATGGAATTTTCAAGTACTCTCTGTGTGCTTATACAGGTAGTACTAAAGGAATATTTATGATGATATTATATCAAAAAGTGCCACATACACATCCTTAAACTGTATCCCATATGCTTTATTCAGCTAAGCTCTCCCTTTGTTCTGAATGTTTATTTATAGCAGATAAACATTTTGACTATGTATATGGTTGCTGTTCTTTTCAGACACTTTACCACGTATAAATGCAGCCATGAACTGAACTTTAGTGCAGTGTAAAAATTACCTGAAAGAGGGGTTGATTAATTTTATGGTAATATAGTTTGTTTGCTTTATGCATATTTAGTTAAATTTTCTTTTGAACAGGTCGTGGTAGATGGAAGTCAATCAACAGCAGTTCTGAAAAACCTGATGTCTTTGACTGAGTACCAGATAGCTGTATTTGCAATCTACTCCAATGCTGCCAGTGAGGGCCTCCGTGGAACGGAAACCACACGTGAGTATCCTTAGTGGGCTGGCTGCAGATTTGACTGTCTGCATTTAGTCAGACTGTGTAGGCATTTGTCTTTGTGAGAAATAAACAGAGAAGGGAGTCTTTTTCAATTTACCTTATTTTTGTGCATTTGCCTTAAATTAAATTTTGTTTTAATAATTCTGGGCTAAGCTCCTAACTCTGAATGCTCTGTGGATATTTAAACACTGAGAAAGGCTTTATCTCTGGGCTGAACTATGAAGTCAGTTGTATTGAACCCTAAATTAGAACATTCCTATGTTTTGGGTGTGGAGCCAAGTTTTACAAACTAGATTTGTAGCCGAAGATGATCTGACGAGTGGAGATTTAGGTGGGACCTGAGATACCTGCATGTGATTCCTGCCAGTGCCAAATATTGCAAGGTAACTCTGTAAGTTTCTTTCTCAATGGTTTAATTTTTTTCTGTCTGTAAAATGATACCTTGAGATATTGTAAGACTTAAAACATTATCAGTTTTATGTATTTACATACAAAGTGCAGGAGTTTTTAGTAAATATGAAAATATTAGGAATGGAAGTAAAGAGTAACTTTATAGTTCAGACTAGGAGACAAGAAGTCCATATGTGGTCTATCAATAGCCGATATCTGCTGAAAGAACAGAGCAGCAGGGCTCAAGAAATCTGTAGGATTTCTATAGTGCTTTACCACCTTCCTGACCAAAGTGATCAAGGAGCCAGCAAGAGACGGTGCTCTGCTGCAGCTCATACATAGAAACAAGAAAGAACTAATGGTGGAGGAGGAGATCACATCCTACAAGCTCAGGAAAGGTCCCTACTGGCCAGTTGGTAACCAACTGACTGGAGACTCACATGGAAAATCAAGAAGCTTTTAACAGAACTCAGACATCAAAAAGAAATAAGTAATGTAAAAGAGGCAAATGATCCAGGAGAAGTATAAAGCTGCTGTCTGATCTTGCAGGGGTAAGTTTAAAAAAGCCAAGGCCAACCTGGAGCTGAATCTGGCAAGCAGTGTGAAGAAGAAAACAAGTTTAACCTTATGCATTTCAAAAAAGGGAAGTGTGAAGTCCTGACCCTCGTGAGTGACAGCCTCATGTGTCACTACACACTGAGGGGTTGCCCAGCTGGAAGGGAGCTCTGCAGAGAAGGACCTGGGGGTCCTGGTAAACAACAAACTGACTGTGAACCAGCAGAGCACCTTTGTCACAAAGAAGACAAAGAGCCTTCTGGATTGCATTAGAAAATGATTGCCAGCAGATTCAGGGAGCTGATGATTCTTGCCCTCTGCTCAGCACTGGATGCCTGGTCTTGTGCTGGGTTCTGCCAAAACAAGAGAGATGTGAACTTACTGTACTGACTTCAGTGAAGGGCTGTAAAGACAATTAAGGGCTCGGCACAACTTTCATAAGAGCCTGGGACAGCTAGACTGTTCAGCCTGGAGAAGAGAAGGCCCAGGTGATCTTGTCAATGTGTCAAAATCCCTGATGTGAAGAGATGAAGAAGAGGAGTGAGCCAGACGTCTCTCAGTGGTGCTTATTAGCAGGACAAGAGCCAATGGGCACAAATTAAAAACCCATGAAATTAAATTTGATCAGAAGAAGGGATAGTTTTATTGTAATGGTGGTCGTATGATGGAATAATTTGTCCAGAGAAGTTGTGAAGTCTGCATCTCTGGAGATATTTCAAGCCCAACTGGAAAAGGTTCTGAGCAACCTGCTTTATCTGAACCTGACTGAACAGGGAAGTTAATTAGACCAGATGACCTCAAGAGGTGCCTTTCATCCTCGGGGGTTCTTTGATTCTTTGTCAGTGCTAATCTTCTCAATCTGAAAACAAAACAGAATCATATAAAATTATTTTAGACTTTTCTTTTAGTCTCAGTCCCCCAAAATGTCATCTCCTGCCATGTTATACCCCATTGAGGCAGTGTTAGGACCTGTTTAATTTATTGAGACTTAGAGAACAGTCACATACTGAGCGAACATGATTGTTTTGTATTGCACCTGGTTTTCCTTTGAAGTCATCCAGTCAAGTTCTGACAGAGCCCAGCCGTGCTGCTTTCAGAGATTTGATCAGATCACACCCCAAGGTCATGCAGCATCAAGAATTTTATACAGCTGTCTTTGATAGTGTGTTGGAAGTAATAGTCTGACATGTGCAAGTGTTAATCACTCTACATAATAAAAATACCTGCAATTTTAAAGTAAATTTTTTTACTATTCTGATATTATGGAGAATTATGGAAAATTGTAGTTTACATTCCTGCTTGTGTGAGAGATACAGATTTAAATAGTCACCAATTGCATTTGTTTATATAGAACATTCAAAATAGTTTACAGGTATGTGAAATCTAAACAGATATATGCATAATGTACAGATAAGTAGAAAGTTTTGTGATTTCATAGTCACTTCTAAATTGAAATAAATATGAAATTCATTCACATATTAATTTGCTAAAAATGTGTTTTTACCTGATTTAGCTTGTTCCAGCTGGTTTTAGTTGGTTTAATTTATCCCTATGATACCTGAATATTAGGATAGTCTGGTAACTGTCCAAGATGCAAACCAGCATTATCTACTCGATATTTATATTTGAGATTCTGAACTCTTTGGCTGAAAATTCCACTAGAAAACACCATGTTTTATTTCCAGTCACCTCTTTGTCAGGTTTTATATATCTTGTCAGAGTATCTACCATTTCTGTTGAGAGTGAAAATGCAAGTCATAAGTTACAGTTGGAGGACACTTTTCCTATAGGTTTTTTAGAATCAAAATAAGGGGAAGAACAGGTGATGGATACTCTCTGGGGAAGTTTGAATAGGAATAAGACAATGTGGTGCAAAGTGGCTTCAGGATATCTCAACATGTAATTTCTTGTTGTGGGTATCAGAAGTGGGAGTGGAGCTCTGAGCAAGGAGACTGAAGTACATTTGAAAATGTTCATGGGTAGTTTCTCCCTGTAATTAGAGAAATTGTGAGAATTCATGGGAATATAAATCAATACAAGAACAAGGGTTTAAATAGGATGGAGGTAGGTTGAAAAAGGTTTGGAGGGGTAGGTTGGGTAACCTGGAAGCAGAAACCTCAGGAGAAGCCTGGGTTGAACTTTTGCCACTCTTTACAGACATGAATGACAAACTGAATGAGCAGCCTCAATGAACAAGAAAGAATGAGGGTGCCGTGGTTCTGTTAGAGCTCTTTTAGAGCTTGTTGAACATAAGAGATGTACTTGGAGATACCAACTTGACAGGGTTTTTGGCAGCTTTTGCTTGGACAAGGAGCCCAGAGAACCTCTGTGACTGAAATTAGCATTTGTTCCTGAATATTTGTGTGCAGGTCAGATTCTTCAGAATTTCAATTAGGAAAGGTTTTTTATCGGTTAGCAATTACCTTCTCTTCTTTCAGACCATTCCAGTCGTTTTGGGGACTATTCTCAATGTATAAATTCCAAAGGAGAAGTCAAAGTTCTTTCATATCTCTCCATATTCATGCCTGAATATTTCTCCATATTCATGCCTGAATATTTTGGTGGGATTCTTCAGTGGTGTACCAGCAGTGGAGAGGCCATAGGATGTTATTCTGTGAGAAGAATAAAGTGGGGACAACGAGGAAAGTGCAAAATACTACTCTAAGGAGTTACAGAAATGCAAAGAAACATTTAGAAGCCCAGTTTGGTGCTCTGTTCTGTTATCGTTGCCTTAAATCTCCTAATAACTGTTTGAATTTCACTCAATTTTCTCTCCCTTACCAGGGTAGCATTTGTCATGATTTGCAATGGATGACCTTACCCATATTTGCATAATCCCACTGATACAGGCCTTGGTGCCATTGGAGAGTCCAGGCCTTAAACAAGCAACACTTTACAGCCAAAATATTTTGATCTGTGCAGTGTGCTCATCCAGGGTTTTTCCAAGGCCTGTCACAGCCACACTCTGGATTGGGGAATTACTCCCTGAAAGAGCCACCCCTTAAAACTGCTACTGGTTCCTAATAGCCACTGTGCTGAAATGCTTTGTGAGGCAAAAATCTGCCCTGGCATTGGAATTGATTTGGGTTAGCATTTCCTTGTTTCTCTGATTCTGAGTTCTTTTATGCACCAATTAGGTCTTACTTTGTCTTACAAATAAGACAAATACAGACAGCACTTCCATGCCTGGAGACAGCTATATTCCTGTGTGTTTCCTGGGGTAAAACAAACTGTTGGAAGAATAGCTGGTTGTTCAAGTGAGAGAAATGAAGTGTCTGTCTCTTGCTCCACTGCAGTTGCCTTGCCAATGGCCTCGGATCTGCAGCTGTACGACGTGTCCCAGAGCAGCATGAGGGTGAGGTGGAATGGGGTCCTGGGTGCCACAGGGTACATGATCCTCTACGCTCCCCTCACAGAAGGATTGGCAGCAGATGAGAAGGAGGTGATGTATTGTGCTTTCATTTGAATAGCAGTTAATTAAAATATAAAGTCTTTTAAAGAACAAACTAGTACATGTTCTTAAACCTCCAATGTGATCAGGAAATACTTGGGGTTTTTTCCATGACTTGATTAAGTACTGTGTGTGTCACAGGCTATGAATAAAGTGCAAGTGGCAGTTGGTTATTTCTGTGTCGTTGTCATAAAAATGCAACAAATTTAACTGAATTTATGTGACTCTTTTGAAATATTATATAAAGTGATATTGTATCATCATATAGAACTAACACTTGAAAAAATAAAGTAAAACTAAGATCTCTCCTAAGTGTGCTATTAGAAGAATATGAGCTTTAGCCTTTGCTCTCATCAGGGTCTTTAAATGTAAGTAAAACTGTTAGGTCTGAAAGAAAACTGTCATTGGTTTTATTTTAGTTCTGTTCAACCTTTATCTTTAAATGTAAAGACATAATCTTTAATCAAAAGTGATTTTAGAAGACAAAGGAAAAGAAGGGGGGCACAAGGTAAAGTCTAGTGTTCTGTCACTAACACCGTAAAACCAATGGAACTTCTGATCTAGGATTTAAAAATTTCTACACTCGAGTTTATATATGTATAATTAAGGTTGTGAACAATATCTCTGTTCAAGCAAGAACACTATAAAGCATGCAGGGGCATGTGAGCTTGTGAAGGGGGAATGAAGCTGCTGAAAACTAGCACAGACTTGTGCTCACTGCCAAAGCAGTGGCTGTGAGCACGTCATTCTGTTAAAAGTGGGGCCTCCCTGAGAACTGGCTGCTTCAGGACGACTGAGCTTTACCCCAAAGAAATAAGTACAGTCCATGTCAATGTGGTATTATTCCACAAATAGGTGGAAAAGGAAAATGATACAAATAGCAACAAATCTGAGCCTCAGTGTGCATAGAAATCAACTCCTCCAATGAGTTAATGTGATTTTCAGATTTGTGACTGAAGATGAACCAAAGCGTAGATGGGAGTGGGAATGAAAAAAGGTAGATGGGAAAAGGCCTTAGTAGCTGCTCATTCTGGAGAGGCATATTTTATCATTGCTAATGTGATTAGTCACTTTTAAAGTCCTTTTACCTGTGTGTTGGCTTATGGCTTTTTGAAAGTTTTAATCTTTTAATTATTGTGCAAAATCCCAAAACCTTGGGCAAAGCACTGCAGGCAGTGTCAGACAAATGCTCAGTAGAAAATTTGATCATATATCTAATTAAGTGTTTAACTGGTATTATTCCTCATTATAAACTAATTCAGATATAATGTATCTTTTTTGATTAATGTTTTTAGATAAAAATTGGGGAGACCTCAACAGATCTCGAACTGGATGGACTATTGCCAAATACAGAATATACAGTCACAGTTTATGCCATGTTTGGAGAAGAAGCTAGTGATCCCCTCACAGGACAAGAAACTACATGTAGGTAGCTCAAATCTATATTCACTTCAGTGATAACAAAACTTCAGAATGATCTTTGCACATATTAGAGCAAACATCTGATTATCTGATTTGAACACTTGGGCAAGCTCTTTATGTAAGTTTCTCACTGTGGATACTGAGGATTTCTACAAACCAGCTTGTTTTCACAACAGGATTGTGAACTTGTCTCTCTCATTGGTAGTGGTCCTATGGATGCCCCCACTCATCTTGGTTAAATTCCTGACAGTTTTCTGAACTTGCTGAAAGTGAATGAAGGTCACCACGTAGACCTTCATGGTGAAAACAGAAACATGCTCTGTTTAGCCTCCTCTAGCTAGAAAACCAGGTGTGTGTGTGAGCCTGCTCATATGGAGAAAGTCATTCCTCTGGCTCAGTAGTAGTACAGACAGAAAAGAAGCAAAGAGAAGATTTCTGTCCTGCTGCCTAACATCTGGTAAATGGAGGGTTGGAAAGCGCCTGTGCACTCATGATAGATGGTGTGTTTTTAATAAGCAGCAAGAATATTGCCAGCTAAATTCTGTCCTCTGCAAACTACACAGACTGTGTGTCAGCTCTCGAAATAGCTCCAGCCTTTGGAAGACAAAGGAATTGAAAATAAGCAATTGTGCTTCTGGGACTTTTCTGGGACTGCATTCAGTGACATCTCTATTGCTCCCAGCAGGGGAGTGAGTGAATTCTCTTATTTTGTGCTCCTGGCATGACTAACCCTGTCAGGGTGAAAGTGACTTACATTTAATAAGTGAGAGAAGTTCAGGCATGCGAATGCTAGGAAAAATAAACCCCAGAGCAGTTCCTTGTAAGGTCAGCAAGCAATAGTGGAAGAAACTCTAGGAATGATGTTTGCTGGGTCTCCTCTAGGAGGACAGTTGTAGACAGACATGTTCCAATAGCAAACTACTGCAACTTGAGCATGTTCGTCAACTTGAAATGTGTGTAGAAGATTCCCAACAAAGAGAATCAATCTTTGGCTCCTTATCCCTCCCTACCTTTCTCTGTCTCTTTATGCCTCACTCCTCATCTTGCACAGCCCCCCGGCCTGTATCTCCTACCCTGGCCTTTGGCCAATATCTACCCAGTATCAGATTTTTATTTCTCCTAAACAGTAGTTTATGTAGTTTTCACTGTGCCAGCTTCTATTCACTTCATACCATATGGAGAATCTTGGAGAATGCAGAGCTCTAAACCCGGCTATAACACATTGGATGGAAGATCACATACAAATTCCAGATACATTGGCACAAGCTGAGCTTTCATGACCACTGTCTGATCTCAGAAGCTTGGGACATATGTTAGTATCATCACTACTGCTGCTACTAGACCAGAATAAAAAAGAAATTCTCACTTCTCTGCAACCTTAACTTCTTTTTAGGATGACACAATGCAGTCATCTCTGATCTACAGGACTGAAAGAAGATGGATTCGGTCATATGCAGCTATTCAAATAAGCCCTCTGCTAGCAGGCTCTGATGAATCAGGCAGTGGGGCAATCTGGGAGGGAGAAGGCTCCTGGTGATCATGCCTGTCCCACATTGTTGGTGTTTAATAATAATTTCTTACCTGTCCAGAATCTGATTTAAGCTTCTTTTTTTTTTTTTTTTTTTTTTTTTTGGGGGGGGGGGGCAGTGGAGGGAGGGGGCTGTTGGTTGGTTTTTTGTTTGTTTGTTTTGGTTTTTTTTTTCTTTTTTTTTTCTTTCTCTTTCAGTGGTATTATTTCTGGCTTACCATTAATGAATAGACTACATGGTGTTTTCTTCCTGCAGCATATATCTGCCTGAAGAGTGATCTGCCAAATTTGCTGTAGTATTAGGTGTATTATCTAATAATCTGTGTTTAGTAAATAATATTCTACTCATTGTATCATCTTGGTTACTGTAGCGAAACCTTCCCTATGCCAAACAGAGACATGCTTAGCAAGCTCATTCTAGGGTGTAGTTTCATTTTGGGGCCGGGATTCATCCAAGACTCGCTGTAAATATCACGTAAGTCTGGCACCAGGACTGCCTGTCTGGTAGACGGCAGTGCTGTCAGAAGGTTGGCTTCAAGAGGAAGGAGCCGAGACTGACACATTTTGTGGTATGACCTGGATGGTGGAATGAAGTGCATTTCATGGCTGACAGAAAGTAGAAAGGAAGGCCAGCACGTGATACTCCTTCACTAGACTCAGAGGAATATGTTGAGTGCCAGAATGTGTGGCAAACCCATCTACTACAGTTCCAGTGTGTTCCCGTCTTCTCTTTTCTCAGAGCCAAGTTGACTTCACTGTTCCTAAGCTGGTTGCAGATTCTGGATTGATAAATGGCCTGGCTAGAGAGCTCACAGAATATATGAGGCCTTTAAAATCTTTGCTTTTTCCCAGGTGCTATTGTGTGAGGGAAGCAGCTTCTGAAGTGCTGATATTTATCTGTCCGTGTGGACTGGTGAGGAGTGTGTGTGTGAAGGCAGGATGGGTAGAGAAAGGTTTTATAATTCAGAGGAAAGTAGCAGATGTTGGACTAATACAGAACCTACTGCTGAGAGTAACAGACAGCACAAATTGCTTTCTGTGGTGTGACAGAGAAGTGGATGTAATCTGAGACTGTCTCTTGCATGGCCTCATTTTCCTTCAGCTCGTGACAAGGAATATATAGAATAAAAGTAAGGCTTTAACTGGGATTATTGTTGGGAAACAGCTACGGTTTCCTAACAGAAAGGGTAGGTACAGGTAAAAAGTAGCATCTTTGGAGAGCTTCTCAGCTGGTTATGCTTTTTGGACAAACTTACCTTTATATCAAAGTGTTTTAGGATTCAGAAGGTTTTTTGCCCAAATTCTACTGTCATGAAGTATTTTTGCTGGGATACACTTGAAAAGCAAATGTGTATAGGATGAAGCACTAGCTGGCTTAAATTAATTCACAAATACAACCCCAAATCCATTGCAAGTGTTCTGCAGGCTAGATCTTGCTATGATATCTACAGTGAACAGCATCATAACTTGTTTCTTTTTTTAGTATCAGTTGAGATGCTTTTAGCAAATCTGGAGGTTCTGTTTCAGTAAAGAGCTAAGCCCTTTTACCTGCCTTCAAGTAATTTTGTAGCTCCATTGATGTAGGCCTTTGAATAGAAATACTGGTGATATAAAGTTTTGAATGGAAAACATACTATTTATTATTAAGACATGAAAAATTTCACAGCTAAAACCTGGGATCACTTTCATGGTTTTACCTCTTTTCTTTTCAAGTGCCTCTCAGTCCACCAGCAAACTTGAAATTTTCTGATGTTGGGCACAATAGTGCTAAGCTATCATGGGACCCTGCTTCCAAAAACATAAAAGGCTATCGCATCATGTACGTTAAAACAGACGGAACAGAAACCAATGAGGTAAATTTTAGCAACACTTTTCCCTTAAACAGTCTCGAACCTTCCCAAACTTCTGTAATTATTAGGGGTAATGTTTATAAACAAACGCTACCATGCAAGCTCTAAAAAAAGATTTGCAAGAGAATTCTGAAACTTGGTGTAAATAAGAGTTCGCTTAATGTTGGATGTACGTATGACTGGGGGAGAGTACTCTGAGCAGTCAGGGGAACATAAACTAAGGGAGACAAGGGAACAGAGGTTTGCTAGGAGCAGGATCTTGACTAAATGTATAGTATGTAAATATTTATTCTTGATTCAATTCAGATAATAAGACTTCTGATGGATCACATATCATGGACTCAAGCTCATTCAAAAAGACTATCTGAAGGCTTTGCCATATTTTCTCAATATTTATTGCTTTAATTATGTATTGAGACTCTAGAAACAGGAATTGGCTTGAATAGAGTGCTAAGGCAATACCAAGATGTTCTAACTTAGACTCTTATATTTAATAATTTGCAATATTTAGTTCTGCCTTGTTACCAAGGGTGCATTATAATACCTTTTAGCAACATGAATTCTGTGAGAGAATGCAAAATGGGATGTAATGACTCATACTGAAATATTAATAAAGAAATTAAAAAATACATATTAAAAAATAATTGCAATAAGTGGGTTTGATTATTAGAACAGTCTAAGTCCCTTAGGAAATAAGTTGTCATGGATAACTTGGCCCTCAAGAAAAAGAAGTCTTTAATGGTAGTTCTCTGTAATTATGTTTCTTCTGGGACATATCTGGCCTTTCATATGTATAAAGTGGAATATTTGTATTGAACCTGAAGAAATGCTCCCAGCTTTAGAAGAGAGTATACCTATGCAATGTTTTGTTTCTTTTCTTTCTGCTAGGTCCCTTAAAATTTAAATTAGAAATCATTTGACCACTTCCTATTGATTACCCTTAATATAGATAATATGCCTGACTGTACTGGTCACAGTGGTATTTGAACATCTCAGGCTCGTCGTAGTAGACTTTATAATGTGAGTGAATGTTCAGTTCACTTTTCCTTTGTCTGTTCAAAGAACAGGGGGCACGTTTTTGTTTGCTCTGCACTGGTAGCATTTTCCCTGTGGTGCTGAGCTAATGTGGCACTGAATAGTTGGACTGATAAACTGTTTATACAGCTTTGAGTTTTATGTCTCTGGCAACGTCACTTAACTGCAGCCTGGAGAGAGATCAGGCAAAACTTTCATCTGTCTCTTGACAAATGTTAAACATAAGGGGTTTATGCAGTGATTGTCTACGATAAGGGGTTAGGTTTAATAGCTCAAAAAGCTCCTTCCTCTTCTGGGTACCTGAACATGCAGTGCAGATGTTAGCTGAACAGCTGGGCTTACCAAGGCTGAATTCTCCTTTTTCATGGTTTTCCATAAGTGCAAAATTATAATTTTTTGTAATTTTTCTATTATAACTGTTTTTGTCAGCTTTGATGGACCTGAGTTTATACTTGTTCATAATTTCACTGAATTTCTCTACTAATTGCATGACATTCTCCTTCTGTATCATTATTACCCAGAAGAATGTCACACAATGATAGTGTATTGTATGGTCAATATCTACTGAAAATTATGCTTTCTCTAGGTGGAAGTTGGTCGTGTTTCAACCCATACTCTGAAAAGTTTGACACCCCTTACAGAGTATACTGTTGCTCTTTTCTCCCAGTATGATGAGGGACAATCTGAACCACTAACTGGCAGCTTTACCACAAGTAAGTATTG
Organism: Anomalospiza imberbis; assembly: GCF_031753505.1. Classification (NCBI taxonomy): domain Eukaryota; kingdom Metazoa; phylum Chordata; class Aves; order Passeriformes; family Viduidae; genus Anomalospiza; species Anomalospiza imberbis. The sequence goes on along the minus strand of NC_089681.1, from coordinate 13,448,010 downwards.
CTGAACTTCTGAAGGCTTTCCAAGAAGAAATTTTATACTTTCTTATGTTACTGGAAAGTAAGATCAGTTACAGCAAAGGTCTCTGGCTGTGAATTCAAATATATGGAATGCTTTCTGTTATTTTCATTGCTGCTCTTGGCTTCTTTGCTCCCTTGCTATGGGGCCAGTTGCTTCATGACTCACATGAGTAATCTCTTGACATCATGAAAACATCTCCACAGATTTCTGAAGCATTATTCAGTGTGATGGCATTTGTATCTCCAGATGAAGTGGGATGAGTTTTGAATCATACATTTAACCACTGAACTATCCAGGCACTAGAGGGTAGAACCTTATATACATACAGAGGAACTACATCAGAAGGAGAAAATATAAAACATTCAAAGTTCCTGTAGTTTGTTTAACACAGTTATAGTTTCTGTAACTGTAGTTCTGCATTAAACGAATGGCTGATGACACATATCAGTGCTTTCCAACAACAATGGGAAGAGAAAGGAGGAAGGAGAGGAAAGAGAAGGATCAGGTGGAAGAGGAAGGGAGAACATACATGTATGGAGCAAGATATTGACCCATGCAAAGTGCACATGGAAATGTACACAGAGTAAGGGCAGAGACTGGGACTTTGCTTTGAGGTACAAGAAAAGAGCCTGAGCAAAGGAGATGAACTTAGGGTTTCATGCAGCTCCTTCAGTGGAAAGAGGACAAGGAGGCCTGTCCAGTTAGAATAAAGTGTGTATTCCTTAGAGCCTTTGGTGTCTATCTCCCAGGTTATACTCTTTTAAGAAACTGCAAGTAAAATGGTGTGTGCCTAATGTTGCCATCTATGTAAGTGCCAGAGTATAATTAATTCTCACTTTTCTTGTGTGTAATATTTTCCAGAACGAGTTCCAGCTCCCCAGCATTTGGAAATTGATGAAGTATCAACAGATAGTTTCAGGGTCAGCTGGAAGCCCACCTCATCAGATATTGCTTTTTACAGATTGGCATGGATTCCTTTGGATGGGGGGGAGTCTGAGGAGGTAAGTTGCCTTGACACCTTGAGGGGTGAAAAGGAGAGAGAATTCCATTCTGAGGACAACTATGCAGCAACATTTGCTAGGTAAATATGGCCAATTGACTTACAGAAAAATCTGCCCCACTGCAAAGCTCTCTAAACAAAAATCAAACCAATATTCCAGCATTTTTTTTGAAGAAGAAGAAGAAGTAGGGAAAGAAGAGGTATTTTGTGAATAGTCATTCTAATCTGTAATGTGCCAACAGCCTTAGAACTAACGTTGTTGTTTGGGGCCACTTCAGTTTTTAGAGGTTCATGTTCTTCACTTTGATGTGAAGATGATGATGGTAGCTGAGCCAGAGTAGTGATATCCTCACATAAAACTCCAAGTTTGTCTAATGTACTGGCCACAGTAAAATTGCCTCTGAAGCCTTATTAGGTAATATTACAAAGGGAAAAGTGTACACATAGTTAATTTATTAGATTGTTCATCTATTCCTCTTTATGTTTTCTCTTTTTTCTCTCTCATGCTGTATTTGTTGCATTAAGCCCTTGTACACCTTTTCCATACTACCCTTTCCATCAGTGTAAATTTTAAAATTATTTTCATCCCTTTACCTTCTCCTTTTTAATTTTGTTTTTCAAAGTAGAAATACAGACACTTTCTCTCCCAAATTTTCATAGTCTGTCTCATTTCCTCTTTTTCTTTATTTATTAACTCATTATTTTTGCTTCCTTTGTACTTCTCAGTCTTTAGTGACTCTCAAACATCTTTCTCTCTTGGCATCAGAAGTGTGTGGAGAGGCCACAGCTGCCAACTGTTTATCTGCGTACAGAACTCGGGGAAAAAATGACATTTCCCACCTGGCCCTAGGTTTCATGCATTATTTTGTCATCCTTTAGGGCAGAAAGCAGTCATTATAACTTAGGTTATGTGTCATTTTCCCTGTAAATTTAGCTTAGCCTGTTTCTTTTTCTCTCTTTCACCTAGTGAGAGGTAGTCATGCAAGAAAGAGAGAAATTAGAGGAGTGAGCAGGGAGAAGGAGTTGGCAGATAAGTGGACACAGGTCATCCACTAGCAGTTTCTTCTGCAGTAGATGAACTAATTTGTTTCTATTTCAGTTCCAGTGAGTACTGCCAGTGAAAGCCCTCAAGTCACATTTTTAAGTGAGATTTGAGGTATCTGTATTCTTTCAGTGTGAGAATAAATTATCAAAAAATATTTGAACTGCTAAGGTTCTACTTGTTCACTGTGTTCACAAAGAACTGCTGGAGGCTCTAATATTTTAGAATGTTGGGATATTAAAAATGCCTGAGCTGCTTTCTCCTTCTCCTTGCATGACCTCTCTAAGGGGGTCAGGCCCAGGATAGCACAATACCTCCAGGCTGTTGCCTCTTTAAGCTTCTCTCCCAGCTAAGGGATCAGTCATGCAGACAAAGGACATGCACTCCCTCCTTTCTCCCAAGACCCAGCTTGCCAATTAGCTGAGTGGGGTCAGGGGACAGTGGTTAATCACACACCTCTCATCTCGCTTCACCCCCTCTGCTGAAGGGTGAGGAGCGTGCAGTCGGGTGTTAGCACTAAAAAGCCAGAATAAATTTAAGGGGGACCTTTTATTTCTAGGTTACAGTAGAGGATGCATGCTGCTGTATTCGTGTCCTTGTTGCTGCTGTTTGTCCTGCCCACTTGAAAGTTCAGCACTTTGTGTTGTTTTTTGTAGCTGGGAGGGGAGGGTGAAGGAAGTGATGCTTCAGAAAGTATGCCAAAGTTACTTGTGAGAGAGTAATTATGCATACATATTTTATAATGATTTGATGCACAACTAGAGGCACTGGGGAGTTGAAAAGAAAGGTATTACATGCACCTACTTAGTATACAGCTAGATTCACTCAAAGCTTATTCCTGAAATTTTCCCAAGAAAATTTGTGCCAGAAAGTGTGTAGCATGGGATGCCCGATTCATTACTTGATAGTTGTAGAAGGCATGGCCCCAGTTTATTTCTTTCTGGTTTTCTTTTTGTATTGGAGTTCAGAAGGTCTGCAATTGTGTTATGGGTCCTTTTTCCCCAGAACCAACTCAGGAAATCTCCTGTGGCAGTTAAGGAAGTGTGATTCACTGTTTCTGCAAACTTCAGTGGCAGATTTTACACAGCACATGTCTATTGTTTGATTTCCATTATAAGTCTAACTTGGATGTTGAGTATACTGTGACCACCTTTAAAAACTTGTCAGTGTTAAACCAGAGAAAGGTTGTTTTGTTGTAGTGTCTGTTTGTGTGACCTGAAAACTATTCCCAAAACTGGCCAGCCCATTTCACCAGAATTTACTGCTCAGGCTCCTGTACCTTCTGTTTTATAGTCCCTTTTGTTGCAGTTCCTTCCCTTCTGGTGATCCCTTCCAATAAAATAAATGAAACACACAAAAATCTGAAGTGAAACGTGCTTACAGTTTACATTGCATGTCAATCTTCTGCTGCTGACATAACTAGAAATGAGGGAAATTACTATTTTAAATTTCTCACTATATAGCAAACTAATCATCATCACATCTCTCCTAATCCTCAAGTCTGAAGCACATGTTCTTTCAAGTTCCATTCAGAAGTATGGAACCATAACTGAGACTACAGTTCTGGTATTGAAAAAGCCTTTTTAAAGGCAGGGCAGATACTGAATATATGTGTCATAACAATGTTTGAATAGTAGAAGTATGAATGGAAGTTAATCTATCCTGTTATGTTGTTTTTATTGATAAATGTTTTGAATTGTAGTGATAAAAAAAACCATTTGGTCAGCTTTAGCAATTAAATAGCTGTTGGTAAAAGCATAATACTATACATTTTAAATATTCTTAAGTGTTTTTTCCTGATATACCCAGATAAACTCTTTGCTATTAATACATTTTTGGGTAGATCAGAGTGTAGATTTAATTTATTTTAAAGGAAAATAGATTTTCCTTCTTTCATTTCAGTCAATTCATGTAAAATAATCAGATGCAGAACTGATACTCTTCAATCTTGCTGTGTAACTTAGGTTGTCATAAATGGAGATGCAGACAGTCATGTTATAGAGGGTCTGTTTCCTGACACAGAATATGAAGTTTCTCTGCTGGCAGTTTTTGATGATGAAAGTGAAAGTGAAGTTGTTGCTATTCTTGGAGCTACATGTAAGACAAACTCTTGATTGCGATTTTAAAAAATGTTTAAGTGATTTAAATTTGAGGCATGTATCTTCTATGCACAACATAGCTCATCATGGGTAGCTATAATATTGAAGAACGTGGTGGTTTAGCACCAGGGCTTTGCTGACTAGTTTTTTCTTTTCCTATTTAATATTATGTGATAGATGGCATTGAATCAAAATAGTGATTTGGCTCCCTATCTGACCTGTGGTGTTAATAACCTTTGGATCTGGGTAGATATTCTTCCATCCTTCATTTTAATATTTAGTCTTTGAACGGGGTTCCTTATAAGAAGATACAGCAGATTTTGGAAGGGATGTGCATTAAATGTTTTAAAGCAAATTATTTACAGGAATTTAATTTAAGATGTTTGGCATTTTCAATATACTCCCTTCTTATTTATGTAATTTATAGTCACTAAAGGTGAATTCAGTCTTGGCTGAAACAATGGTCCAAAAAACTTACACAGGCCTCATGTGACATTGACATGAAAGTAACAAAGATAAAACATGATAATCATGTCCAGTTTATTTTATAGTTTGTTATCAAAACAGTAGCCATATTTCAGGAAGATTATTCTCTTTTTATCAGTAATTACTTGGATAAGTAAGCAACTATATTTCTTATGTGCAAATTCTAAAATTTATTTGTTTTCAGTAATTTAATTGCAGGCTTAATTCTAAATCTTCTGTTAAGACAAGAAGTCTACACCCATCCAAATTATGCTGATACTTCCCAGTGTTGCTGAGTGTACTTTCTGTTTTTTACATGGACAGAAGTAAAACACCCTTATAAAACTCTCAATTTAATTAATCTGACAACCTTAACAAATGGTCAAAGTGAAAGTCTATTATGCATAGTTCAGCCAGAAATTTGTGAAAAGATATGTATTCTTATTTGATTATACAATTTATGTCTTATCTGCATATCGAAATGCT